>NW_006408564.1:9215114-9217280 GCF_000296735.1 Chrysochloris asiatica
TTACAAAGGCAAGAAGTGACTGGCTTACAAGCTTTCAAGAGCGAGCCTAGATCCAGAGGGCGTGGAGGAAGGTAGAATCTCCACTGAGTAGTATCCAATCAGTCTGAGCGGGGCTTATGAAAGGAGATGTAAATAGGTCTGTTGTGATACAATAAAGAATAATTGTTATCAGGACTGCTTGTGAGGGTTGGAAATGTAAAGGTAGAGGTTTTGTAGAAGAGCAGAGAGCGGGACTCTACCCAGAGAAGCAATGATGCCAGAGATAGAGGCAGAGACAATGATGTGGAGAGATGGAGCAGAAGAATGTAAAGCTAATGTTCTCCCATGTAAACTTATCATATAATTCACAATAAAATATTAAAAATAAGAAAAGTAATGATAACTTGATGGCTGATTTACTTATTTTTCTTAAAGCTGATCACCAGGCCTTTTGTTCCAAAGCATCTTTGGTTGGGTTTCAACCTCCAACCTTCTGATTTGTGGCTAAGTGAATACACCATTTGGGCCACTGAGAGACTACTGTACAAGCAGGCTTTATAAGCTCAGCAATAAGAAAAGAAAAATAAAAGATCTTACACTAGGTTGGGGCTTAGAACATGTTCTAGTAAATCAAATATATCTGTCTCACAGTCAGTATCCTTAAAAAGCTACACTATGCCTCCTACAAAAAAGAATAAAACTCCTTCAGACATGATTCCTTACTTTATCTGAGTTCATTTTATATATATATTTAAATTTTTTCAAAATTTTAAAAAATCTACTGTTAAAAAAATAAACACAGGTACTATATGAAAATGATGGTTTAAGAAGGGTAGTAAACTGATGAAAAATCTAACAATGATTATCTCTTGTCCTTGAAGTTTAATGCTTAGTTTAGTTTACAAAGGAACACTGGAGAAACAATAAATCACTTCCATCCAATTGGTTTATGTCTGAGAACTCCAAAATACATGTAGTAACTTGAAATGATACATAAAGGTACCAAGCCAACGAAAAGTTTAGAAAATTGAATTAGACTAGACAATTAAGTACCAACAACAGGTCAATTCATAGAGCCTGGTACAAAGTAGGTACTCAATAAACGTTACTGAATGGATGAAGGAAAAAAAATCAATACATGATTACTGTAAAAAAACAAATGACTACTTTTAGTTGCTAAGTCAGCTGAAATCTATATATAAAATACAGGACAAAATTGATGAAACACTGATTAATTATTCTGATAAATTATATTTCTTAAGGAGTCCTAGTGTGGCACGATATAATACGCACTAGACTGCTAGCTACAAAGTCGATGGTTCAAACTCTTTAAGTCACTCCACAGAAATGCTATACAGGATCACGAAAAGTCACCATTAACTGAAACAACTTATTTCTTAAATTACATCAGTTTATGGAAAACCTCAGCTGGTTGCAGAGCCATTGCTAGACTTATGACAATAAATGTGATAATAAATGTAGATGATTTCTCAGGGTTTCTTTTGCTTTAAAATGCTGATCCTAATGTCCAAAATAAGAAAGAACTAAAATCTGCTCTTTGTAGTTTTTTGCTAAATCACATATTCATACCTATAACTGTTAGACGTTGTTGTTGTTATGTGCCGAGGAGTCTGTTCCGACTCATAGAGACCCTGTACCGGGTTTCCAGAGCTGTAAATCTTTACTCAAGGAGAAAGTCTCATCTTTCTCCCACGGAATAGCTGGTAGATTTGCACTGCTGACTCTGAGGCTAGCAGCCTGATTCGTAACCACTCTGCTACCAGAGCTCTTTATTGTTCCTAAAAGTTCTATGAGTTAACATGTCACTAAATAATGCCTATGATGTGTTATTTTTCATATTTTTTTCTCACGAATAATTTAGGAACTTTATTTCAAAGCTTAGTCACAATACTCAGTTTCTTGAAGCACCAACCTCAATTTGCTCATCTGTCAAGGAGCTATGCTAAAGATAAAAGTCATTAATACATGTGAAATGCCTGGAAAGTACTTGTCAGTGGCCACCAAGTCTATTCTGACTTACGGCAACTCTATATGTGTCAGAGAAGATCTGCGTTCTCCGTTAGGTTTCAATGGCTGATATTTGTGGCCTTTCTGGATGAACCTGAACCTCCAACCTTTTGGTTAGCAGCCCAGAGTGTTAACCATTTACACCACCCAGGGACTTTG
>NW_006408564.1:9217775-9219999 GCF_000296735.1 Chrysochloris asiatica
AGGGAGCATCACACAAGCTACCACAGTATGACAAACTGAAAGACAAGTGGTGGGAAAGGGGGCAGGGAAGCTCGAGTAATGGAAATAAAACAAGAATGAAAATAAAGAGAATACAGACACACTGTGGGAAATGTAGCCAATGTCACTGAACAATACAAAGCAATGTCATTATGTTGTTAGATGCCATCCAGCTGGTTCCAACGCACAGCAACCACAACATAAGAAAATAGTCTCTGGTCCTCTGCCATCCTCACAATTATTATGTTTGAGTCCACTGTTGCTTCTACTGTGCTACTCTATCTAGTTGAGGGATTTCCTCTTTTTTGCTCACCCTCTACTTTACCAATCATTCTGTCCTTCTACAGGCACTGGTCCCTCCTGATAATGTCCAAAATATGAGAGACACCGTCTCACCATCTGGGCCTCCAAGGATTATTCTGGCTATACCTCCTCCAACACAGACCTGCCTGTTCTGGCACTGCATGGCACTTTCAATATTCTTTTCAAAATCCATTAACTCAAATACATCAATTCTTCTACAGTCTTCCTCAATTACTGTCCAACTTTCACATGCATATGAAGCACTGAAAAAACCATGGCTAGGGTCAGGCGCACCTTAGTCCTCAAACTCATATGTCATTTGATATCTTGACTGATGCTTCCATGAGTGTTTATTGTAGATCCAAGCAAAATGAAGTCTTTGACAACTTCAATCTTTTCTCCAGTTGTGAGGATTTATGTACAGAAATTGGTAAATGTGATCTAATTTACTGAATAAGCTTTCACCAATAACAAAATAAAATGTAACTGTTTTTTAAAAGTCTAGTATAGCACCTGAGATATTTTAAACAAAAACAAACAAAAACAAAAATCATATCACTTTATATTAACAAATAGCAGTTAAAATTATATCTAAATACACCTGTTTATGATATGTAACAGTACTTCAGGTATCACATATAAAGTTTCACTATTAAAAATCTTACTCACGGATTTGTTTATTCTCCTTTGGTAACTGAATTTTGTTTGTTTGGCTGCTGCCTTCCAGGACAAACACAAAACTTTTAACTTCTTTATCAAACTCCTATGGAACAAAAATAAAACCAGTGATCACTGAAGTACATTTTATTTTACTTATAAAGTCAGAACTGGAAACCTATGGAAGAAGTCCCATGTTGGAATTTCTTCAAATTCAGCTCAAGTTCTGAGGGTATTCTTAACACTTGGTGGAATCTGGAACATGGAATGTGGAATCTGGACATGTGGGCAGGTCCCCTTTGATAAAGATATCCTTCTTCCAAATTGTAAGTTCTTCAACTAACGTGGAGTTTCCAGAGTTTAAAGGCCTCTCATCTTTTAATCTACATCTCCTTGTTTAATAGCACAGGGCTGTACATCATTCCATTACAGCACATGAAATTATCTAATCTAGGAGGTTAGACAAATTATCTAACAAATTATATAGGAGGATAGAATTACCTAACCTGGGAGGGCTGCTGTAAGCACTCTGGAAATTCTTTGGTTTCAAATCATAGTTCATACAAAATTAATTACTGACTTATTTTATCAGTGCTCTTATTCTGAGTCCTGATGTGGTGCTGTGTGTTAATGCACTGGACTGCAATTCAGTTAAAACCACAACGTCGGCAGTTCAAGCTTACCAGCTGCTCCTCAGAAGCTCTATAAAGGGTGGCTATGGGTCAGAACCAACTTGATGGCACTTAACAACATCCTCTGAAATTCTTTTATCAATTTTACTTAAAATCAACATGAATTAAAGTGCTATATACCTAGGGTTTCCAACAAAGCTATGGTAGAAGCATAAAAACAACAAAAATCTTCAGAAGGAAAAACCTCCTAGACTTATAGTACCTTCGAAGTGTAATAATAAGTGGGTTTTATTTATCTTAGAGCAAATTTCCAATCTTTCAGTATAAAGGTAACCTTTTTAATTTTTTAAACAGGGATTTTAATTTTTTTAAAATTGTGAATTATGAGATAGTTTTCATGGGAGAACATTAATTTTAGTCATCCTATCGTATATCATTACATTGCCATGGTTACAATCCCCAATATGCATCATCAACCAATCAAAGGGTTTACCCTGCAAGCCTGCCCCCCCTCACCCCCACCCAGTTATCATCATGCAGTCCCTCTCCCTCTCTAGGTCTAAAGTCCCCAGCCACTACACATCTCCACACCATCATCTCTGCCTCCATCTCTG
>NW_006408564.1:9220629-9245389 GCF_000296735.1 Chrysochloris asiatica
GGTGTTCTTATGCATATGTCCTCTCTTCTTATCAGCTGGATGCTTCACTCTCCATTCTAGTCCTCTGTGGCTATGTTGCTGACTCTGGGCCCAAGATTCCCTAGGTCTTGCAACACTGCTGGCCAACCAGGTCTCCACCCAGATTCACAGGAGTCTATTGAATGTTGTAGGGCTTGGCTCGCAGCTTCACTGTTGGCTTTTTCCCTCACTTCCCTTTATTGGTGACGAACATGGTCACCAATCAGAGCGTGTATTCCCACTGAGTCTTAGTCTTGGAAGGGGTTTACACTGAGGGGACCCAACAACTTGCCTTGATGTATCCTAGGCAAGCAACTTGCTTGTACTTACAGTAATCAGTAGGTCTGCCGTTATTGTTTTGTATTTTTCCTGACTGTCTTTCTTTCAAGAAGTATCTTCTGTTCTTCTAGCTGCTCCAGGATGGTCTGCTTGTCCTTTCCAGTGGAAATTTCCCACCTCTGAAGATTCTGAATGCTGTTCAGAATTCCACATATGGTCTTATGTAATGCGAGGCTCTGCAGGAAGCTGCCTTCACTGGGCAGGTTGTAGCCCCATTTTAGATACTCCAATCAGTTAAAGACAGAAGACAGCTTTCTATGGTGATATTTCTGGCTATTACTTTCTCTCCCCATCAAGTGTCTATTTTATAATGCTATGCCAGGGAAACCAAGTTTCAAAAGACAGCCAAGCAACTTAACATTATTTTCCCCATTTCCCCATTCCAACCATGTCTCAATTCCTGTATCCCAGAGCCCTGTTTTTCCAAGGCTGTGCATACATCATTTACCTCTTTTCCACTTACATCATGAAAACCTGCCTAATTGTTCTCCCATCCACTTTGTTCTTCCACTCCCCTCCCCCTTCTTGTGTATTGCCCCCCTCCCTAGCACCCAAACTATCCTATGTCTATTCCCTACCCTGTGCTCCACCTTCCCATCGTCCCCTCACTCCACTCGCCACATCCCAGCAAAAAAATTCCCCCATACTTTAGTATGGGTTCTTTTCTTAGTCTTTTACAGTAGTGGTCCTATGCAGTATTTCTCCTTTTGTAACTAATTTCACTCAAAATAATGTCCTCAAGGTTCATCCATGTTATGCAGTGGCTTGCAGCTTCCTTGTTATTCTTCAGGGTAGCATAATATTACATTGTGTGCATGTACCACAGTTTGTTCATCCATTCTTCAGTTGATAGGCACTTAGGCTGTCTCCATCTTTTTGCTATTGTCAATAGTGCTGCTATAAACATTGGTGTGCATTTATCTACTCGTGTTATAGCTCATATTTCTTGTGAGTAAATACCAAAAAGAGGAATTGCTAGATCATAAGGTATTTCTATTTATAACCTTCTGAGGAAGCACCATATTGCTTTCCAGAGAGGTTGGACCATTATGTAATCCCACCAGCAATGCAGGAGCAACCAGTCTCTCCAAAAACCCGCCAGCATTTGTTGTCCTCTGCTTTTTTGATCTTTGCTGCTGTTGCTGGTGTGAGATGATATCTCATAATTGTTTTGATTTGTATCCCTCTAATGGCTAGTGATCGTGAGCATTTCTTATGTTTCTTTGCTACCCGGATCTCCTCTTCACTGAATTTCCTCTCAGCACTGCTTTAACCGTGTCCCAAAGATTTCGCTATGCTGAGTTTTCATTCTCATTCATTTCTAGGAATTTTGTGAATTCACGTTTAATTTCTTCTACTACCCAGTCGCTTTTCAGCAGGGTGTTTTTCATTTTCCATGTATTTGACTTGATTTCCTTGGTCTTCCTATTGTTGATTTCTAATTTGATAGCATTATGGTCTGAGAAGAAGCTTTGTAGTATTTTGATATTTGTAAATTTATGGAGATTTGTTTCGTGGCCTAAGACATGGTCTATTCTGGAGAATGTTCCATGTGCACTGGAAAAGAATGTGTGTTGTGCTGTTGTTGAGTTGAATACTCTGTACACATCTATGAGGTCCAGTTGGCTGATTGTGTTGTTTAGTTCTTCTGTGTCTTTGTCAAGTTTCTTTCTCATTGTTCTATCCATTTTTGAGAGTGGTATATTACAATCACCCACCATTATTGTAGATTAATTTCTTTCTTTCTTCATCTATTAGAGTTTACTTTATATATTTTGGAGCTCTTTCACTGGGGGCATAGATATTTATTATGGCTATTTGATCTTGTTCAATTGTCCCTTTAATCATGAGAGAATGTCCTTCTTTATATATTATGCTGTTTTTTGCCTTAAAGTTAATTTTATCAGAGATTAGTACTGTCACTCCTGTTTGTTTTTATTGCAATTAGCTTGGTATATTTTTTCCATTCTTTGACTTTTAATCTGTTTTTGCCTCTGTGTGTGAGATGTGTCTCTTGCAGAGAGCATATTGAAGGATCTTGTTTTCTTATCCATTCTGTCACTCTCCGTCTCTTAACAGGTGCATTTAATCTGTTTACATTCAGTATAATTATAGATAGGTAGGGATTAATTACTGCTATTATGTTTGCTTTCTTGTGGTGTTGCTGCTTTCTTTGCTCTGTGTGTCTTCCTTTGTTGAGTTCATGCTTTTTGTGTTTTCTTGTGAGTTTCCTCATAGTTTTAATGTTTCCATGTTTTTCTTGGATTTTCATTCTCTGGGTATGTTGTGAAGTGTTAATTTTCTTTGAGGTTGCTTTATAGTCCATTAACTTTTCTGTCCATTTAGTGCAGTCTATTTTATCCTATAATCGACCTGACCTTCTCACTATCTGGATCTCTGTTCCTACGAGTTTACCTAATGTTACATTGTAATTGTTTTGATCATAGATTGACTTCCCAGATTCTCTGTGTTTGTTCTTAAGAGTTTTGTTCTATTCTGGACTCTTCCTTCTGTCGATTTAATTCTGGGAGGTGCTGCCATGTATGTCAATCTCTGGTTGTTGCCTGTTCTTGTTGGTTCTCAGTACACAGAACTCCCTTTTTAGGATGTTCAGTAATGCAGAGTTGGTTTTGGCAAAATCCCTTAGTTTCTGTTTATCCTGGAATGTTTTGATTACACTGTCATATTTGATTGATAGCTTTGCTGGATAAAGGATTCCTGGTTGGCACTTTTGTTTTTCTTTCAGGGTTTTATATATGTCTCCCCATTGCCTTCTTGCCTGCATGGTTTGCTGAGAGATCCGGGCTTAATGTGACTTGCTTGCCTTTGTATGTAACACTTCTGTTTTGCCTAGCTGCTTTCAGGAGTGTCTCTTTATCTTTGATTTTGGAGAGCTTGATTATGATATGTCTTGGTGATTTTCTTTTGGGGTCTATCCTTACTGGGGTTCGTTGAGCTTCTTGAATGTTTATCTTTTCACTTTTCAGGATGTTAGAGAAATTTTCTTCCAGTAGCTCTTCAACTCTTTCCTCTGTGGATCTGTGTGATTCTTCTTGTTCTGGAATGCTGATAATTCTTAAGTTATTCCTCTTCATGTTGTCCAACATGAATCTTAGACCTTCTTCAGATTTTTTTTATCCTTTTTTGTGTTTGTTCTTTTATCTTAGTGGTATTGAGAGATTTGTCTTCCAGCTCACTGGTTCTGCCTTCCATCTCTTCTATTCTACTCCTTTGCCCTTTCAGAGTATTGTCTATTTCTGATTATTTCTGTTATTGATCATTTGGACCTCTTTCTGTAGGTTTTGAATTGTTTTCAATGCTGTATCTATCTTATTTGATTGTTCCTGGAGCACTTTCCTGACTTCTTCCTTATTTTTCTCAACTCCATTGTAAAATGTTTTGAAACATTTTATAATCATTTTTTCTGAATTCCTTCTCAGGCATTTCCAAGGCCTACCCTCCTTCCAGAATGGAGTCCAGGTGTACCTCTAGGTCATTTGTCTCAGAAAGTTTATCTTGTTTCTGGACATATGCTGATATGGTCATCTGCTTTTGCTTCTTGGACATGTTTAGTGTTTATCTGTGGCTTTAATACTTAATTGAGTGTGTGTTTTGGTATTTTTTTATGCTTTCTGATTGCTTCCCGGTAGATGTAATCAGGATGTGAGCTTCCCTTTTCATTCTTTTTATTGCTTAACTCTGAGTAACTTTCACAGGTGTTGTCTGCCTCCCTGGTATATGGTATTGGTTCTTGCCTGGGTTTTGGTGTTTTATAGAGTGTGATTGTAGCTTGGCTATATGGCAGCAGATGCTGTCTCTTCTTTGGTAATATAGGGAGAGAAAGAGTCCCCCAACGGTAAAAGGGGGAGCTTAAAACAGCAAAAGAGCACCAGCAAAAAAAACAAACAAACAAAACAACAACAAAAACTAGACTGAATACTGTAGTCTAGAATCGCGAAAAAGGGAGAGAAAGGAGAGAAGAAGAAGAAAAAAAATCTGTGGGTCTGGTAGCCTAGTGATTACGAATAGGGCTGCGAACCGCAAGGTCATCAGTTTGAAACGGCCAGCTGCCCCACGGGAGAAAGATGAGACTTTCTGTTCCGCAAAGATCCACAGCCTCAAAAACCGTGTACAGGGTCACTATGAGTCAGAACCGACTCCATGGCACACAGCCAGCCACCAGTATGAGTATGACTTTAACGTCCTCTCTTCAGCTTTTTGCATTCAAAGCTGCCTGAGAGATTTCAAGATGCCACTGTTGGTTGTTATGCTGTACCTCAGGATTTAATTTAATTTTCAGTCTGTTTTGTTTTTAAACTCTCTTTCCCTCTCTATAGCCCTCTCCTGGCCTTTGCCATATTTTAAAAAAAAAAAACAGTTCAGGGCCTGTTCTTGGGCTGAGTGTATCTGTGTAAATGCGTGGCAGAAGAACCCACCAGTAAGTAGCAAGGGTGGGGGGTGTCCACTCGCTCAGGCTTCACCTCGAGTCACCAGAATGCAGGTGTGCAAACAGTGGTGGGGGCTGGGGGTGGACAATGAACAGATTAAAAATAAATAATTTAAATAAGGAAAATCAGAGCAAAGCAAAACCGACAAAGCATACTGTCCACCTTTGCTCCAAGGTTTCCTTTTCCGTGGTGTGTCTGCTCCCCCCGCTTGGTCTTGCTGTTTAGTCTCGCCCAAATTTTGGGCTCTGGGCCACAGAACCCGCCAGGCAGATTCAAAAGTATGCGATTTCTTACTTTTGCTACAAGTTCCACTATCTATAAGCCTTCGAACTTTTAAAATATTCCTATCTCTGTGGCTCTGAGTTTTGGAGCGCTGCCCTGGATCTGCTTTGCCTGGTTTTCTATGGTATTGCAGACGCCGAACTTCACTGCACCTCCACCCTAGCCACCATCAAGAGCCGCCTCTAAAGGTAACTTTTTCACAGTGAAACATTTCACATTCTCCCACTCTTCAGGATGACATACGACTTTTTGTATATGGTAAGAAATGCAATGCAACTAGTGGCTGCTATGAACTAAGTAATGTTGTTTTTGTTGTTGTTAAGTGCCATGAAGTCAGTTCTAACCTACTGCAACCCTGCAAAGATTTTCCAAGGAGCGGCTGGCAGGTTTAAACCACCAATCTTTGGTTCAAATCAACCTTGTGATCGAGTGCTTATCGTACAGTGCCACACCAAAACTCCATGAACTAAGTAATAGTCACATAAATTTATATATATTATACTCATAACATTAGCACGTCAGTGTATTTTAAACAAACAGATGCCCCAAGTATATTATTCATTCCATCTATGTACAAGTTAGGAATATACTTAAAATTCTCATACCATTTATCATAATTGTCAGCAGGATCCATAAAGCCCTGCATAATGTAGGCCCTCTCTTCCTCCTGCCTTGCACTCCTTACTCACTCTCCACGACAGACTCCCACCACCTTCTTTTCCTTTGCCTGAGCACAATGTACCTCCCCTAGCCCCACCTTCTACCTAGGTAGCTCTTCCAGTTCAGGTCATTTCCTCAGGGAAACCTTACCTGATCTCCCTGCTATTTACTCTCACAGCACAATTTCTCTCTCTTTCAAGCTGTGTAACCTAGGGCAAGTGGCTTACCTCTCTGGGTTTGTTTTCTCATCTAAAAGATGGGGAATAAAGGTATTTACCTCACACTGTTATTATTAACTGTTAAATAAAATATGTAACATACTTATTGCTATGCTTTGCAAATACTAAGCTCTCAATAAATAATACCTTTTAAAAACTATTCATAGAATAAGATGCCCGTTAAAGTATTCTTTTCTTGAATACACAGAAGAAAAAAAAAAGATGGGATAGATGCAGGTTTTTAGATCTGAATGAAGGCAAATAGTTTCTACCTGATACCTTCTGCTTTCCCTTTGAAGTAAGGGGTGAGGTCTTCTGGGGGGTGAGGGAAGGAGGACCTGGGATGGGAAGGAGGGCTGGGTATTGATGGTTGAAAACCTGAAGAGAAATAATCATTTTGGAGACTACAGGAACATAAGAGCATTATTGGAGAGTTTTCTGGGCCATTTGGGATGGATTTAGAGTATAGTACTACCAACCTGAGAAGTTATACACATTTTCTCTGAAGGTACTGAGCAGCCCAGATGCAGGCACAGAGAAGACAGATCATTGGGGATTCAGAAAAAGTTGGGTTTTGCTAGGCAGGAATGATAAAAGGATAAAAGAGCAAGGGCAGTCAATTTCTTGACTAAGAAGTGACTGAAATGATGGATTACGGCTTCTGAGCTAGAGAGGAAAGACAAGGCAGAGAATGAAAACACACACACAATGCAAGGGGAAATAGAATGATCAATGGCCTACAGGTCCCAATGTGTGAGACCTTTCTATAGTGAGAGTAACTGAGCAAGCAACCTTCAGAATCAAAGTCAGGGGTCTGAGAGGGCCATCTCGACATCTGAGTAACTTTACAGGCCCTGAAGTTTGTGGGTGAGAAGTTTCAGAGAGTAACAGTGCAAATGAAGACTGAAGAGGAGTAAAATAAGTCATTAGAGATGAAGAAAACATGAAATTCAGAAGTCCAGGGCTTGTAGAGATGTTCCCCATCATAGCAAAGTTCCTAACAACTTAGTAGCACTTAGCATACAGAGGAGGCCTGTGAGACCCGTGCAAGGTCTTCAGCACTGAGGAGCGCTGCAGTCTGGGAGGGCTGCAGCCAACGTCACAAAAGGGTTTTGGAGGGAAAAAACGGAAAACAGTTCTGAAAATGGATCAAGACTTTTTTGTTTTAATCTGCACTCATGGTTCTTCCCAGGGTTTACATGACTCTAATTTCGAACACTTACTTTCCAAATCACAGATGGACTGCCAAGGATCTTCCATTTTGCTCCAGGATTTTTTCCTTGAGCGCTGAAAATTTCAACAAATGCACCTCCCTAGAAAACAAAAAGAAAATACTTAAGTGAAAGTCAAAGCTAAGGAGGAAACATAGTCTATTACAGAGCCTATAACTGTGTTCCAGAAACTCTATGAGTTTAGTACATCTGGTGGAAACATTATCCCTACTGTTACTCCTACTTGATACCTTGATTGTATCTAACCCACAACTCCTCTGATTTGGGTCACCTAGAATTAATGGCTTAACAGATTTTTTTCAAGAATGGTGCACATTAAGTGATCTATGCCATACACACCTCACAAATAGCTCAAGTATGAGAGTCAAATAGTTAATATATACAGATGATGCTTATGGTACATTCTATTCAATTCAGAGTAAGATGTTTAAATTCAATTCTCAAGCCAGGCCAATAAATCTTGACAATAATCTCTGGCTACACAGTTTCCTGGTGTGGCACTGTGGGTTAATGCACTGGACAGCAAAGCTGGTTTGAACTGCAAGGTTGTGGTTCAAGTTCACCAGCCACTCTTTGGAAACAGTACACAGGGTTGCAACCGACTCAACAGCACTTAACAACAAAAACAACAACACACTTTGCTGTCATACTAACTTAGGTTCCAAATACAACGTTGCCATTTAACTATCTAACCATAAATTTACTTAACATTTTGACTCTTCATCTACAGAGTAGGTTGTTGGATTGAGAGAATAGTACATGCAAATCAAAAAGCACAGTGCTTGGCACACAGCAAAGGCTCAATTAAACAAACTATTATTTCTGAGGAAGAGTGCCATGTTTATAGCAAGGAACTTAATGAGAATGGACATTGAAGACTAAAAGCAGCTTTCTTTAATGACCTGTTTGAATTAGAAGCAGCATGGGTAAATCTGTGTGAATTTCCAGCTTTCAAATCTCAAGATAATAAAAAGATAACCGGGCTCCTGAGTTTTTTTTACAAGTAATTGCATGGAGTTAGGGCATTTAATTTCTTATTCCTTAGGCATTATTATGTACGCACACTATATGAGAGATGGAGTCCTGGTGTGGTACTGTGGGTTAATGCGCCAGACTGCAAAATCGTTTGAACTGCAAGGTCGGCAGTTCAAACTCACCAGTTGCTCCTCGGAAACCCTATACAGGGTCGCAACCGACTCGAAGGCACTTCACAACAACATATGTGAGAAAGAATTACTATAACTTGCCAGGTTAGGTCATAATTCACTATGAATTTTAAGTTCGAAACATTATTCTTTAAGAGAAAAAGCCTTATACCTGGTGAGATAGCAACCTCCCTCTCATCTCAATTCCCAGCTGCAGCCTTTTTTTTAACTTTCTTTTGTTTTCCAAATTTCCCACAATGGGCATGTGACTTTTGTAGCCATACACTTTTATACTTTACTGGATCTCAGGGTCTTTTTGAACCACAAATGGAGATTCAAACTCACCAGTCTTTCCTTAGAACCCCTATACAGGGTCGCTATGAGCCGGAACCAACACAACAGCACTTTAACAACAATGATTAAGTGAAGGGGTCCTGGTGTGGCACTGTAGGATAAGCAGTGGACCCACTAGGTCAGTTTGAACTAAAAAGTCAGCGGTTCAAACTCACTAGCCACTCCTCAAAAACCCCATACAGGGTCACTGTAAGTTGGAAACCACTTCATGGAACTTAACAGGGACAATATCAAGTAAAACACACACCCTATAACCGTTCTAACTTATTGAAGGATATAAAATGGGATAGAAGCCAACCAGAGAATACTCTGAAGGCACTCTAAGCAGACAGGTAATGTCTGGTGAAAAGGCAGAAACCACCAAGAGGTGGAGACCAGCAGAGGGCTGTTTGGGCACAAGGAAGTTCACCAGGACAGCCAGGATGAAATGATTCTCTTCTTGTGCGCTCTTAATTCTGTTCTGACTTTTAGCAACCCTGGAGTGGCTGGTGGGTTTAAACTTTCAACCTTGGAATGACCAAGCTAAGTGCTCATCCCACAGCACCATAGCAAGGCTCAAAACGAAATGGTAGATTGTAAATAAATAGAGTGTAACCCCAAATAGAGGTGACAAGGGAAGGGCAGGAGACAGGGTCAAGTAAGGCTAGGAATGGAGATGGGCCAATGTGAGGAGAGCAGATGTCCCAAGATACTCAGGTGACTGACCCTGCAGGATTTCTGCAAGCGTGAACCTTGGACTACCTGCATCAGAATTCACGTGTTATTAAGTAAATTAAGCGACCCCCATCTCCAAAAAATGATTCACCAGATTTGCAGTGAATTCAGGAAAGCTGCGTTTTTACAAGAACCCCAAGCGCTTCTATTATATACCACAGTGTTAGAGAACCCCTGACTCCCCAGTTTTGGGAGAAAGTAAACAGCACATAGTCAAAGTGCTTATTTTCTGTCTTGGTTTAAAGGATTCATCCATTCTTTCGCTCAATTATGCTCTCCTCTAAACAGCTGAAACACCCAGTGGCAAGGCTAAACAGTGCCCTAGACACTTGTGGTACTGTACGGTAAGCGCGGAACTGCTAACCACAAGGTCAGTGGTTCAAACCCACCAGTTGCTCCTTGGAAACCCTACACAGGGTCACTAAGACTCAAATCCACTGACTACACTTAACAATTTTCTAAGATTCTGATTCAGGAGAACTGGGTAGGATGTATTTTAACTGGGTAGTCAGCATTTTAACCAGAATCTGGGCAATTCAAACACCTTGAGGATGCACTGAGGTAGGTAGAGATTAAAAGGCAAGTCCTAAACCTTGGTTATGTTTATGCTTCCCCCCTCTCCCCGGACCCCCTCATAGATTCATTCCTTGCTACCCCGAAATGGACCATATTATGGAGGTGCGGTGTAAGATGTTATTTTGTTCTCACCCAAGAGGAGAAACTTAAAGATAGGTTGGAGAGTCATTTCGGGTTACCTGGTACTCATTTTTGAACATTCCCGCAGGGGGCCCGGGGCTTGGGGGGCACAGAATTCAGGGCTTCCAGCGAGGAGCGTGACCCTGACGGATGGAAAGAGGCGGGCGGGAAATCCCGGGCCCGACGGGCAAGGAAGGGCTTCGTGCTCGGCCGCGACTCGATTAGACTCTTCTCAGACCTCCGGCCCCTAGTCAGCTCCACCTCCGACCCTGGACTCGCACCATCGCGGCCCCCGCCTAGCGGGCTCCCTCCGGTTTAAGGAGGGTGCAGCTGCCTGAGCGGGAATCTAGGCCGCCCCTGGGAAGCGACTGTGTGCGTAACCTACGAGACCGAAGCGCCTGGCACCCAGACGCGGACAACCGCCCGCTCGCCCGGGAAAGGTCAGCGCGCTCCCGCGGCCGCTCGGCCCCGCCCTTTCGCGATCGGATCGGCCGCCAGGTGATGCCAACGTTCCGGGCGCGTCCATTGGCTCCCGCGAGGCACCTGCGCAATGTGGAGTTCTCGCCAACGGGCACGTGAAGCTACGCAGTGACGTAGGCGTTGCCCAGGTAACCTAAGGAATCTCCGGGAGGAGATGGACCGCTAAACTTGTGACTGGCGTTCTCTTTAGGCAGTAAAATGTTGTAATTAAATGTTTTAGACTCCTAGCGACCACGAAAAGGGTTTCCGAGGAGCGACTGATGAGTTTGAACCACTGACTTTGCGGTCCAAATTCACCTTGAGGTCCAATGCTGTAAACTGCAACGCCATACCAGGACTCCAGGTAGTGACCTAGGACTTCTAAAAAGACTAGATTTAGCATTTAATCGCCACCCCATGGACTGGATTCTTCTGAAGATCCTGTCACTTCGGCCTAGTCTTCTCTTGTAATCTCTATAACTAGTAAATTCCTCAAGGGTAGAGTCATGTAATTATAGAACCCTCAGGTGTTTTCTGGTTCCAAGGTTACCAAACTTTGGTTTGTTGAGAGCCTTCTAGCCCTCTTACTGTTTCAGAAGGCCCAAGGGAGTATTTACATATGATCAAAGAACACCTCTGAAAGCAGAGGTTTGGGGCTCAAAACAATAAAAACATTTATCATGTTGTTGTTAAGTGCCCTCTAGTCAGTTCTGACCTATAACAACACTGTATAGGGTTTCTGAGGATCTGCTGGTGAACTTGAACCGCTGACCTTGCTGATCAAACCGACTTTGCAGTCCAGCGTGTTAACCCAGAGCACCACAGCAGGACTCCTACATTTATCTTGTTGTTGTTAAGTGCTGTCCAGTACGTTCCGACCCATAGCGACCCTGTATAGGGTTTCCAAGGAGCAGCTAATGAGCTTGCACCAACGACGTTGCAGCTCAAACAACTTTGCAGTCTGATGCATTAACCCACAGCACCACACCAGGACTCTGTATAACATGTAAGGCATGTGAAAATGAATATCTGAACTATATCTTCATCAGGACTAGGAAGAACAGATACGAAACAAACCGGTGAAGTCTAATACTGTATACATACATGATAGTTTTGAGGTGATCACTCTGCAAATACTTTGCAGCACAGTATCTACAGTGCAAACTTCCTGATTCCTAAACCTAGTTCAACAAAGGTTTTTGTTTATTTGTCCATTTTGAGGTTTTTTAGTTGGGGGCTTTGGAAATTATGATCAGTAGACATGGTCTCTGTCTTATAAGATTTGTTATTAATGGGAACATTGATTCATTCCTTCATGTAGCATATATTTCCTAAGAATAGAGGTGATGACCCTATCTTTCATGCAGCATGCATTTCCTAAGAATAATGGTGATGACCCTATAAGAAAGTTAAACTTACTTACTAATCTGTAATGAGTAATTTCACAATTTCATTTATGAAATTGTTCACACTGATTAGTAAATAAGCACAAGTAAATCCATGTTTACATTGCTTATTGGGTACTCTGTCCTTGTCAGAGATTGTAAATTTGAACAGAGGCATTGATTCTGTAGGAAAGGGGTAATGGGGTTGGGAGAGAGATACATGCCAGTCATGCCCAGAAGCAAAATTTTTGATGCATTGAAAAAATGTGCAATTGATTACTGCAGTATTGTAAGTAAGCACAAGTAAGCCTCTGTTTACTTTGCTTTTTGGATACTCTGACATTGCCTAAGAACATAATTAATATGTTTCAGACACTTTGCTTGGAACTGGGTGTGCAGTGAAGGAGCTGTGCCTTTCATATTAGAGACTTACATATTAGAGACACAGACAAACATGTGAACAAACAGTTACAACTTGTGATAAATGCCATGAATATAATGATAGAAAATAACATTCACAGGATGTATTAATTCCCTGTAACTGCTGCAACAAATGACCACAAACTGGCTAGCATAAGACAACAAAGTGTATTTTCTCACAATCATGGAGGACAGAAGTCCAAAATCAAGGTCCTGACAGGGGCTGCTATACCTCTGGATTCTCTAGAGAGAGACCATTCTTTGCCTCCTTCAGCATTCTTCACTTGTAACTGTTACCATTTCTTGATTTGTGGCTGTATCCTTCCAATCTCCGTCTTTCTGGTCATGCTGCCTCCTTTCCCCGTTTTTTCTGTGTCTCTTATAAGGACATGTGATAGCATTTAGGTCCCTCCTGGATAGTTTACAGGAGCCCTGATGGCGCTGTAAGTTCATCATGGGGCTGCTGATCTCAGGATCAGCTGTTCAAATCCACTAGCTACTCAGAGGGAAAAAGATAAAAGAATTGCAGCCTTAGAAATCCTAAGGAGCCATTCTACCCTGTCATAGCATTACTATGAATCAAAATGACTCAGTTGCAATGGTTTGGGTTGGTTTTTGATGGATAGTCCAGGGTAATATTCTCTTTTCAAAAACCTTAGTTTAGAATACAGGGATTGAGGCATGGTTGGAATGGGCAAAAGGGTGAAACAATGAATCTTGGTTTCCCTTGCATACCATCATAAAATAGACACTTGAGGGGGAGAGAAAGGAATAGCCAGAAATATCACCACAAAAAGCTTGTAAGTCCGTCTTCTGCCTATAACTGATTGGAATACCTAAAATAGGGCTACAACGTGCCCAGTAAAGGAGGCTTCCTGCAGAGCCTCTGCATTACATAAGACTATAGGTGGAATCCTGAACCATATCCAGAATCTTCTTAGGTGGGAAATTTCCACTGAAAAGGACAAACAGACCAGCCTGGAGCAGCTAGAAGAACAGAAGATACTTCTTGAAAGAAAGATCAACAGAGAAAATACAAAACAATAATGGAAGTCTGACTGACTACTACAAGAACAAGCAAGTTGCTCGCCCAGGAGACATCAAAGCAAGTGGTCGGGTCCCCTCAGGGCAAACTCTCTTCCAAAACTAAGACTCAAGGGGAATACACGAGCAGATGTGTACTCTGACTGGTGACCACATTGGTCACCGATATGAGGAAGTGAGGAAAAAACAGCAATGAAGCAGCAAGCTAAGCCCTACCACGTTCAACCCATTCCTGTGAACCCGGATGAAGACCTGGTTGGCCAGCAGTGTGGCAAGACCTGGGGACTCTTGGGCCCAGAGTCAGTGACATAGCTGCAGAGGACTAGAGTGGAAAGTGAAGCGTCCGGCTGATAAGAAGAGAGGGCATAGGCATAAGTACACCCACACTTGCAGATAATACCCACTTGACCAGGCTTCAATGGCTGGATGATCAGAACTCAACTAGAAGACAAAAGAAGAGGAAAAAAAGAGTAATCTGATACAATTTGATGAACTTGACCTACACCTATGGATGCAGTAGCTCAAAAGAGGGAACAGATCTTCACAGTGAGAATCATTTCCACCTCCTTCATACACAGAGTAGACAGGGATGGACAACTTGGACATTGGGTACCCAAAATGGGGGGAGGGGGGACTACAAAGACAAGAAGTGACTGGCTTACAAGCTTTCAAGAGGGAGCCTAGAACCAGAGGGCACAGAGGAAAGTTGAATCTCCATGAAGTAGTATCCAATCTGTCTGAGTGGGCAGGGCTGATGAAAGGAGCTGGGGATGGCATTCACGTGGCACAATAGTGACTAATTGCTATGAGGACTGACTGTGAGGGTTGGAAATGTAAAGGAAGATGTACTGTAGCAAAAGGAGGGGAGTGATTGACTTTGTAGTCAGGGAGCAGAGATGCCTGGAACCATCAAAGGAAAAGAGCAGAGTGTGGGACCCTACCCAGAGAAACAGTGGTGCCAGAGATGGAGGCACAGATAGTGATGTGGAGAGATGGAGCGGCTGGGGACTTTAGACCCAGAGAGGAAGAGGGGCTGTGTGTGCTGACGACTGGGGGGCAGGCTTGCAGGGTATATACCCTTTGGTTGGTTGATGATGCATGCAGGGGATTGTAACCTTGGCAATAGAATGAAATATGATAGGATGAATATAAAGCTAATATTCTTTCATGTAAACTATCACATAATTCACAATGTTGTTGTTGTTATGTGCCATGGAGTCGGTTCCAACTCATAGCCACCCTGTACAGGGTTTCCGAGGCTGTAAATCTTTACCGGAGCAGAAAGCCTCGTCTTTCTCCCGCGGAACAGCTGGTAGCTTCGAACTGCTGACCTTGCAGTTCGCAGCCCAAGTTGTAACCACTATGCTAACCAAAGCTCAAACATTAAAAAAAAACAAAACCTTAGTGTAATCATATCTACAAAGACCCTTTTTAGAAATATAAGGTAACATTCACAGGTTCCAAAGATTTGATGTGGATATCTTTGGGAAGGGTGATATTTTTTTGGCATACAACATGCTATAAGAGAGGCACAAAGAACAATGATCATACAGGAGGATATAGGAGAAATCTAAAGAATTCTAACAACTACTTGGGTGTCCAAAAAGCTTTTCTTAAAACCCCAATATTGCTCTATTTTATTTTGTTTCTAGCCCTTTTATTTCCTGAAATTATATGATTTTTATGTATTTATATATGTTTATAATCTCTTCTGCCATTTGAAGGTGAATCCTATGAAGGCATGAACTTTATTGTGTGCATCATTGTATCCCCAGTCCCTAGAAAGTTGTTATTAAGTCCTGTTGAGTCACTTCTGACCCATTCCTGCCCTGTATAGGGTTTCCAAAAAGTGGCTGGTGAGTTCCAACTTATGACCTAGTGATTCAAAGTGATCTTGAGGTCGAGTGCTTATCCTATAGAGCCACACCAGGAGTCCATATATCCTAGATTGTTGTTGTTGTTAAGTGCTGTCGAGTCGTTCCGACCCATAGCGACCCTGTACAGGGGTTTTCGAGGGTGTAAATCTTTACGGGAGTAGAAAGCCTTATCTTTCTCCCGTGGAGCAGCTGGTAGTTTCGAACCGCTGACCTTAAGGTTCACAGCCCGATTCATAACCACTACGCTACCAGAGCTCCTTGATTAGTGCCTGGCATATAAAACAAAATCAAGCTCATGCTGTCAAATCAATTCCAACTCATAGTTTCTAAGGTTTTAAATCGTTACAAAAGCAAACAGCCTTTTCTTTCCTTGAAGAGTGGCTAGCAGGTTCGAATCGCTGACATTTCAGTTAGCAGCCCAATACTTAACCCATTTGTGTGCCAGAGCCCCTGCCTGACACTTAGTAGGTATTTGATAAGTACATGGTGGTGGTAGTGTTCAACAGAATCAGTTCCAACTCATAGTAACCCTGTATAGGGTTTCCAAGGCTGTAAATCTTTATAGGAGCAGAAAGCCTCATCTTTCTCCAGCGCAACAACTGGTAGTTTCGAACTGCTGACCTTGACGGTAGCAGCCCGACTCGTAACCACTACGCTACCAGGGCTCCTTTTTAACTACATGTAGTATTGACTAACTGATTGGCACATCAAAGTGACAATGTTCAAAACGAAACTTAAGATCTTTTCCAAACTTGGTGTTTTCCTTCCTTCCCAGTCTCAATGACTAGTACTACAGTTCCTCCTGCTCTTTCATTGTGTATGCTAGGCAGTCTCTAAATGACTCCCAATGACCCCTACCTCTTTGTATAATCTCCTCCTCTTGTGTGTGCACTGGATCTAGTGACTCACGTTTAATGAATATATGTGGTAAAAGTACTAAAATGTCACCTTGAGAGTAGGTTACCAAAAGACCATGACTTCCTTTGTGTTCTGCTCTCTGTCTATCCCCCATCTTTTCCTGTAGTGAGTAGCCTTGTGAATTGCCTTAGGTAGTAAGGAGCTGATGTTTCTGACCAATAGTCAGTGAGGACCTGAGGCCTGCCAGCATCCTGATGGTTGAGTTCGGAAGTGAATTCTTTCGCTGGAGTCTTGAAGTGATACAGCCCTGGCCAACACCTTGATTGCAGCCTTGTGACTGATGCACAGTCATGGGCACCCCCCTTTAATCCTACCAAGATTTCTGATCTACAAAAATTACAAGATAATTAATGTTTATTGTTTTAAGCTGCTGGGTTATGAGGTTTGATTTATTTTTTTTTAAGCCAGCACTAGGTAACTAATATACTTCCCACTGCAATCCACCATCTAGACCTATTTATTTATCTGAATTCTTCTCAAACATGCCCACCTTCCTTCTATAACTAGCAATACTGCTCTATTCTGTGTTCTGATTAACATCAGATCTCCTTGTCCTGGAACTACTGTAATTGCCTCCTAACTCAAATCCACTTTGGCCCTTTTTCAAATCATTTTTCATATTGCAATCAGAGCCATTTTTATAAAATGCAAATCCAATCTTATCATTTTCTTAATTCTAATCCGTTTGTAACTTCAACAAAATACCTTCACATAGCTCACCAGACTCATTAGGACCTGTCCATTCCTTTCTTTCCAGCTCTCTTCTGTCGAATGCACTCTTTATTTCAGACACATTAGTTTTCTCTTCGCTCTTCATGTTCATAATGATTTCTTCCACCATAGGGCATTTGTACCCACATGCTGTTCTCTTGAATCAATAGCTATAATTCCCCTTTATCCTACTTATCCTGTAAATATAGAGCTCAGGTCACTGTTCCTTCCACAAGGAAGCCATCTCTGATCTCCTTGATTTGAGCACATCATTAACAAGTATAGTATAGGGCCCATCTAGGCAATGGATGATTTAAAAATCTCTCCAACTCAGATCAAACTGGTTTTGTCCATGGTGGACACTACTATTAAAACTGATGATGGTAGGTATAAAACAAAATAAGAAAGCACAGTACTTTAACGGTATAAACTCAAAATCAAGGATAGGAGAAAATTCAGTTTTATAGTACCAAATGCTTTTGTTTGATTTCGATGACCACAGCTGTGAACAAAAACTTAGATTTGACTATGACTTCAAGAATGTCTACCAGGCACATCTTAACTTGGGTAAAGGGAAAGGCAATATACAATAAGGGAAGGTCAGCACAACATGACATAGACAAAGAAAGACACTGGGAGGTGCACAAGAGCAAAAGACAAGATAGGCAAATACTATTATATACACAATCCTGTAATAGTATGGTAATAACAATATCTATGAGTAGATACAGTTGGAAAATGAATAAGGAAGATAGTAGAAAAATCAATTAATTTGAATTATGGTATTGGCAAAAGAACCCCAGACTGCCAGATGAACAAACAAATCTGTATTAGAAGAAGTGAAGCCAGAATGCTCCTTAGAAGTGAGGTTGGCTAGACTTTGTCTTATGTGCTTTGAACCTGTGCTCAGGAGGACTAATTCTGGAGAGGGACATCATGCTTGGTAAATGGAAGGTCAGTGAAAAAACGAAGGCCCCTAATGAGATGGACTGACACTATCAAAACCAATGGGCTCAAATTTAACAACAATTGTGAGGATGGTGCAGGATCAAGTAGTGTTTTGTTCTGTTGTGCATAGGATCAGAAACGATTCAACAGCACCTAACAACATAGGCAAGTACATAGGTAGACATACCAGCTGAACAGATAAAGAAATAAAAATGTGTGTACACCCTGAGTATATTCAGGTGTGCAGAAGATATTTCTACAAGGGTGTCATGGTGTGGCACTGCAGGGTTATGCACTAGACCACAAAGTCAGTTTGAACCACAAGGTCGGCAGTTCAAACCCACCAGCTGCTCCTTGTTTTTAATTGTGAATTGAGTGAAAGTTTACATGGCAAATCATTAGTTTTACATTAAACAAATCATGTTTTGTTTTATTGTAATGATTACAATTTCCTCCACATACTGTCATTTACCAGTGTTTACCTATTCCCCCTTTTCTTTATTTTTTAAGCTTTTATTGTGAATTGAGTGATAGTTTATGTGGGAGAACATCCATTTAACACTCATTTCATTGCAATGATTGCAATCTCCTCCATTCATCATCATTCAACAGTATTTGCTTCTATTCTTTCTGGGTTGTTTTTTTTTAGGGGGGTGGCAGTGGGAGAATATACACAGAAACACTCAGGAATATACAACCACTTAAATGACTGAAGGGCACAT
This sequence comes from Chrysochloris asiatica, assembly GCF_000296735.1. NCBI lineage: Eukaryota > Metazoa > Chordata > Mammalia > Afrosoricida > Chrysochloridae > Chrysochloris > Chrysochloris asiatica. The sequence goes on from NW_006408564.1 coordinate 9,239,220, forward strand.
TCTGCAAGTCTGCCTCCTGGCTGCCAGCACTTATTCTTTCCATGACTCTAGAGCCAGAGTGCTCCTTGGAGGCCAGGATGGCCAAATTTTGTCTCTCATACTTCAGACATATTGTCAGGAGGGACCAGTTGTTGGAGAAGGATTTCATGTTTGGTAGGGTGGAGGGTGAGAGAAAAAGAGGAAGACTCCCAGTGAGATGGATTGGCAAAGTGGCAGCATCAATGGGCTCAAGCGTGGCAACGATACTGAGGTTGGCCCAGGGTTGGGCAGTGTTTCGTTCTGCTGTGCATAAGGTTGCTATGAGTCAGTGCCAACTTGATGGCAACTAACAACAGAGTCTTCAGCTGCTGTCCATGTCCTCACCTCTGTCTCCATCTCTGGTGTCACAGTTTCTCTGGATGGAGTCCCACATTCCACTCGTGCCCTTCTCCCTTGATGGTCCTTTGATCCTGGACTGTAAGAATAATTACTCCCCCCTTTGTACTACAAAACATCTTCCTTTACAGGTGTGACAGCTACAATTAGTCATGATAACAATTACTCGCTATTGAATCATAAGAATATTATCCCCATCTCTTTTCAGCAGACCTGTCTTGACAAGATGAATACTACTCAGTGGGAATTCTACTTCCTTTGTACACTCTGAAACTAAACTTCCTCTTGAAAACTTGTAAGCCAGTCACTTCATGCCTTTACACCTCCCTCCCCTGCAAAGATTTACACCCTCGGAAGCCCTATACAGGGTCGCTATGGGTCGGAACCGACTCAATGGCACTTAACAACAACAACAACCCCTGCATTTTAGGTAACCAATATCTAAGTTCCCCATCCCCATCAACCCTATGTACAGAGGAGATAGGATTGATCCTTGATGTGAAGACTCCTTCCCTCTTAGTTGGTATTTTGAGCTACTACATCCACAAGTATAGAGTCCTGGCGTGGTGCTATAGGCTAATGCATCAGACTGCAAAGTCTTTTGAACTGCAAGGTCAGTGGTTCAAGCTCACCAGCTGCACTGTGGAAACCCTATACAGGGTCGCTATGGGTTGGAATCAACTTGACAGCACTTAGCAACAACAACAACATCCATAAGTATAGGCCAAGTTCACCAGATAGTAGCAATTTACACTTGTTTCCTTTATAAAAAATTGTTTTTTTATCTTCCTCAAGTTGAGATCTAAGGAGCTCTGGTAGCATAATGGTTATGAATCAGGCTGCAAACCTTAAGATCAGCAGTTCGAAACTACCAGCTGTTCCGCGGGAGAAAGAAGAGGCTTTCTGCTCCTATAAAGATTTACAGCCTCGGAAACCCTGTACAGGGTTGCTATGAGTCAGAACTGGCTCCATGGCACATAACCACCACCACCAGGTGAGATCTGATCATCAAGCCATCTGAAGCTAGGTTGAGTAGAGTAGGTACCGTCTACAAGCTTGGACATTCTTGTGTGTTTCCCTTCACTTCATATCAGCTGGACACTTCGCTTTCAGCTCTTGCCCTCTATGGCTATTTCCTTGTCCTTGGGCTCAGGAGTCCCTAGGTCTCACTACACTTTGGACCAACCCACCCTTCCTCTTCTCTCTCTCATCTCCAGGTTGACGGGAGTTTATGGAACATGGTCAAACTCAGTCCCATATCTTCATTGCTACCTTTCTCCCTCTTCCACTCACTGGTAGGCCAACATGATCACCAGCAAGCTTATATGCCTGCTCATGTGTTCCCTTTGAGTTTCAGCCTTGGAGGGAGCTTTGTCCTGAAGGGACTTGATTGCTTGCCTTGATGGCCCTTGCCTTAACAAGCAAGCTCTACTCCGGGGAGCCATCAAGGAAAGCATTCAAGCTTAACTTTTTACAACATTGGTTTCATACAATATTTGTCTTTCTGTGATTGACTAATTTCACTCAGCCTAATGTCCTCCAGGTTCATCCATGTCATGAGGTGTTTCACAGATTCATCATTATTCTTCAGTGTTGCGTACTGTTCCTTTATGTGTATGTACCAAAATTTGTTTAGCCATTCTTTTGTTGATGGGCATTTAGGCTGTCTCCATCTTTTTGATGTGTCTCTTGTAGATAGCATATTGAAGGATCCTATTTTCTAATCCACTCTGTCTCTTGACTGGTACATATAATCAATCCATTTATAGTCAGTGTAATGATCAATAGAAATAAATCGATTGCTTTCATTTTGCTGTATTTTTTGTGTGTAGTGCTGCTGCCTTCTTTGTTCCACGTAATTTTCTACAATTAGTTCATTTTATTTGTGTGTTTTCTTTGCATTTTCATTTCTTTTGTGTTAATGTTTACTAAATCTTTCTGGTCTTTCTATTTTTTGAAATTTTGATGGCTTCCCGGAGAACAGCTTGCTTTGTTCTTGTAATAGCCAAACAGACTGCCATTTTTGTTTTGTTTTGCCCTGCTGGTCTTTCTTTAAGAAAGTATCTTCTGTTCCTCTAGCTGTTCCAGGCTGGTCTGCTTATCCTTTTAAGTGGGAATATACCACCTCAGAAGGTTCTGGATGGGGCTCAGGATTCCACCCAGTGTCCTACACACTACAAAGGCTTTGCAGCAAGCCCATTTCACTGAGCAAGTTCTAGAACCCCTTGTAGGTATTCCAATCAGTTATAGGCTGAAGAAGGGCTTAAAAGCATTCCATAATAATATTTACCAGTAATCCTTTTTATCCCACTCAAATGTCTATTTCACAGTAGTAGGCAAGGGAAACCAATATTCATAAGACAGTCAAGCATTTTAACATTATTTCTCCTCTTTTACCCATTCAGACTATGCCTTGGATCCCTGTATCACAGAGCCTTTTTGTTCCAAGGTTTAGCATACATCATTATTTACCTCAGTCTCATTTAGCTCATGCAAATCTGCCTCAATGTTCCCCTATCTACCTTGTGTTCCATTCCTCTCCACCTTTGTGTGTATTGCCCTCACCAACACCTGGCCTATAATGTGTATATCCTCTACTCTGTGCTGTACCATCCTCTTCCTACCCCCTGCTCCATTATCAGCAAAACATTTTTTTTTTTCTTTTTAGTATAAGTATCTTTTCTTAAACTTTTTACAATAATGGTCTTATGCAATATTTGCCCTTTTGTGAATGACTAATTTCACTCAGCATAATGTCTTCAAGTTTCATCCATGTTATGCGGTAACTTGCAGCTTCCTTGTTATTCTTCAAGGTAGCATAACATTCCATTGTTTGTATGTACCAAAGTTTGTTTATCCATTCTTCCATTGATGGGCACTTAGGCTGTCTCCATCTTTTTGCTATTGTGAATAGTGCTGTTATGAACATTGGTGTGCGTATATCTACTCATGTTACAGCTCATATTTCTTGTGGGTAAATACCAAGTAGAGGGATTGCTGGATCATAAGGTATTTCTATTTCCAACTTTCTGAGGAAATGCCATACTGTTTTCCAGAGTGGACTATTTTGCATTCCCACTAAAATGTAGGAGGGTCCCAGTCTTTCCACATCCCCACCAGCATTTATTGCCATCTGCTTTTTTGAACTTCGCTGTTATTGGTCCTACCAGCTGCTTCTTGAAAACTCTGTCCAGGTCACTATGGGTCTGAACCAACTCCACAGTACTTAACAACAACAACAACTACAATTTCTACATAGATGTTTGTACATTTTGCAAATATAACCAGTGCTGTAATAAAACATACAGGGACAAAGTTCTGACAATTTCTTCGACATAAGCAAATACTTTGAGATGATGAATCACTGGGCTGGGAGACTTATGACCAAAGTCATGAGGGACACTTAAGTCAATTGACATAACTAACCCATAAAGATAACGTTCCTCATTTTGTTTTGTTGAGTGGAGACTGGGGTCTGAAAAACTTGAACGAGACCATCTAAGACCCAATTTTTGGTTTAAGATGCAACACTTGATGCCTCCTCGTCCCGAGCAAAGACATGTGAAGGAAATCAAAGACTCAAGGAAACTTGAGAAACTTGACAAACCAAAGGACTGATGGACTACACGTGCCACAGCCTCCACTTCCCAGATACCAGAAGAACTAGGTGGTGCCTGTCCACCACTACCTACCACTCTGATCAAGATCACAGTAGAAGGTACTGAACATACAGGGGGAAAAAGTTTATTAAAATTTTTTAAATAATAAAGAAGACCAGACTTAGTGGTCTGTTAGATTGGTAAAACCCACCCACCCAACCCCACTGCCATCACTAGACTGGCCCTTATATGCCCTTCATGCCTGGAACTAAACCCACCCCTACTAATCATCTTTAAGTCAAACAATTGTTGTTATTGTTGTTAAGTGCCATTGAGTCGGTTCCGACCCATAGCGACCCTGTACAGGGTTTCCGAGGGTGTAAATCTTTATGGGAGTAGAAAGCCTCATCTTTCTCTCGCGGAGCAGCTGGTAGTTTCAAACCGCTGACCTTAAGGTTCGCAGCCCGATTCGTAACCAATACGCTACCAGAGGATAGGTCTATAAAGTGAATAATAATACCAGGAAGAAATATACTCCGCAGCACAGTAAAAAATAGGGGACCCAAAGGGTAGCATTTTCCCCAAACAAAACTCTGAAAGCAAGAGGGCTGGAAGCTGCTGGAAAGCAGGTCGAATGGAAATGGGAACATAGGGAGGAAGTAGGAAGAGTGTTGTTTCATTGAGGGAATTGCAATGAGTATCGTGAAACAAAATATAAAAAAGTCGTTTAATGGGAAACCAACTTGTTCTGTAAACTTTCATCCAAACTACAATAAAAAGTTCAAATAAAACAAGGAAGAATGTCTACCAGAATTCTGAAGAAGAAAAAAAGCCATCCTGTCCAAAGAGCTTCGCTTACACCAAGTTATCTATGTACATTATAAAAGACAGTGAAATAGTTTCTTTAATTGCTATAATTTTTAAAGAAGTAGGTACATTTAGTAATTGTGTTAAATTGCTTAACTTAATTTGACAACATTAAGAATTAGTCACTTTACAAGCTTCAAAGTGCTTATGTCTTTGTCCAACAAAGAAAGTAATTTGGTGCTATATTTATATTAAAGAATATTGGCTGATATTTAAAGTGAAATAGACTAGAAACAATTTTTTCAAGTGGTGGAATCTTAAATGCCAGTATAATATTTCAAGTTAGATAAGTGTGATTATTAATTTGACAAGATATAGTATTATTTTGACTTAGTAATGCATAGTTTCACAATATAGTTATAGTTATATTTTGGTTTTGGTCATAATTAAATTATTTGGCTTAATGGGAAGAAAAACAAACAATAGTTTTGGTGATCAGAATATGTTTACTTGAAAATAATCTAGAAATGGTTATAACTTAACAGAAATTGTATAGCTATCTTAGAGTTTTAAGAAAGGTATCATGGAGAAAAATTAGTGATACCCAGTTTATCTATTTGAGTATTAATTTGACTCTTTTTTCAAGAGGTGTGGTATGGAGAAGTTTTTTGAGAGTTTTATTGTTTGTACTTTTTCCCCCTGATAAATAAGATTTTGCAGTGACTTTTTCCTTCTTGGGCAACTATTACAAACATCAAGTGTAAACTGAATTTTTCAGACCAACTGCATCATTGAAGGTTTTCCTAAGGAAACTACTATTATTGTCTTGGATATTTAGTTAAGAATACTTCCTAAATAAAGTAGTTTTACATAGCCAGCACTTAGCTATAGAAAATGACTATATTTCAAAATTCATCTGGTTTTTGTTGTTCTTAGGTGCCATCAAGTAGGTCCTGAGTCATAGCGACCCTATGCACAACAGAACAAAATACTGCCTGGTCCTGGGCCAACCTCATAACTGTTGTTACGCCTGAGCCCATTGCTGCTGCCACTGTGCCAGTCCATATCATTGGGGGGTCTTCCTCTTTGTCCCTGACCCTCCACATTAGCAAACATGACATCCTTCTCCAGAAACTGGTCCCTCCTGACAATATGTCTGATGTATGAGAGGTGAACTCTGGCCATCCTTGTTCCAGAGAGCATTCTGGCTGTATTTCTTCCAACACAGATCTATTAGTTCTTTTGTCAGTCTGTGGTACTTTCAATATTCTCCGCCAATACCAACGCTAAATGCATCAGTTCTTCTACAGTCTTCCTTATTTACTGTCCATCTTTCACATGCATATGAGATTATTGAAAACACTATGACTTGGGTCAGGCTCACCTTAG
>NW_006408564.1:9252174-9253676 GCF_000296735.1 Chrysochloris asiatica
ACGATGGCACCTAACAATAACAACAACAGCAACAAACCCTCTAGACAGTGACCTCCCACCCCTGTTAACTATCAAAGAAAGTCTCTTTTGATTTGAAGCACCTCCCTTCCTCCTTCTTTAAAAAAATTTTTTTTTACACTAGTGGTCTTATGTAATATGCCTGACTTATTTTACTCAGCATAATGACCTCAAGGTTCATCCATATCATGAGGTGTTTCAGAGATTCATCATTATTCTTTAATATTGCACAGAATTCAATCGAGTCTATATGCCAAAGTTTGTTAATCCACTTTTCCAATGATGGGCAATTATTTTGTTTTCATTGTTTTGCTATTGTGAATAGAATTGTGATGAACATGGGTGTGCATGTATCAGTTTGTGTCTCAGCCCTTATTTCTCTAGGATGTACACCAAGTAGAAAGATTTCTGGGTCAAATGGTATTTCTGTTTCCAACTTTTTGAGGAAGTGGCATACCATTTTCCACAGTTGTTACACAGTTTTACAGTCTACTGTCTATTTTAATGAAAGAGAATGTATAATTCATAAGTAAATGAATATGTGGACTCTTCTTACATTCTCCTGTGGGATTACTCCAAATTTAATTTGATCTCTATGAAACAAATTTTGATATGCAGGCTGTTTTGAAAGCTATAGTCATATTTTTTCCACAAGTAAAAACAAAATCTTTTATATTAGAGCCTTAAATTAATGTGGTTTGGTAGAGTATTAAAGACTTATTATATAAAATCTATAGTTTTTTTTGTTCTTTTTTACAGTTATTATGATAGAAATGTATACTTGCTAATAAAAATGTTCCTTTTTCATAGCTATGTGAAACTTAATTTCTTTTTATCTAACTGATTTAAACAACAGGGGAATTTACAATTAAAAAGTAGAAATAAAAGCTTAGGTCACGAACTTTTAAAGAGTCAAAATTATGCAGCGATTTAATTGAAAATGAAGAGGACAGAGGACAAAGTTTATTATTATTAATAATTATCTATTCTTTCAGGAAATGTCTTTTTTATACCTTCTTATAAAAACCTCACTTTAAAATCTTTTTATTCCTTTTTCCCCCCAACTTTTTATTGTGACTTGAATGAAGGTTTACAGATTTACATTCAACATATCATGTACTTATCATGTACTTAATTTCTTTACAATGACTGCAGTCCCCTCCACGTACCGTCAGCTAACAGTATTTACCTTTGTTCTCTTTAACTCTTATGCTCCATCCTGTGTCTTCCACTACCTTCATCTGTCCTCTGCCAACCTCCTGTTTGGTATAAATTGCCTTCCCCAGCACCCAAGTTAGCACATATCTACACTCTACTCAGTGAATAATTTTCCCTTCCCTCCCACCTCTGGTAACAATCACAGAATGTTCTGACTTGTAGTGACTCTATATAGGGTTTCTGAGGAGCAACTTGTGGATTTGAACCACCAACCTGTCAGTTAGCAATCCTGTGCTTATCCTACAGCACCACACCAGGAATCCATG
>NW_006408564.1:9254146-9262180 GCF_000296735.1 Chrysochloris asiatica
CAGTGGGATGTTGTATGGTCCTTCATCATCCTCATGATTTCCTGCATGTCCACGTTCATTGTTACAGCTTTCATGCAGATCCATCTTATTAAGTGTCTCCCTAGCCTTTGCTGACCCTCTTTTTCATCACACATGATGTTTTCCTCCAGAGATTGATCCCTCCTCATGATGTGTTTAAAGCAAGCAAGAAGGGTATTGTTCCGTTTTGGCCCATAAGGTTTTTGTTGGCTAGTTTTCAGAACTAGCTCTCCAGGCCTTTCTTCTTAGTCTGTTGTAGTCTGGAAGATGGCTGACTACCATGTAAGTGACCCTGCTGATAATTAAAATATTGGTGCCATAACTTCCAGCATCACAGAAACATATAAACCACCTCTTTATGACGAGCTAGCAGACATGCAGTGGTCCAAATTGATTTAGGCTTGGACTGAATATCTATTCTTACACTAATCATTGCTACCAAGGAGACGAGATATATTTATTTGATGGGAAAGAGGTTCCATCCATGCCTAACGATGGAGAGAAATTGTTTCTCAAAGGAAGTTTTAGGTCCTATTATGAGGAAGAAGGGAGATGGTTAGTGAGCAGCTATTGGTTATTATCATAGTTGTATGCCCTCAGTCAGTTCCAACTCATAGTGGATTCTGAAGAGGGTTTCTGAGGTTGTAAATCTTTATGGGAGAAGAAAATCTCTTCTTTCTCCCTCAGAGTAGCTATTGGATCAGAACTGCTGAGCTTATGTTTAGCAGCCCAATGTATAACCTATACCACTAGGGTACTATGCATATGATAACACTATATTATAGCATGAAAAGTAACTGGCACATTAAAAAATTTTTTTTAAATACCTGAAGAAATTAATGTGAAACAAAGTTTATATGACATTATTTAAATTATTCTATGTGTATGAGTTGATCCTAATAAAATGAAGTCTTTGATAACTTTAATCTTTTTACCATTGATAAGGATACTTTTTTTGGTCCAGTGGTGAGGATTTTTGTTTTCTTTACAATGAGATGCACTCCATACCGAAGGCTGTGCTGTTTGAGCTTCATCAGTGTTTTAAGTCTTCTTCACTTTCAGCAAGCAAGATTGTATCATCTGTATATCACAGGTTGTTAATGAGTCTTCCTCCAATCCTGATACCACATTTTTCTTCATATAATCCATCTTCTCAGCTTATTTGCCCAGCATACAGATTGAATTAGTATGGTGAAAGAATACAACCCTGGCAAACAACTTCTCTAATTTTAAACCATTCAGTGTTCCCTTGTTCTGTTCAAATAACTGCCTTGTGATTTATGTATACGTTCCTCATGAGCACAATTAAGTGTTCCAGAACATTCATACTTCATAATGAGTACTCTCACCACTGGACCAATAAATAACATCCTTATCAATAGAGAAAAGATTGAAGTTGTCATTCATTTTGTTCAGACCAACCATCAACACTCATGGAAGCGGCAGTCAAGAAATCAAACAACATATTGTATTGCATTAGGCAAATCTGCCCAAGACCCCTTTAAAGTGTTGAAGAGCAAAGATTTAAGTTTGAGGATTAAGTTGCACCTGACCTAAACCTTGGTATTTTCAATAACCTCATATGCAAATGAAAGTTGATAGTGAATAAAGAAGAAAGTAGGAGAATTGATGCATTTGAGTTATGATGTTGGAGGAGAATATTAAAAGTACCATGGACCACCAATAGACCAAACCAGTTTGTTGGAAGCAATACAGTCAGAATGCTCCTTAGAAGCCAAGATGATCAGACTTTGTCTCTCATACTTTGGACACATTCTCAGGAGGGACCATTCCCTGGAGAAGGACATCATGCTTGGCAAAGTAGAGGATGAGGGCAAAACAAGAAGACCCCCAACAAGGTGAATTTTCAGAGTGGTAGCAGCAGTGGGCTCAAGCGTAGCAAAGATTGTGAGGTTGGCACAGGACCAGGCGCAGGACCGGGCGTTGTTTTGTTCTGTGGTGCATATTATCGCTTTGAGTCAGTACTAACACACTTAACAGCAACAACAGCCTCCACAATTACATGAGCCTTTAAAAAAAAAAAAAAAAAAAAAAATATATATATATATATCTTTATTTGGTAATACACATGCACACACACACACATATGATGCATGTATGTGTATACATGAGTAAAAGACACTCTTGTGTATATTGGTTACTCTTTTCCATTAAACCCTGATTAGCCCAATGCCATCAAGGAGATTTCATCTCAGAGCAACCAAGTAGGACAGAGTAAAATTGCTGCATAGATTTCCCAAGGCCATAAATCTTTATGAACGTACATTGCCACATCTTTCTCTGGTGGAGCCATTGGTGGGTTTGGCCCACCAGTTTTTCCATTAGCAGCTAAGCACTTTAACTACTATGCAACCAGGGGTATCTTGACTAGACAATCATAATTCTTCTAAATTCCTATTCTGATAACTTCTAAATCTTACCATGTCTGAGTCTACTTCTAATGCTTGCTTTATGTTTTCACACTGTTTTCTCATCATTATAATATTTTGTTGTTATATTATTATATTGTATGCACAGTAACATTTTGCTGAAAGTGGACATGATCAATAAGGTAAAAGAACGTGATAAAGATTATCCTGGAGCATGATGTTTTCTGTTTCTCTGGCTAGGAGTCAGGCTGTGGTTACTTTTTGCTGTAGCTGTTGGTGTCAGAGTTTAGTTTTGTTGCTTTAGCTGTAGTCTCCGTCTGGTCTGTGTCTGTTTTGTAGGAGCCCTATTGATGTGGTAATAAGGAGTGGACAGGGGGAAAACTTTCTAGAATCCTGTAATCACATCTTAGTAACTATGAACCTGGGCTTGGACCTTTAAAAGGGATATTCAACTTCCTGCCCACTCCAATGTGAGACAAGAAGAGTTTTCCTTCTCCCAAAAGGAAATTTAGAAGGTACTGAAGTTGATTCTTTCCCTTCCCCCAGCTTGGTGTGGCACTGTAGGATAGGCACTGGACCGCAAGGTTGGTTCAAACTCACCAGCTGCTCCTCGGAAAACCCTGAACAGGGTCACTGTCAGTCAGAACTGACTGGATGGCACTTAACAACTACAAGATTGGTTAGACTTTGGAAAACCAAAGTTGGCTAAGCTTAAATAAAATTGTGTACCTTGAGAGCAGGCCTTGTTAAGGAGAACAAATAGATGTGATATATTTAAAAGTTGTTGCTTTTCCTCTCCTCCTGACAGATTCACAGATTTTTCGCTGATCTTCACAGTGAAAATCTGGGGGGCTCCTGGCAGTAAAACATAGCTAAGTACGGGACTCTCCTCCAACTAGTGCAGTGTTCCCGAGGTAGCACTCAAACTCGTCTACTGTGAGCCACTTGCAGTTTGTCCATTTCAGATTAAAATGTTTTTTAATGAAACTGGCTCTAGCTACTGGCTTTTGGTTCTGGGATTTTGCTCCAAGTAAGCTATGATTTTCCATGTCTGCCTGTCTCTCCAGTTTTCAGGGCAGTACTTTGCCCAGTGAACTCAATTTTCTGATAGACCTAAGAAGAGTTGTTGATTTTCAGTTTGTTCCATTTTTTTCTTGTGAGAGTGAGAGTAACGACTTGCAGACTCCCCACACAACCTGGGAAACAGATGTCCTTGCCTTTCCGTCCTACCCACCTACCTCCACAATCTTCATACTCTTACCTTCTTTCAGTTTAAAAAACTTGAGCTCTCTCTTAACATACTGTGTCTCCTTTATTGTTCTTTTTCTCACCCTTTAATTAGAAGTACTCCCCAAAGAAAATTTTCCTTATTGGTTAAAAAGTAAATGACTGAGAGCTCCTTGGCACCCAGGCTGTAACACAACCCACGTGTAGTCAACAATACACTTTAGCCCTTCTTCTCTCTGTATTTTGTCCCTTTCTAGTTTCTATTCACCATTGTAGTTGCAAGGGGCTCCTGGTATGGTGCTGCAGGATCAGTACTGGACTGGTCAGCAGTTCAGACTCACCAGCTGCTCCTCAGAAACCCTGTACAGGGTTGCTAGAGTCGGAATAGACTCAACTGCAAGTAACAACAATAAAAACATAGCTGAAAGGGTCTGTTGTCTTCATTATTGTGGTCTCACTATATAATAGAGACAGGCACATGGCAATCATTAATTTTTATTAAATAGATCATAACTGAAAGACTTAAAATGTGTTTCAGGCCCTGTTCTAAGTGTCTTATGTGCATTCTTTCTTTTAATCCTTACCAACATCCTAAGAGGTAGGTATTAAAAGATTCTGTATTTTATAAGTAATTAGTGCAGAGCATAGAAAGTATAAGTAGCTTGCTCCAAGTCATAAGATAAACTCATGCTAAACTACTTACTGATCTTTTGAAAAATGCCATAAGAAAAGTGTAAATTAAACTTTCATGGAGGAAGTGGCATTTCTTCGATAATTTGATGGATATAATTTGAGCATAGAGATGAGAGTAACAGAGGTACCATTTGCACACAACAAGCTTTCATCAAAAATATTTACTCAACACAAAACCCTATCTCTGTTTGGCTAATGCTGTCATTCACCAGCCATATTCACTTTTACATATCTCAAGTTAAAAAGCAGAATGCTTTTAAAATGTTATAATTCAGATCCCAAGCAATTCAAGTGAGTGACATTTTGGTGGAGTTGCTATGGTACATGGTTGGAATTGCACCGACATTGGTACTGTACTTTCTTGGTATTTTGGTCTCCTCCCAGTCTGCCTTCATTCTGTTGGCCTAGCTGTTTAATAATAAAGGCATGAGACAGCAGGTAATCTTTCAAAGGAGTAATCATGGAAAATGCACTCAGCTAAATTAAAATTAATTGTATCTATATTTAGATAATAAAATGGTTCTATTAAAAATAGGGCTTAGAGTCTTATAGAACCAAATTTTAATCTGTGTAATATTGCTTAGGGAATCTGCTATTCTCCTGATATAGGATTAGAATTAAATTATTTAATACTTATTAAATTGTTTTAGCTTTTGTTTTCTCACTCCCACATTCTTCTCCCATTTGTTTATCTCTGTTGCTGGCTTGTTTGTCCTTTTTCTAATCCTTGTATTTTGCACAATAATATTCTTTCTAATTCCTTAGGCTAAAATGTAAAAATGAAAGAGAAAAATACATTTAAAAAAAAAAAGTAAAAGTACTTTGGCTGCTTGATTATTATTATTATTTTTTTTCATTTCTTAAGGAATTTGTCCTTTGCCAGAAAGTTAACCTGTTTATAAATAGTAGAACCAGTATTAGAATTATTAATTATGGTTCCTTAAAAACTGTAAGTAATATAGTCTTAGGTAGATTTTTTTTCAATACAGAAGAACATTTAGGTATTATAATAAATAATGTTAGACCAATAAAATATAAAATTTTTGTATTTTATTTTTCATTTCAGTTTGGATTATATATACTGATAAATATGCTTTTAGTGTTCTAAAAGCCACTTCTTTTTATTGCCATGTTCAACCAAAATGTATGTTGTTATAGGTAACCTGTCTTCTTTTTTTCTTTTGCTTCAAATAGCTGTACTTAGCTGCAACATGCTGAGAACTGAATGGACTTAATTTAGAAGATTCTTTGGTGTATAAAAAATATTCACTGTTTGATATTAAAAACCATTTCTATAAAAAAAACCTCACTGATGCATTTGGCTTTTTATCTGTAACAAATTAGTTTAATTTGGGGACACTTATGCAAATAGGAATACATATAATATACAAGGCTTGTGTATTATAATGTAAATTTAAAATATTTGAATGTACTGGGAATTACAAGTTTTGTAGTTGAATATTGGGATAATAGCATAATTTATTCAAATGTTACAACTTTATTTATATTTAAGTAGGAAGAATGATACTAATTTATACAGATTTAGATTGGCAGGAAAAAATGGTGCCAGGCTTTTTCTTAAAAGAATTGTTTTTCTCATTATTTAGATTTTAGAATTAAGTCTAAGAAAACAAAGTGTTTCTTTAAACATTATAGCTTCCTTAGATGCATTTGATGAATCAAAAGGTGGTGGTGGTGTTTACCGTGGAGTCGGTTCCGACTCATAGTGACCCTGCATAGGGTTTCTGAGGCTGCGGATCTTTATGGGAACAGCTGGTAGTTTTGAACTGCCAACCTTGAGGTTAGCAGCCAGATTCATAACCACTGCACTACCAGTAGTCATTGTAAAAGACCCATTGTTTTAGTCAGTTGAGTTTTTTATGTTGAGGTAACAAAACAACTGGAAACAGTCCCCAAATATCAGAAGTTTACAGTATCATTTATTATAGTTTATTTCTTGCTGTTAAATTATGTTGTATTAATCAGCTACACTTCTGTGACATTGTCTTCATTCTGAAATCCATGCATAATGCATGTTACCAGTGTCATGATAAAGGAAAGTGACAAACATGGTAGAACCATGCAAAGACTCTTAAAGCATCCACTTGGAAGTGGTGTATGATGGCTTCTTATATTTCTCTGTCTGAAGGAAGTCAAGTAGTAAATCTGATGTCAGTGGGGCAAAGATGTATAGTCTTCCCTCAGGGAGGGACAGCAAATATTTTGAACAATGGTGATGGTGGTAGTATGCCACCAAATCAGTTCCAACTTATATAGTGACACTGTATAGGGTTTCTGAAGCTGTAAATCTTTACAGGAACGGAATGCCTCAACTTTCACCTGCAGAACGACTGGTACATTTGAACTACTGACCTTGCAGTTAGCAGTCCAGCTTATAATCCACTATGCTACCAGTGTTTCTTATTTTTAACAATAATGCAATAAATCTACCATGGTCCACCCTGTTTGTCACATGTATTTACTTTCTTCCTTTGTACATGTGAAAATATATTCACTCATTACCCAAAGAAGATATCTCAACAGTCCAATCCAAGCTCAGAGTTCAAGATAGTATCATAGTCACTGTATAAAGCACTAATGATTCAGAGATTTATGAACAAATAAAAGATGTGTGCGGCCTTCTCCATATAGTAAATAGACAGAGGTGGAATGTTGTTGTTTTTAAGTGCTATTGAGTTGGTTCTGACTCATAGTGACCTCGTACAGGGTTTCCAAGGTTGGTCAGTTTGAACTGTTGAATTTGAAGTTAGCAGCCCAGAGCTTATTCCACAGCACCACACCAGGACTCCAAAGGTGGAAGGTTGTTGTTGTTAAGTGTTGTTGAGTTGGTTCCAACTCATAGCGACCCTTTATAGGGTTTCTGAGGAGTAGCTGGTGAGCTTGACCTGTTGACCTTATAGTTTGACCAATCTTGCAGTCCAGCGCATTAACCTACAGCACCATACCAGGACTCCTAAAGGTGGAATTGTTGTCGACTCTGACCCATAGCGACCCTGTATAGGATTTCCAAAGAACAGCTGGTGAGCTTGAACCACCAACCTTGCTGTTGAAACGGCTTTGCAGTCTGGCGCATTAATCCACAGTGCCACAAAGGTAAAATAGGGAGGGGTAGTTGGAACAAACCCTTGCATTCCTGAAAGGGAAAGAATCAAAAACGTAACAGTCAATAAGCCATTGTTGTTGAGTGCCTTGGAGTCAGTTCCGACTCAAAGTGACCCTGTATAGGGTTTCCAAGGAGTGGCTGGTGAATTTGAACCATCAACCTTGAGGTTCAAACTAAACTTTCAGTACAGTGCATTAACCTGTATTGCCACACCATGACTTCATACACAGATGAAAAAAAGTTGGGCAGACTTCACCAGAACCTCTTATCTTGGTGTGATTAGTCACTGTTTCTGCTTTCTGGGAATAACCCCCCAAGACATTTTTCTCCATGACACTTTGTTCAACTTTTTTGTTGCTCTTCTTGGACATATCTGAAGAGGACATTGATAAATAATGCTATCCTTTAGAATTACCCAGCTTTCTCAGCCTGCATGCTACCCATAAAAATGGGGCTCAAGAGTTCATTTACATATCTAATGGTCATGTTTTGTTTTGTTTTTAAATGTAGAGTGATAGCTCTTTTCTATCAGTTTAAGTTCCTCATTAATATTATAGTATACTAAGGACTGAGCAAATAATA
>NW_006408564.1:9263210-9265089 GCF_000296735.1 Chrysochloris asiatica
GAAACCCTGTACAGGGTTGCTATGAGTCGGAACTGACTCCACGGCACATAACAACAACAACAAATGTTTATTGGAGTAGATTGCCAGATCTTTTCTTCCACTGAGTTGCTAGTGTTCTAACCTCTGACCTTTCAGTTAGCAGCTGAGTTTTTTTTTACAATTGTTCCACCAGGGCTCCATTTCATAAACATACCAGACTATCAACTCCCTGTGTTAATAGGTATACCCACAATTCTTTCCCTCTGTCTTTTTCTCGATTTCTTTAGACATGCTTCTAGCTCTAAACATACTTGCTAATTTAAAGGTGATAAATTGGCTTTTCAGGGGAATCACATAGTGATCTTTTCCTAGCTCTCCCTTTTTTCAACAAAAAGCTTTACTGAGAACCATCTTAATTATCCAGACTTTGTTGAGTGAAATGTTTGCATTAAGTCTTACACTCATAGTCCTTTTAGTTTTAGATCTCCCGTGTTAAATTTGAGACTTGGTTATATTTTTCAAGTTTGCAATTCTCAGAAAGTCTGATTACTTTATAATTTCATTTCTGCTTCCAAACTGGACAATTCTTTTTGAAGGCTTGTTTGACAGACACATGTAATGGCACTATAGCATACTTATAGCATTTGTTAGTCTAACATTTTCACCTAGTCACAAGCTTATTTTATGTACATTTGCTTTTTAAATTGCAGCCATCAATTTCTCCCAGGGTCACCTTCTTCCCACCCTCTACTAACAGTTTTTTATTTTAATTCCTACTTCCTAACCTAACCCCAAGGAGCTCTGGTAGCGTAGTGGTTACAAATTGGGCTGAGAAACTTAAGGTCAGCAGTTCGAGACCACCAGCTGTTCTGCGAGAGAAAGATGAGGCTTTCTGCTCCCATAAAGATTTATAGACTTGGAAACCCTGTGCAGGGTCGCTATGAGTCGGAACCGAATCCATGGCACATCACCACCACCACCACCACTTCCTAACCCCAAAGCCATTGTCATGTGGGGTTTTGTTCAAGTAGCAACTCACTTCTGATAAAACTTTTTATATATCAGTTTGCTGTTGTTGTCAACTGCTGTCACATTGGTTTCAACTCAAAGCAACCTTGAACAAGGTTTCTGAGGCGGTAAATGTTTCCGGGAGCAGAAAGCTTCTTTTCCCCAGGGAGCAATGGGTGAGCTTGGACCACTGCCACTGCAGTTAGCAGTCCAGTGCTTATCCTAAAGGGCCACAGGCCTCAGTTTAGGCAATGTTATACTGCAATGAACAATCGCCAAGTATTTAGTGGTTTACAATAAGAAAAAATCATTTCCAACTTTTCATATTCTTTGATGGCCAGCTACATCTGTTCCTCTCATCTTCATTACTGAACACAGACTGAAGAAGCAGCTCTTACTTAGGACTCTTGATTTTGTGACAGAGAGAAAAGAAGAACGTTATAATCATTGGATGAATCTTACAGCTTCTACATAGAAGTAGAACATATCATTGGCCAAAATAAGTCACATGGCCAAGTGTATCATCAAGAATATAGGAATTATACAATCCTCTCACAAAGCATAGTGAATATTTGACCTATAACACCAGGGAATGTCAAAAATACTGCTACAAAATCATGTTGTTAGGTACCAACAAATAGGTTCTGAATCATAGCAATCCCATACACAGCAGAATAAAGCACTGCCTGGTCATGCGCCATTGTCACAATTGTTGTTGTTGTTAGGTGCCATCGAGTTGATACAGACTCGTAGTGACCCTATGCACAACAGAATGAAACTCTGCTTGGTCCTGGACCAACCTCACAATTGTTGCTATGTTTGAATCCATGGCTGCTGCCACTGTGTCAGTCCATCTCACTGGGGGGTCTTCCTCTTTTTCTCTGACCCTCTA
>NW_006408564.1:9266894-9268286 GCF_000296735.1 Chrysochloris asiatica
ATGATTTTCCTGATGTCATTCCACAACTCTTCTGGTCTTTGGTTTTTAGTATCTAATTCACAATTCTGTTCTTCAGATGATCTCTAAATTCATGTGGGATATATTCAAGGTCATATTTTGGCTCTTGTGGACTTGTTTTAATTTTCTTCAGCTTTAGTCTGAATTTGCATATGAGCAATTGATGATCTTTTCCACAGTCTGCCCCGGCATTATTTTGGATAATGAAATGGAGCTTTTCCACTGCGTCTTTCCACAGATGTTGTCAGTTTGATTTCTGTGTATTTCATATGGTAAGGTCCATGTGTATAATTGTCTTTTATGTTGTTTTAAAAGGTATTTGCATGCAAAAAATCATTGGTCTTGCAAAATTCTATTGTTTGTTCTCCAGCATCGTTTCTACCACCAAAGCCATGTTTTCCAACTACTGATCCTTCCTCTTTGTTTCCAACCTTTGCATTACAATCGCCAGTAATTATCAGTGTATCTTGATTGGATCTTTGATTAATTTCAGACTGATTAAATTGGTAGAATTCTTCAATTCCATCATCACTTGTAAGGATTCTGATTTTCTTTACATTGAGATGCAATCCATGATGAAGGCTATATAATTTGATCTTAATCAGTAGGCACCTCAAGTTCTCTTCCCTTCCAGCAAACAGACTTGTGTTATCTGCATATCACAGACTGTTAATGGGTTTCCTTTCAATTTTGATGCCATATTATTCTTAATAGGATCCAACTTCTTGGATTATTTTATCAACATACAGACTGAATACATATGGTGAAAGAATACAATACTGTCATACATCTTTCTTGATCTTAAACCATTAAGTATACCCTTGTTCTGTTTGAACAACTGCCTCTTGGTCTATGTACAGTTCCTCATGGACACAATTGAAGTGTTATTGAATATCCATTCTTCATAATGCTATCCTTAGTTTGTTATGATTCATCCACACAATCAAATGCCTTTGCATAGTTAATTAAGTATAAGTAAACGTCTTTTTGGTATTTTCTGCTATCAGCCAAGTTCCATGTGACATCAGCAATGTCTTATTCCACATCTGAATCTATCTTGCATTTCTGTCTGGCAGCTCCCTGTCACTGTATTGCTGCAACCATTTTTCAATTATCTTCAGGTAAAATTTACTTGCATGCAATACTAATGATGTTGTTTGATGCTTTCTGCATCCTGTTGGGTTACCTATTGTAGTAATGGACACAAATATGAACCTCTTCCAGTTGGTTGGCCAAGTTGCTGTCTTCTTAATTTCTTGTCGTAGATGAGTGAGAGCCTCCAATGCTACATCAGTTTGTAGAAACTTTTAAATTTGTATTCCACCAATTCCTGGAGCCTTGTTTGTCTCTAATGCCCAGTGCAGCTTGGACTTC
>NW_006408564.1:9268704-9271416 GCF_000296735.1 Chrysochloris asiatica
TTCTGGCAGTCCATGGTACTTTCTTCAACAACACCATAACTCAAATACATAAATTCTTCTACAGTCTTCCTTATTCATTGTTGAACTTTCACATACATATGAGGTTTTTGAAAATACCATGGCTTGGGGCAGGCACACCTTACTCCTTAAACTGAATGCTTGAACATTTTAAAGAAATATTGCTCAGCACATTTGCCTAATGTAATGCATCATTTGATTTCTTGACTGCTGCTTCCTTGGGTGTTGATTGTGGATCCAAGCAAAAGGAAATCTTTGACAATTTCAGTCATTTCTCCATTTATAATGATGTTATTTATTGTTCCAGTTGTGAGGATTTTTGTTTTCTTTACACTAGTTGCAATACATACTGAAGATTGAAGTCTGTTGTCTTTTATTTTCATCACTACCTATTTTAAGCCTCCTTCACTTTCAGCAAGTTATGTTGTGTCATCTGTGTATTGCAAGTTATTAATTAGTCTTCCTCCAGTCTTGATGCTACACTCTTCTTCATATAATCCAGCTTCTCATATTATTTGCTCAGCATATAGAATGAATAAGTATGGTGAAAGAATACTGCCCCTGGGTACACCTTTTCTGATTCTAAATCAGTATCTCCTTGTTCTGTTTGAATGATTGCCTCTTGGTCTATGTCAGGTTCCTCATAAGTACAATCAGGTGTTCTGGAATACCCATTCTTGGTAGTATTATCCTTAGCTTGTCATAATCCACCCAATCAAAAGCCTTTATACAGTCAATAAAGCACAAGTAGACATATTTCTGGTATTGTCTACTTTCAGCCAAGATTCATCTGATGTCAACAATCTAGGTCTACATCCTCTTCTGAATCCAACTTGAGTTTCTGACAGTACTCTATTGATCCTTCAAAAGTGCAAGGTGAAGTTTGAATTTTTTAATTATTTCAGATTGGAAAATATTGAGAGTGTTCTTCTGTTTTGGTTTCCTAACTCCAGATCTTTGCACATTTCATTATATTATTTCACTTTGTCTTATCGAGATGCTGTTGATATTTTCTGTTCAGCTCTTTTGCTTTATCATTTCCTACAGTCACTTTAGCTTCTCTGTGTTCAAGAGCAAGTTTCAGTCTTTTCTAACATCCGTTTTGGTCTTTTTTTTTTTTTTTTCTCTATTAATGGCCTTTTGTTTTCTACCTGTATGATAATGTTGCTGTCATCCCATAATTCGTGTCTTCAAATCTTTTCTTGACATGGTCTCTAAGTTCAGGTGGGATATGGTTAAGGTTGTATTTTGGCTCTTGTGGACTTATTTTTATTTTTTAGCTTCAATCTGAACTTGAATATGAGCAGTTGGTGATCTGTTTCACTGTTAGCCCTTAAGCTTGTTCTGGCTGATGAGAATGTCTCTTTTCACAGTTAAGATCAATTTGATTCCTGTGTATTTCATCTGGTGAGGTCCATGAGTATAATCACTGTGTATATTATTGCAATGAAGAAGTTTTGGTACTGCAAAACTCCATTATGTGGTCACCAGCAATGTTATTGTAACCAACACCATATTTTCCAACTACAGATTCTTTCTCTGTTTCCAACTTTACAATTCCAATCACTAATATATATCAATGCATTTTGATTGCATGTTTGATCAGTTTCAGACTGAAGAATTTGGTAGAATCCTTCAATTTCATTGTCATTGACTTTAGTGGTTAGTGCATAAATTTCAGTAATAATGGTATAAATTGATCTTCCTTATAAGTATATAGATATTATCCTATCACAGACAGCATTGTACTTCAAGATAATTATTTAAATGCCATTTTTCATAATGAATGTGATGCCATTCTTCTACATTTTTCAGTTTTCCAGTGTGGTAAATCACATTGTCTGATTCAAAATGTCTAATACCAGTCCATTTCAGCTCACTAATGTCTCAGATATAGAGCTTCATACATTCCATGTCATTCTGAAGTCGTCTTCCAAATTTCTTAGATTAGTATATTTATACACTTCATGTTATGATTATTAATAGATATTTACAGGTGTTTCTTCTCATTTTGGATCATTCTCCCTCAGCATCTGAAGGTCCTGAAAGTTTTGTTCCATCCACTTCATTAAGGTCAGCTCTGCTTTGAGGAGGCAGACTTTCCCCAATTGTATTTTGAGAGCCTCCTAACCTGAGGGACTGATTTTCCAGCAATATACCTGACAGTGTTCCTCTGCTGTACATAAAGTTTTCGGTAGCTAACCTTTCAGAAGGCATCTGCTTCTCCTTCTTTGTCTTTCTTAGTCTGAAGGCTCTGCTGAAGCCTGTCCACAATGGATCAAATTACTGGTGTTTAGAATACTAGTGGCATAGATTCTAGTGCAACAGTTACACACAAATCACTGCAATATGATAAACTGCCAGACGAGCTGTAAACAAAATCATAGAAACCTTTATTAAGCAAAAATATCAAAATGTGAAGCTAGTGTTCCCAATATATTCTTCATATAGGTATATACACTTCTGAAGGTCATGTTTCCATCTCTCTAACCCTTCAAAGATTTGGTAGCATACTGGTTATGAATCGGGCTGTGAACTGAAATGTCAGCAGTTCGAGATTACCAGCTGTTCCATGGGAGAAAGATGAGGCTTTCTGCTCCCATAAAGATTTACAGCCTCGGAAACCCTGTACAGGGTCGCTATGAGTTGGAACTGACTCCACGGCCCATAACCACTACCACCAACCCTTCTCTG
>NW_006408564.1:9271721-9275498 GCF_000296735.1 Chrysochloris asiatica
TGAAGAATTCTGCACTCTTAGATTGCCCCATGTCAAAATGGCACTTTTAAAATGGAACTTTTGTTGTTCTTGAGGGACTCAAATCATGTTTCTTTAAAATGTTCTTTGAGTCTGAAGCACACAAAGAAGGTTGAAGGGGCAAGATCAAGGTTGTAGGCTGGATAGGGTAAGGTTTTCTAAGGAAATTCTCAAGTACAGCCCTAGCTACCCTCAAAGAATGAGCGGGTGCATTGTCATGATGAAAATGAATTCCTCAGCACAACTTTTCTGGCCTTTTCCTTACCAAATACGTTTTCCGTTTATTAAAACTTCTTCGTAATAAGATCCTTTGATTATTCTCTGTTCTTCAAGAAAATTTATTAAGATTACCTCTTTGGAATTTCAAAAAAACAGCTGCCCTAAACTTCTGAGCTGACCTTTCTGCCTTGAATGGAACTGGTCCAGCCATTGTGGTTGATGTTTACTTTTATTTGCAGTAAAACATTATGATTTATAAAAGCCTGGATTCTTCTGGTGTGGTGCTGTGGGTTAATGCTCTGGACTACAAAGTCACTTTTAACTACAGGGTTGGTGGTTCAAGTTCAACAGCTGCTCCTAGGAAACCTTATGGTCTCTATGGGTCAGAACTGACTCAACAGCACTTAACAACAACAACAACAACAACAATAACAGATTCTTCTGTAATATAAATAGAAATTTGACAAA
The DNA here is from genome assembly GCF_000296735.1 of Chrysochloris asiatica. Lineage (NCBI taxonomy): Eukaryota > Metazoa > Chordata > Mammalia > Afrosoricida > Chrysochloridae > Chrysochloris > Chrysochloris asiatica. The sequence goes on from NW_006408564.1 coordinate 9,272,427, forward strand.
GGGGTTTATCTGTTCAGGTTGGACTAGAACTGCATTAAGTTGATCATTAAAATAGTCTCAAATGAAGACAACCTCTGAAATTCTTCTCAAATACTATGCTGACTATATTGAATATTAGAAGCAAATATGATATCCTATACCCATTATAATGCCAAACTTTGATGTTTTGCTACTTAAGACATATTGTGATATTAGGTATGATGAAAATGCCCACCAAGTTCAGGTGCGAATGGTAGCAATTTTATTTATTTTTTACTTTTATCTTCATATAACAACTGATTTATATTGGATTAAGTGAATTGTGATTTTCAGAAAACAGATCTAAGGATCTGCAATATTTTGAGTTATATTCTCTGAAAGTGTTTACTTTGGTCATTATAGCACATATACAATCTAATTCCATCATTTGTAATGGCAATTTAATGATGGTTTATATGGTTTCTTGATAGTTAGAATCATAACATTTTCCATAATAACTCCACTATTAAATTAACTGCAGTTTAGTTTTTTATTCTAAATTCTTAAAAATTTTGGGGAAAAGCTCACTAGTCCAAAGCTTTCAGGGACACAACCTCTCAGAAGGTTGGCTGTCTTTGTCTACTGTTTCCCATATAACACTAGGAATCAGTGTTGTTACTTGCTATGAAGTCAGTTATGTTACTTGCTATGTGACAGGCTGACTCCATGTAGAGCCGACTTTGTGTATTTTGAGTGCCTTCTAGCCTCTTCCAGCACTATACCAGACAATATTCAGTTATCATCCATAGAGTTTTGATTGGCTACTTTTCAGGAGTCTTGGTTAGTACCATGAGATAAGCACTCAACTGCAAGGTCGGTTTGAACTGCAAGGTCAATGGTTCAAACTCACCAGCCACTCCTTGGAAATCATATACAGGGTCGCTGTGAGTAGGAATCAACTTGATGGCACTTAACAACAACAATAATTTTCAGAAGGGGAGCATTGTGACTCTATAGATTAAGCACTGGACTGCTAACCATAACGTCACTAGTTCGAACCCACCAGCAGCTCCGTGGGAGAAAGATAAGACTGTTTGCTCCTGCAAACATTTACAACCTGGGAAACCTATGCAAGGTTGCTATGAGTCTGGACTGACTTGATGGTACTTAACAGCAACAACATTTTTCAGAAGTAGATTGTAAGGCCATTCTTTTTGGTCTGTTTAATTCTAGAAGTTCTGCAATTACCTATGGATATCCAAAAACAATTTTGAAAAAACGGATAAAGTTGGAAGACTTTCCTATCTCAAAACTTACTATGAGCCTACAGTTACAAAGAAAATATAGTACTGGCAGGATAGGCACATAGATCAATGGAATGCAACTGAATGGCTAGAAATAAATCTTTATATTTATAGCCAAGTATTTTTTTTACAATGATGCCAAGATAATTAATCTGGGAAAAAAATTTTTTTTAACAAATGGTTTTGGGAGAATTGTATAGATGCATAATATTCATAAAAAGATAATCTTTAGACCCTCACATCATACTATTCACAATAAAAATCATAAATGTAGAAGCTAAAGCAATACAACTTTTAGAATAAAACAAGAGAAGTTAATCAAGCTCATGGACATGCCAAGATTTTTTAGCTACGACATCAAAATCATGCCTCATAAAAGAAACATTAATAAATTGAACTTCATTAAAAAAGGTTTGCACTTTCAAAGTCACCATTAAGAAAATGAGACGTAAGAAACTGACTGGGAGAAACTATTTGCAAAATACGTATCTGATAAAAGACCTCTATCCAGAATTTACAAAGAATTCCTACAACTCAATAACATAACAAAGAATGGACAAAATACACAAACACACATTTCACCAAAGATGATATAAGAATGGCTATTTGAGCACATGAAAAGATGTTCAACGTCATCAGTCTTAGGAAATGCAAATTATACCCACAATGACTTCTTATTTCACATCCACTAGCGTGGCAATAAGGAACCCTATTAGTACAAAAGGCAGTTAACCGAAAAGCTGGCAGTTTGATTCCACCCATCAGATTTGTGGGAGAAAGACTTGACAGTCTGTCTTCATAAAGACTGTCACCCAGAAAACCCCATGGAGCTGTTCTACTCTGTCACTTGGGGTCGCTATGAATAGACATTGACTCAGTGGCACCACCTTTACCAACAAAATGGATGTAATAAGACAAATGAGATCAAATATTTGTGAGGATACAGAGGAACTGGGGACTCTCTTATTTTCCTTGGGGAAGTATAAACTGGTGTAGCCACTTTGGAAACCAGTTTGGAAGTTTCTCAAAGAGTTAAAACTACTATATAACCTTGCAGTTCTACTCCTAGGTATTTATCCGGGAGAAATTAAAACAGGTGTTCACATGAAGATTTATATGGAATTTTTTGTAGCAGCATATTCACAATAGCCCCACATTGGAAACAGAATAAATGCCCATCAACTAGTGAATGGATAAAATGTGGTATATTTGTATTGTTTTTGTTAAGTGGCTTTGAATTGGTTCCAACTCATAGCGCCTCTCTGTAGTGTTTCTGAGGAGCAGCTGATGAATTTGAACCACCAACCTTGCAGTTCAAACCAACCTTGTGGTCCAGTAGATTATCCCACAGCATCACAAATACTATTTAGCAATAAAAATAATATACCTGCTACATTATGGATGAACCTCAAAAACATCACACAAAGCCAAAGAAACCAGACCTGAAAGACTCCATGTTGCATGATTGCATTTTTATATGTCCAAAAAAGAACAATTTATAAGCACAGAAAAATAAATGGTTGCCTATGTCATATTAGGGAAATGAAAATATTCTAAAATTATTTATGGTGATCTTTTCACCACTCAATGAAGTAAGTAAAAATCACTGGATTGTACACTTGAAATGAATAAATTTTGTGGTATGTGAATTTATGGTATGTCTTTTTTAAACAACTCAGTTTTAAAAAAAAAATCTGGTGATATGCCAAAAAACACTACAAGGAGATGTTGTTGTTGTTGTTGTTGTCAGGTGCCATCGAGTTGGAACTGACTCATAGCGACTCCATGCACAGCAGAACAAAACAATGTC
>NW_006408564.1:9277149-9280472 GCF_000296735.1 Chrysochloris asiatica
TTATAGTATTTGGTTTTATCTTCTCGAGCTTATCTTTGAAATTTTCTGTTCAGCTCTTGGACCTCTTCAATTCTTCCAAGGCGATGAGGTCAGAACAATTAAGAACAATATCTATTATTATTATTTTTTTCTAATGTAAAATGGTAGAAGTGGTAGTAGTAGCACTAGAACCTGTGAAATTTCAGTGGTATTAATGACCAAGACCTGCTGAAGTTGATTCTTGAGGTGCAGGAATCTTAGTGTGGAATACTGGTCTGCTGATGTCAAGTTCAGCCGTTCAAAACTACCAGTTGCTCCTTGGAAACCCTAGACAGAGTTGCAATGAGTTGGAACTGATTCCATGACAATAACAACAACAATGTCATATCTCTACTCTCCAGCCTTTTTCTAAACAATTTTGACAGTAGCCATCCTTCCCTTGGCTCTTCTACTTTTCTTCTGGGTTTGATCATTTGTTTTAGTGTCCACACAGAACTCACAGACTATATTTATAGTTAAATGGTTTATTAAGGAAGCAAAAGGGTACGACTGGGATCAGGATCCAGAGCATGTTGGCAAAGTCTCCCTTCTTTAGTACAGGATGGTTCTCCCAGCTCCTCTCAGCGCCCTCACTTTCTTGGCCCTGCCTTATGTTACCACTAGCTCATCTTCAGGGCCCTTTCTAGGTATCTCAGAGTCTTCAGGGCTGCAGCCCTCCACCCATGTTTTAGCTCTTTCAGGAGGTTCCTTGCCTCCACTCCTCTTCTCTCTCTCTGCTTCTTTTCTTCTTCTCTCTGCTTCTTTCTCTCTCTAAACACCTCTGTGGGGTTGGTTGGTTATATCTACCAACTTCTTTTCAAATTCAAGGCCTGGCTTTCCCATCAGGACCACAAAGTGACCAATCCCCTCTCAGTTGGCCACAGGTACTCCAGGACAGGCTACAGCACAGAACCAGTCCAAAAATATCAAGCCAAGTTGTTTACAGCTTACACAAGAAATCTCAGTCTGTCTGAACATAAGCAACAAACCCTTTGGGGCAGAAGACTAAAGTAAAGGTCCACCTCTAGGCTTAAGGGAACTTTTTATTAAGCTGTTTTTCTAAAGAACCAAGGCAAAAGGCTATTAGAAAAAAAGCAACTCATTTCATCAGAGCTGACAATTTATAAAGATTTCAGCAAAGAGATGAGACTAAATCAATGAAAAATTATTTCTCATTTGATGCTTCCATTTCTGTTTTTGGAATCTAGAATCTATGGCAGTCAGAGAACCTCTCTTATTTTTTGTTATGTTCTTCTGAGCTGATTCTGATTTATAGTAAACCATACATGTGGGTAGAGGCTGATGCTGTATGTTGTTGTTGTTGTTGTTGTTGTTGTGGGCCATGGAGTCGGTTCTGACTCATAGCGACCCTGTACAGGGTTTCCGAGGCTGTAAATCTTTACGGGAGCAGAAAGCCTCATCCTTCTCCCGCGGAACAGCTGGTAGTTTCAAACTGTTGACCTTGCGGTTCACAGCCCGCACTACGCTACCAGAGCTCCTGCTGTATAAAGATAATGAAAAGTAGTTACAGAAAAAAAAAATACTACAAAGACATCTTTTTATTCTCCAAAAGTATGCCATTGTAGGATAAGCACTGCACTGCCAGATGTAAGGTCAGCAGTTTAAACCCCCAGTCACTTCTTGGAAATCCTATATAGGTTGCTATGAGCTGGAACCAACACTATGGCACTTAACAACAGTAACACCAATTTTGAAATCACTTTGTACCTTCATTTTGTCAGTTACTTTATAATCCTCATAGTTGTATATTGTCCTCCTTGACTCTCAGTTTTCTCTAAGGGAGTTTTCCAGGTCCTAGGAGTCCTGGTGTGATGTTGTGGATTAATGCACTGGACTGCAAAGTCATTTGAACTGCAAGGTTGGCAGTTCAAGCTCACCAGTTGCTCCTCAGAAACCCTACACAGGGTTGGTATGGGATGGAATCGATTCGACTGCACTTAACAACAACAAGTACTGTTTTAGTTTTGTTTTACAGTAAGAGTTTATATGTTGTTTGAATGGAAACATTTTGCTCTGAAATGGACTTGTAAAAATAACCCTTTTAAAAACAAAGCATTATGTTTCTGGAGAGAAAATTAATGTGACTGATTCATTAGATAGTGGATAGCAGTTAATAGTCTTTATTATGCTATTCTGCTTGAGTTACAGATAAGAGCCTTCTATTGGTTGAGTACATTTTCTTATTTCATAGACCCAGTCATTCATTCAGCAAATATCTATTAGGCATCTCCTTTGACTCAGGAGTAAACCATGAATGTGGGCAGACACTGATGCTGTATAAAGATAATGAAAAATAGTTACAGAAAAAAAAAAAAATACTACAATGGCATCTTTTCATAGGATAGCACTGTAGGATAAGCACTGGACTTCTAACTGAAAGACCGTTGGTTCAAACCCACCAGTCTCTCAGAAATCCTATACGGGGTTGCTATGAATCAGAACTGACTCAAGCACTTAACAAAAACAAGCTAGATACTGATGATATATCAGTGAACACCAGATGAAGATAAGAAAGGAAAAAAGAAACAAGCCTGGTAGTTTTGTAAAGTATGGGGAGTGTGAGAAAGTGGGACAAATGGAGTTATTTTAGATAGGCTGGTTAAAGACAGATAATGTTTGAGCAAAGACTTGAAGGTTGAGAAGAAACTATGAGGATCTGGAGAAAGAAGATTTCATGCCAGGACTTTATAAACAAGAAGACCTTTGGGAGAGATTGTACCCACAAGGTTCCAATAATATAGAGGTTAGTATGCACTGGACTGTGAACTACAAGGTTGGCAGTTCAAACTCATTAGCTGCTCCTGGGAAACCCTATACAAGATCACTATCAGTCAAAACTGACACGATGGCACATAACAAAAACAATAACAAAAGTTGAAATATAATGATGTAGGAGTCATATATTTTATAAATCATTGTAGTTTGGATTTCAGTCTAATTGCAAAGAAAAGGTTATGTAAGGTTTTGAAGCAGGGGTTTACATATTCTGATTAATATTTTAGAGAAGTTTTGACTGTTTAATGAAAGTGGAAAGGAGAGATGGATAGAGATCAAATTTGCAACAGAAAGACTAAGCAGTCTTCTGCAACTGTAAGAGAAATTTTATCTTGGACAATGGTAGTATCAATGGAGGTGGAAGACAATGAGTAGATTTGAGATTTTTGTTTTTTAACAACAGCAACAATTCGTCAGTCTATCTAGTTCAGGGGTGAAGAACATTTTTTCTGCCAAAATTTATAAAATAATCCATGGGCCATACAAAATTTTTATACAAAAGAAACAAT
>NW_006408564.1:9281267-9297413 GCF_000296735.1 Chrysochloris asiatica
CAAATGATTTCACGGGCTGTTCTAGTAGAACATTAACTAGGCAGTTATATATTTAAATTGGACACTTCTAGGAAAAGTCAGGCATGAACACATATATTTAAGGTTATTGACACATAAATATGGTTCCCTGGTGATATAGTGGGTTAAGCATTGGGTTGTTAACTGAATGGCCAGTGGTTTAATCTTGCCAGCTCTTCCAAGGGAGAAAGATGGGCAGTCTGCTTCTGTAAAGATTATAGTCTCAGAAACCCTATATGGGCAGTTCTACTTTATTGTACAGGGTTGCTATCAGTTGGAATTGATTTGACAGCAGTGGGTATTGTTTTGTTTTTTGTTTTTGCATATTGATGGCATTTAAATCCATGATTTCTGTCTCTGGATGAGATTACCTACGGAAGAGAGAGGAACTCTGTTCTGAGTTCTGGGGATCATCAATATTTTAAAGACGAGTAGAGAGAAACAGAACAAAGCAGCCTGAATAAGTAAGAGTGTGAGTGCTGGCTTCTCCATTGAAGGGCAGTGCTGCAACTCCAAGAGTCCGATAATCCAGGCCACGCTGCCTTGTGGAGCCATATTAGAGCTGAAGCTAAGGAAATGGGCATTCCTATTGACTTGTCAAAATGTCTTTTTATATTTTGGACCAAGTTGAAAAAGGTTTTTGTGTTCTTTTTAAAAAAGCAATACAATATAGAAAACTGAAATTTTGGCATCTGTAAAAACCTCTGTTACCCGTTCTGTTTCTTTACCATTGTTAATCCATATGAATCTTCCCAGTTGGGGAATTTAATGGTAAAGTGACCCTGGGTCTGAGGCCTAGTTAGAAATGACTGTTTTCATTGCACTGTAACAAAAGTTTGTATAATAAACAATAGTCTTCTACATTTAAAATTTTAATGTTTTGTTTATTATGAATCTTTGGCATTGTTTTCTGTTTTTCTTTTCTTTTTTTAAGATTGTAGTAAAATACTGTTTATCTTGTTTACTTTAAATTTTCTACCATAAGAGTGCGTCGTTGAACTCAATCTGTTTCTGGCCCTGGACCTAGGCCAAACATTTCTTTCTTTTTTCAAGAGAAGTTGATAATTCAGATATGATGTAAAATTTCACTTTTAAAATATGTTGGTCAGAAACCCAAAAATTTGTGACACAGGTTTGGCCAAACCATGCATTAGAAATTCCAACATAAAAATTATAGTATCTTGAGAACTAAAATAACTGACAGAAGCTTGATTTCTAATCCTGGTTTTAACCTAACAATGTGGCACATTGACTTTTCTGGGTCTCAATTTTTGTATTGTTAAAAGTAGCGTCTACAACCCAATGTCAGCTGTAATAATTACAATTATACAAGACTAACATTGGAGTCCTGGTGTGGCGCTGTGGGCTAATGCGTCAGTCTGCAAAGTCATTTGAACTGCAAGGTCAGTTGTTCAAATTCACCAGCTGCTCCTTGGAAACCCTATACAGGATCGCTATGAGTCGGAACCAACCCAACGGCACTTAACAATAACAACAACAACATTGACTTATGGAGTCCTGGTACAGTGCTATAGGATTAGCACTTGACTGCGAACCACAAGGTCAGTGGTTTAAAATCTACACAGGGTTGCTATGAGTTGGAACCAACTCGACAGTACTTAACAACAACAACACAGACAAACGTTTATGCATATGAAGTATAAATGTTACCTTCAGCTACAGTGTATGAAATTACTGATAATCAACTCTTTTGGATCAACAAGAACATGAATTTCATGTGGGTCACTCTAATTGTGGACTCCTGGTATAGTGCTGTAGGTTCAGCACTGGACTATAAACCCTAAGATGAGCAATTCAAATCTACCAGCTTCTCCTCTGTAACCCTATTTAGGGTTACTATGAGTCGGAACCAACTCCCAGGCACTTACCACTCTAATTGTTTCATTTCACCATTAAGCCTGAGAGTGTCATGACTTAGGTAATACTGTGAAATGTCATATTAGGACCTCAGACAAAAGGAAAATGTATACCCCTATGTTTTACAGTAAAATCAGGAATTTGACCAGAAACTAGGCAAAGGCCAAGGTCACCAATAGGAACAGAATTACAACTGCTCTTTTTATTCTGCCATTGTTGTTGTTTGCTGTCAAGTTGCTTCTGACTTATAGTGACCCTGTAACCCACTTAGCAACAGCAAGAACAACAAGTAAGGTTTCTGGGAGTGGCTGGTGGGTTTGAAGTGCAGGTGTTGTGGTTACCAGGCCAGTGCGTCTCCTGTGGTTGGTGGTGGTTATTTGGCACTGAGTCGGTACTGTCTCATAGCAACCCTGTAAATGTTGAATGAGGCTGTAAATCTTTACAGGAGCCGAAAGCCTCCTCTTCCTCCCATGGAGTGAATGGTAGATTCGAACTGCTGACCTTGCAGTTAGCAGCCCTGCTCATAATCCAGTACACTACCAGGGCTCCAGTAATTTGATGTGCCTCACAACTAATTTGATGTGAGTTTTAATTCACAGGACCTCTATCATTGCTACTCATTTTCTATTAGACTTGTAATTAGTTCATATCTGAGTTCATTTCTGGTCATCTACTCCCGTAAAGATTTACAGCCTCAGAAACCCTGTGCAGGGTCACTATGAGTCGGAACTGACAACACGGTACTCAACAACAACAACAACAACAACCCAACCTTGGATTTAAGGAGCTCTGGTAGCATAGTGGTTATGAATTGGGCTGCTAACCTCAAGGTCAGCAGTTTGAAACTACCAGCTGTTCCATGGGAGAAAGATGAGGCTTTCTGCTCCTGTAAAAAGATTTACAGCCTCGGAAACCCTGTATAGGGTCACTATGAGTCAGAACCTATTCCACAGCACACTACCACCACGACCACCTCCTTGGATTTGACTGATTTAAATGTAAGAAGGTCTTGAGACTATAATTTGCCAAACAACATAACTTTGAAATAAATACCTCAAGTTCAAGGTGAAAATAAATGAATGTGTCTCTATCAGCACTTGCACATTCTTTATCCAGAACAGAGTTTAGCATTAACCAAGCATAAAATGTAGCTATTTACCAAGCTCTTCCATTGTGAGTGCAACTACTCATGCATACCAGGTATAGGGTACTTACAATGATTATCTCATTAGTTTGAAGTGGGCCTTATAGTAATCCACATTATAGTTTTCTTCTACTCCATTAGACAATTAATTTTAAACCACAGCTAATGCATGCAATCCCAATGTACATTGATTTTAAGCTGAGCTACTTGCTGTCAAATTTAATCCATTCTTTTCTTCATAAGGAAGATGAGAACCCTAAACCATTTGTGCCAGTACAGTACTTTGTGATTAAGCTTGTGGTATACAATGAAAAAAAGTGAAAGACTCCTCACATACAGTAGGATACTAGAGAATTAAAAAAAAATTCAATTCAAACATTATAAATGCTCAATAAATAGTTGCTGAATGAATAAACAAACAACGAATACTTAATATATACTTAACATTGTGATTTCTTGTTATTGTTAAGTGCTATCGAGTCAATTCATATTTATAGCAACCCTGTGTAGCGTTTCTGAGGAGCAGCTGGTAGTTTGAACTGCCAACCTTATGGTTCAAACCAACCTTGCAGTCTAGTGCTTACTCTACAGCACAGAGCAAGTATAAAATGGCTGCTTTAGGGAGAAAGCATGGGAGTACTGGCATAGGAGGGTAAGTCAAAAGTATTGCAACAAGCCACTCAACCTTCTATTACAAATAACTATGAAAATACGCTGTTATTGTTTCTTCACATCTCCTCCAGCTGGGTCTATACACTTCTGAAGGCAGTGTTTGCATCTCTCGAACACTTCCTGGCAGCATCGTGATTACGAGTCGGGCTGCTAATCTCACAGTCAGCAGTTCAAAATTACAGTGGTTACATGGTAGAAAGATGAGGCTTTCTGTTCCCTTAAAGATAAACAGCCTCGGAAACCTTGTACAGGGTTGGTGTGAGTCAGAACTGACTCTTCAGCACATAACCGCTGTCACCCACCCTTCCCTCAATAACTCTGCCGTCTTAGATTTACACCAAGTCAAAATGGCAGTTTGGGCTTCCTTGAGGGACTCAGATCATGTGCCTTTTTCTGGGGAAAAAAAGAAGTCTGAGGTATAAGATCAGGGCTATGGATGAGGTAACTTTTCCCAACAAAATTCTTGTAGGACAGCCTTTGCTCCTTTAGAAGAATGAGCAAGTGCATTTTCACGATGGAAAAACTAATTTCTTCAGTTTACCTTTACTGGGCTATTTTTCACCAATGCACTTTTCAATTTTCTTAAAACTTCTTCCTAATAAACCCCCACAATTGTTATGTGTCCTTTGAGAAAATCTATCAAAATTATATCTTGATCCCCCCAAACAGTTATTATAACCTTACTTTGAAATGAAACTGAGAAACTTATACCTAAGTAGTAAATCAGAATAAAGGGCTTTAATTGGGGTACAAAAGTTCTTCCCTGAGGCTTTCTAAAAGAAACTGAGACCACCTCTGTAGTACCTGGTATAGCAATATAGTCCATTTATATTGTGTGTAGAAACATTTAGTGGGTGGGCAACTTAACTTTATTCATTTCAGCAGCATCATTATGTGGAAGTTTTAAAAATAATGATGTAGCGTCACCAAGAACTTTCCAATTATATTCATTTATTTGCTAGGACAGTAAAGTCTGTAACACTTTAGAGAGATTTCAGTGAAAATGGTTTAAGTAAAATAGCTCCATGAAGTGATTACAACAACGTTTATTTATAAAATTCACTTGAATGGTGCAACTCCTTTCTTAGCATCACCAGATAAATCTGCTGTTGCTATAGTTACTAGATACTGAATTCATTCATTTTGGTCTTACTCTGTAGTAAATTTTTACTAGCAACCAATAAAAATTTCATGGACAGTCAGTTTATCTAACAGAGAAGAAATGCTGATTCCTAACTCATTTAGACAATTTTTTTTCTTTTACATGTAAAGATAAAATCAATTATGAAACACATTTGACAATAAATATCTGTAGAAGCAACTATAATTGATTTACATATTAATTCCTCTATAGCATTTTCCAATAGCCATTTTTCTATGTTGTTGTTGTTAAGTGCTGTTGAGTTGGTTCTAACCCATAGCGACCCTGTTATAGGGCTTCTGAGGAGCGACTGCTAAGTGTGAACCCCCAAACTTGCAGTTCAAATGGCTTTTCAGTCTGATGCATTAACCCATAGTGCCACACCATAGGTTAGCTTAAAAATATTTATGTTTTAAAGCATTCAATAAAGATGTTAATGTCCAAAACTAGTCTTCAGAGATGTCAAAATTCCAATATCACTTTAGTAATAAATATTCATAATTTATAGGCATCTAGATTTAGTTGACTGGTTGTCAGAGATATTGAAGAAAAAAATTAATAATTGAGTAGGAGGATCATTGGACTAAATAAATGGCTTTTGTGATACCTTATAATCTTGAAATTCTATGAACATCAGTGATTTATAGAGTTACCAAATTAGATTTCATACTTTACAAAACAGTTTTTGCTTTGTATGATATATAATTATATATCAAAAATTTAATATTATATTAAGCTTTAGCAATATAGTTGTTCCTTAGGAAAAAATTACCTTTATTAAGAGAATATGAACATCCAGTTAATTGGCCTAACAACATAGTTAGTGTTTCTGTTCTTTCTGCTAATTTGGTGCATAGTTTCTAGGGCCTTAAGATCTTTCAGATGACCATCCAGAGCTCAACATTTGGTTTCTATTTACCTGAAGCAACAAAGAAAGACACAGAATCAGGAATAAGAGGAAGAAATGGAATATGTGACTAATTGTCTCCATAAGCACCTGCCCCCCTTTTCATGAGACCCGAAGAACTGGAGGGTTCTTAGCTCCCAATACTGGTCATTTTGATCAAAGATTCCATAAAATAATCCTTATCCAAAAGGGGGAAAATACAGAAGAGAATTTCAAATTTTTATGGGATCTAAATTTTCTGAAGCCATGAAGGAAGGATGAACTCCTGAAATCATTACCCTGATATAATCTTTAAACCTTAAACCTATAATATCACCTGAAGTCTCCTTAAAACAAAACAATAGTTTGGTTTAACTAGTAAAAAATGTCTGTCTTGAGCACCATGCTTTTTAAAGAGTTATCTTTATGAGATTAAATTTACAACATCAACTCAAAGGATTAGCTAGGAACTTTAGTGGGCAATGAAATTATGTTAATAGGGATGAAACCAGAAAAGGAAGATGACAATGGTTATGCAACTAAAAGAAGGTAATAACTATCACTGAATTGTACATGTAGGAATTGTTGAATTGGTATCTGATTTGATGTGTATAGTCTCAATAACACTAACAACAACAAAAGAAGAATAGGGTTACTTGAATTGGATCTAAGAGATTAGCTAGTCCATTGTTAAATACCAAGTCATAGTTAAATACCAAGTATTACCTGGTGTGGCTCTGTAGGATAAACACTAGACTGCAAAGATGGTTTGAACTGCAAAGCTGGCTGTTCAAACTCACCAACTGATGCTCAAAAATCTATACAGGGTCACTATAAGTCAGATCTGACTCGATGGCACTTAACCAAACAAAATAATATTTTTAAACAAAAGCAAACTTTTCAATAAGTACTTGCTTTGAATTATTCAGTTTCATTAAATTGTTCTTAAACATATAAATATATTAATCCTCTATCTCTAAAATGTATTTCAAATTCATTCACTCCTCTCTATCTCTCTTGTAGCATCTACTTCACATGGCCGTCATTTCTGTAACTGCTTCCATTGTTCTTCCTGCTTCCATTTTCCCTGCAACTTCTCTCTCTCTCTCTCTCTTTTTTTTTTTTTTGGCATATGGATATCCAATTTACCAACAGTATTTGTTTGAAAAGATTGTTCCTTTTTAGTTGAATGGTTTGATGCTCTTGTCAAAAATGAGTTGATCATAGACACCTGGGTTTATTTCTGGTCACTCAGATCTATTCCCTTCATCTGTAAGTCTGTGTCTAAGGTCACTCATAAGGAGCTCTGGTAGCGTAGTGGTTACGAATCGGACTGTGAACCTTAAGGTCAGCGGTTCGAAACTATCAGCCGCTCCGCGGGAGAAAGATGAGGCTTTCTACTCCCGTAAAGATTTACACCCTCGGAAACCCTGTACAGGGTCGCTATGGGTCGGAACTGACTCGACGGCACTTAACAACAACAAGGTCACTCATACAGTGTCTTGATTACTATTACTTTGTAGTAAGTTTTGAAACAGGAAAGTGTGAGTCCTCCAACTTTGTTGTTCTTTTTCGAGATTGTTTCGGATATTCTGGGTCCCTTGTATTTCCAAATGATTTTGGGAAGCAGTTTGTCAGTTTTTTCAAAAAAGGCCACTTTGATTCTGTAGATCAATTTGAGAATACTTCCATCCTAATAATATGAATTCTTCTAATCAATGAACAAGAATGCCGTTCTATTTATCTATAGCTTCTTTACATGCTTTTAGTAATGTATTATAGATTTCAGTGTACATGTTTTACATTTCTTTATATAAAACTATTCTTAAATATTTTATTATTTTTGTATACTATTTTATATACTAATCAATGAGGTCACTACGATTTGAATCAATGAGATAGAACCCAACAACAATACAGCATTATTGTAAGTGGAATTTTTTAAAATTTCATTTTTGGATTGTTTATAGGTAGTGTTTTTACTACCATATATTACCAATAAAAAACTAAGTCGATCCCAAGCCATAGTGGCCCCATGTGTTAAACTAGAAAATACAAAATAGTATGCAAGAACAAAATACTGAGAAATAAAATTATCAAAAGAAGTATAAGACTTGTATACTGAAATCTTTAAAACACCATTGAAAACCATTAAAGCAAGACCTCAATAAATATATACAGAAACGCAAGGTGGGAGACAGATGTCGTGGTCTGTTTCTATAAAGATTTTACAGCCTTGCAAGCTGTTCTACTCTGTGATAATAAGGCCACTATGAGTCAGAATCAGCTTAAGGCTACTGGATTTGGCTTAGTTTTTATATTGAAATACAATTGATCTTTATGTATGGATCTTATATCCTATAATATTGATGAAATTGCTTATTAGCTGTTATAGTTTTATTATTGTGGATTCCTTAGAATTTTCTATAAAAATAATCATGCCATCTGTGAAGAGAGAAAATTTTGCCTCTTTCTTTCCAGTCTTTATGTCTTGTATTGTATTTTTCTGGTAGGTTATCTGACATCCAAGCTTCAGCTTCTTTTCTGAAAAATCACCGACTTTAATGGATTAAGGCTTAGATGAGAGAATAAATATAATTACAAGTGCTAAGATACTGGGGTTTTCAATTAATGACACTTACTGCAATTAAAGAAAGGAGCTCTGGTAGTGTAGTGGTTATGAATCAGGCTGCTAATCTCGGGGTCAGCAGTTCAAAACTACCAGCTGTTCCACAGGAGAAAGATGAGGCTTTCTGCTCCTGTAAAGATTTACAGCCTCAGGAAACCCTGTATAGAGTCACTATAAGTCGGAACCGACTCCACGGCACATAACCACCACCACCACTACAATTAAGGAGACCTGGTGTGGCGCTTTGGGTTAATGAAATGTACTACAATGTCAGTTTGAACCACGGGGTAGGTGGTTCAACCTCACCAGTAGCTCCTTGGAAACACTATACAGGGTCGTTATGAGTCAAAATCAACTTGACAGTGCTTAACAACAACTACTACAATTAATGGCAGCTACAACATTGGAGTCTTGGAGTGGAACTGCAGATTAATGCGCTGGAGTGCAAGTTCAGTTTGATCTGCAAGGTCAGCAGTTCAAGCTCACCAGGCATTCATAAGAAACCATATGTGAGCTCGCTATGGAGTTGGAGTCAATTCAATGGCACTTAACAACAACAACAACAACAACAACAACTGGAGTCGTGGAATCCTGGTGTCGCGCTGCAGGATAATGCACTGGACTGCCAAGTGGGTTTGAACTGCGAGGTCGGCAGTTCGAGCTCACCAGCCACTCCTCAGAAACCCTATACAGGGTCGCAATGAGTCAAAACTGACTCATAAGCACCTAACAACAGCAACAACAACAACAACAACAACAACAATTGTTACTATGAGCCCTGGTGTGATGCTGTAGAGTAAGCCCTGGACTACTAACCTCAAGGTTGGCAACTGAAACGCTCACGACATACTCTACAAGGTCACGATGAGTCAGAACCAATATGACAGTACTCAACAACAACACATTGTTACTATAAATCAACAGTTAGCCCAACCCCTTGGTTTTATAGCTAAGGAAACTAAAAAGTGAGATTTGCCAAGAACAAGAACAGTTTTTAAAAAGCGAAACTCAGAATTGGATCTCCTGACTCACAATCCACTTTTTTCCATTTCTGCTCAACAGAACAAGTCTCAGCTTGCAGAACCTAACAGATGGGAGGAGCAAGCTCATTTCATGACTATCGGCAAGCCAGAAAAGAATGTGAAAAGAATGGACTATGTTTACCTTTCTAATGAAAAGTAAACAAAAAGACCTTTTTAGTCCTTTGATTACAAAGTAGAATCCTTTTGTGCAAATTGAATTCATTTTTTTTTTTATTGCTTCCGAATAAAATAGATTCTATTACCATTCTTCATCACTGTTTTCCCAGTTTCCTTGCTCTGAGCATATGTTTTTATGTGCCATGAATTGGTTCCAATGCATAGTGACCCTGTACAGGGTTTCCGAGAGTGTAAATCTTTACGGGAGCAGAAAGCCTCATCTTTCTCCCTCGGAACACTGGTAGTTTCGTACTGCTGACCTTGCGGTTCGCAGCCCGATTCGTAACCACTAAGCTACCAGAGCTCTGAGCATATACCATCTCTTAAAATGAGACTGAGGGACCTCAGTTGATAACTGCAGCCATTGGGACACTACAGGGGAAAGAAATAAAAATAGCCTTCACTGGTACAGAAGAAAAAGTCAAAGTAACCTTTACATGGCAATAGCATTTTAATTCAAACAGGTTTCCACAAGATTAGAATGGAGAGTCTTTGTTATTATATGTAAATTGTACGTATGTGGTCATGGAAATGATTTTATTTCACCTGTTCTTCAGGAAAAAAATCATATAGACAAGAAAGATTGGGTTGCTAAACAGTATTGGAAACATTTGAAGTTTTATTATTTATGTACATTCTGGTATGGCGCTGCTAGATAAGCACTGGATTGCAAACCACAAGGTCAGTGATTTGAACCCATGAACTGCTCCTCGGAAACCCTGTACAGGGTCACTATGAGTCGGAATCGACTCAATGACACTTAACAACAAAAACAAGTACATTCTATCTGGTGTTTCTACAACTATAGGTTTTATCTTTTACAAATAGAATCTGGCCTGAGGGAAGCAATTCCATAAAGCAAAATAGCAAGAAACTTCTTATTTTGCTGCTTTCTTGTAATTGTTTTACATTCTGATGGGCTGAGTCACCAGGTAAGGTTATATCACTTATGTTTTCAACAAAGATCAAGTTTGTTGTTGTTATGGTACTATCTCATAGTGACCCTGTTTAAAGTTTGCAAGAAGTTGGTGAGTTTGAACCTCTGATTTTTTTTTTTTTTAATTAGCCGTCCTGTGCTTATCCTATTGTGCCATACATACCAGGATTCCAAAGATAAGGTTTTTATTGTTAAGTGCCACTGAGTCCATTCCAAGTCATAGCGATCCTATATAGGGTTTCCAAGAAGCAACTGGTGAGTTTGAGTCACTGACTTTGTGGAACAGTCCAGGGCCTATCCTATACTAATGCACCAGGACTCCAAAGATGAGGTTGTTGTTGTTAACTATTATCCAGTCAGTTCCAACTCATAGTGACTTTGTGTAGGGTTTATGAAGAGCAGCTGGTGGGCTTGAACCATCAACCTCGTGGGTCAAACTGACCTTGTGGAAAATATGAGGTTGTTGTTGTTTTTAAGTGCTATCAAGTCAGTTCCTACTCAGATCAACCCTGTATAGGGTTTCCAAGGAGCGGCTGGTGAGTTTGAACCACCTACCTTGCAGTTCAAAATGACCTTGATGAGGCAGTGGGGATGACAATCCAGCCCCCATGCCCACCCTCAGTTTTTCAGCAAAGGGGCACATATTGTCTTTATACAAAGGCTCCATCGTCCTAACGGCTGCATCCATTCTTATAGGACACGTTTCCTAATTTGCACAAAGGCCCTGTATAAACTTGGATGGCACTAGTCTAGGCAGACTTAGTAAATGCCATGGTAACACAGTGTGAAATTGTCTTACAGAACACAACTTTCTTTTGTAAGAATGAGCAAACCCTCACAATTTTTCAAACGGAAGTCTGCAATAGAAAATTAATCCTGTATGAAAACTTCCAGTGCTCAGTCACTAGTTAACTCACTTCTTTCATTCATGCAACTCTTCATTTATGTAACAGAAGGACATTGCCTAATATAAACAATGAAGTAAATGTAATCCACTGCTGTATTACGTGCTATAGCTAATCATAATGTTATTAGACTGTTGTGATTGTTGCTGCTGCTGTAGGGTCAGTTCTGTTTCATAGCAACACTTTGCACAACAGAACAAAACATGGCTCGGTCTTTCACCATTGTTGTTATTTTTCAACCTATTGTTGTTGCTTCTGCGTCAATCCATTTCCTTGGGTGTCCTTCCCTTTTAACTGATCCTCCACTTTTCCAAGCATGATGTCCTTCTCCAGGGACTGATCTCTCCTGATAATATGTCTGAAGTATGAGAGACACAGTCTCACCATTCTTGCTTATAAGGAGCATTCTGGCTGTACTTCTTCCAACACAGATTTGTTTATTCTTCTGGCAATCCGTGGTATTTTAAGTATTCTTCGTTCAAATGCATCAACTCTTGTAAGGTCTTCATTATTATTGTCAAGCTTTCTCATGCTTATGAAGTGATTGAAAGAAAATACCATGACTTGGGTCCTCTAACTGATAACTTCGCTTTTTAAAACTTTAAGATCTTTTGGGACAGATATGCCTAATGCAATACTTTGTTTCATATCTTGACTGCTACTTCTGTGAGTGTTGATTATGGATGCAAGGAAAATGAAGTCTTTAACCATTTCGATCTTTTCTGTTTGTCATGAGATGATTTATTGGTCCAGTTATGAGGAATTTTTTTTACTTCCGTTGATGTGCATTCCATACTGAAAGCTGTAGTTTTTGATATTCATCAATAAGTATTTTAAGTCCTCTTCTGTTCCAGTTATTGTTATTAGACATTAATTTATAACATTGCACATTTAGTATGGATTGTTGAATACTTGTCTGTTGTTTTCTTAATGTTGCAACCCTGTATAGGGTTCCTAAGGAGCTACTGTTGAGCTTGAACCACCAACCTTGCAGTTCAAGCTGACCTTTCAGTCCATTGCATTAGCCCACAACACCATACCAGGACTCCCTGAATAGGTGCTAAAAACAAAACAAAACAAAACAAAGCTGGCATTTTCTAGAACTTGATGAGCTTTAACCCTTGGTCCCACTGTTTCCTGTTGATCCTTTGAAGAAAACCCCTGTTGAGTGTTTGCCTTTCTAGCAATTTACAGATTATTGAGATATATGTTTTTGGGTAAATTGTCCAAGCTCATTAGGCTTCCAGAGATTCGGCCACCACTAGTGGTATAAGTAAGCACATGTGTTTATTATACACCATGTTACTGAATGTAGTCTGTTTAAATAGTTTTCTTTAGTCTTTGCATCTGTGTGGATTTTCTTTATTTCTCACAAAGAAAGCATTTCAGAGTTTTTCCAGTGAACAATCAACTCCTTTCAAGATAACTGTTCTAACTTCTGCAGTTAGAAATCAAAGGGGTTTGTGCTTTATGTATTAATCATGCCACTTTACCTCCTCACAGATTAATTAATCTATCTGATGCAAACATCCAAACAATCAGGCTTTCTCTTTCTTTTTTTTTTTTTAAATGTGATTTTTGAACAGTGTAGAGAAAGACTTCCTATCCTGAAAAAACAGTGATACTGTATAGGGCTAGTTACCTTGTCTGTGAATCCTTATTGATAAAACAACTTCCCCATCTCTCAGAGCCTGGCAGGATTAGTGGTGGAATTGTGGCAGATGTCTGTTAATTTGATTTTACTCTACTTCTATTCCCTTCTGCTGATCACTAAATCTTTATTTCCTCTTTAGCCCATGTGGTAGTATTGTTCCATCCTGGGGTTAGGCATTGAGGACATGTCCTCATTCTGAGTCAATTGGCACAACACAATTTACTGGTCACAGCGATTTGTTCCAAGAAGACTATGTGATCAAACTGGAGCCATGAAAACACATTAATCCTGATTGGATGGGTATTTTGGGGCAAGAATGCCTCTTACTTTTTTCTTTTGAAGATCAGTGAGACAAATGAAACCCTGGGCTCTCCAAGGAGCTATCTTGAAACCATTTGAGGGAAAACTAGTTTGAAATTGTTGTGTATGTCAAGTTGGAGAGGTAAGAGTTAGATCCACATAGCTAGAACCTTTGGGTCCAGCTGTACCTGAACTCAGATTTATCTCTGGACTTTTGTTATACAAGAAATAAATTATCATTTTACTTCATCTGGTGTAGATAGGAACAAACAACTGATAAAGAGCTATGGTATAAAGAAATATTTGGGCAATGAGTTGAGGATATCTTTGCTGAGATAGTTTGGAATCCTTTCTGATTCCATTACAGCTCAGGGTCTCTCATCTCTTTGAAATTACTTTGAAAATTTCAACAGACACTTTTGAACAAATTTTCATTCCACTAATCAGCAGTCCCTAGTTGCTAGTCCCAAGCTTAGTCAGTCCTGTCTCCCTTGAAGCTACAAGCATCATTTCCTTGTAGCTTCTCATAAACATTGAAGCCAAATGCTTGGTTGGAGTCATCCAAGTGACTGGGGAGACTTGTGGAGAGGACAGGGAATCTGAAATAAAGCCATCTCAACTCAGTTGTAAATTTCAGTTCACTATGAGACAAGGCAACTAATGAACTAAGATGAGAAATATGCTCAGTGCCAAGTTTTAAAATACTTTATTTTCTTAGAAACTAGATACATGAAGAAATTCAGAAGAGATGAAAATGATTGCATATATCCGAGAGTAAAAATATCAGCAAATGTTGGTTTTGATAATATCTGAACACACATATAGCAGACCATCACTTGCTGATATGCAAGTTAAGGCTGAAGCTGATAAAAGTGAAACAAAATCCATGAAAGCCAAAATATGACCTTAAATATGTTCCACCTAAATTTTGATACCACCTGAAGAAGAGATTTTATGCATTAGACACTAATGACTGAAGAACAAAAGAATTGGGATGATTAAAAAGACAGGAAAGAAAGAAAAGATGAAAATGGATGTCAGAAGTGACTCTGAAACATGCTCTTTAACATAGAGAAAACGAATGGTAAAAAATGAAAATGTTAAATGAGCAGAACAGGAAATTTCAAAGGGCAGCTTAAGAAGACAAAGCCCAGTATTATAATGAACTGTGCAAAGACCTGGAGATAGAAAACCAAAAGGGAAGAACATGCTCAGTGTTTCTCAAGCTAAAAGAACTAAACAAAATGATCCAAGCCTCAACTTACAATATGGAGGGTACTCTGAGCAAAATATTGAATTATGCTGAAAGCATCAAAAGAAAATGGAAGAAATATACAGAGCCACTGTGCCAAAAAGAAATTATCAATGCCCAACCATTTCAAGAATAAGTGGTGCAGAAGGAAGAAGTTCAAGCTACACTGAAGATGCTGGCAAAAAACAAGGCTCCAAGAAATAATGTAATTTAAATGAAGAATTTTCAACAAACTGAAGCAGTATTGGAGATACTCACTGGTCCAATGCCAAGACATTTTTAAGACAGCTGGCCCGCTGATTGGAAGAGATTCATATGTGTGCCTGTTCCAAAGAAAGGTGACCCAACGGAATGTGGAAATCATCAAACAATATCATTAATATCACAAGCAAGTAAAATTTTGCTGAAGATAATTAAAAAAACAGTTTCAACAGTCTAACTACAGGAAACTTGCAGAAATTCAAGCTAGATTCAGAACAGGACATAGAAGGAGGAAAGTCACTATTGATGTCCAATGGATCTTGACTGAAAACAGCGAATACCAGAAAGATGTTTACCTTGCACTTTATTTACTATATTTGCAAAGGCTTTCAGCTATGTGGGTCATAACAAACTATTGATAACAATGCAAAGAATGGGTAATCCAGAACACTTCGTTGTACTCCTGAGGAACCTGCACATAGGCCAAGAGGTAGTCATTCGAACAGAACAAGGGGATACCGAATGGTTTACAATCAGGAAAGGTGTGTGCCAGCATGGTATATCCTTCTATTATGCTTATTGAATATGCATTCAATAATCCAAGAAGCTGGCTTATATGAAGAAGAATGTGGCATTATTAATAATTTATAATATGCAAATAACACAACCTTGCTTGGTGGAACTGAAGAGGGCTTAAAATACTTACTGATGAAGCTCAAAGACTACATCCAGCCTTCAGTAAGAATTGTACCTCAATATAATGAAGACAAAAATCCTCACAACTGTTAGGTGCCATAGAGTCAGTACCAACTATAGTAACCTTATGCATAGCACAACAAAACACTGTTTGATCCTGGGCCAACCTCACTATTGTTGCCATGCTTGAGTCCATTGATGCTGCCACAAGGCCAATCTATCTAGCTGGGAGTCTTCCTCTTTTTCTCTGACCCTCCACCTTACCAAATATGATATCCTAGCCCAGTGACTGGTCCCTTCTGATAATATGTCCCAAGTATGAGAGATGAAGTTTGACCATCCTGGCCTCCAAGGAACACTCTGGCTGCACTTCTTCCAACAGAGATCTATTGGTTCTTTTGGCAGCCCATGGCACTTTGAATATTCTCTTCCAACACCTTAACTCAAAGGAATCAATTTTTGTATGGTCTTCCTTATTCACTGTCATGCATATGAGGTTATTGAAAATACCATGGCTTAGATCAGGCGCACCTTAGTCCTCACACTGACATCTTTGTTCTTCAACACTTTAAAAAAGTCTTGTGCAGCAAAATTGCCTAATGCAATACGTCATTTGATTTCTTGACTGCTGCTT
>NW_006408564.1:9300600-9361662 GCF_000296735.1 Chrysochloris asiatica
CAAAAGAAGTCCTAGTGTGGCACTGTAGGATAAGCACTGGACCAAAAGGTTGATTTAAACTACAAGAATGGTGGTTCAAACTCACAGTCACTCCTCAGAAACCCTACACAGGTTCACTTTGAGTTGGAACCAACTGATGGCACTAAACAAAGACAATAACAACAATTCTTGATATTTAAAACATGGTTATCTTGTTTGGGGGTATCTTCAGTTTGTGAAAATTAATCATTCTTTTTATTTATGAGATGTGTACTTAATACTCATTTTTAAACAATCCTGGTTAATACACTATCACAGTGGAAAAAATAATATGAACATTTTTATTGTTTTCTACTGGCTAATTTTTAAGTGGGACTCCTGGTATGGCACTGTAGTATAACCCCCGGATTTTAAACCACAAGATAGGCATTCAAACCACAAGCTACTCCTCGGAAACCCTACACAACAGCTATTTTTAAGTTGAGATGTCATATATTCCCTATTTCAATAAATAAGCGCCCTGGTGGTACTGTAGGATAAGCACTGCACTACTAATCACAAGGTCAACAGTTCAACCCCACCAGCAGCATAAAGGGAGAAAGATGAGGCTTTCTGCTTCCACATTATATCAGACAATATTTTTCTGCTATTCATTCAGAAGTGGTTTGTCTCTCTTTCTTCCCAGTCTGTCTTAGCCTGGAAGCGCCATGGAAACCTGCCTACCAAGGGTGACCCAGCTGGTGTTTAAAACACAGGTGACATAGCTTCCAGCACCACAGTACCACACAAGCCAGCACAGTATAATAAATTGACAAGCTAGTGGTTGTCCATAAAGATTTGTTGTTGTTAAGTATTGTCAAGTCAGTTCAGACTCACAGCAACCCTGTATAGGGTTTCCAAGGAATGACTGGTGAGTTTGAACTGCTGAT
Source organism: Chrysochloris asiatica (assembly GCF_000296735.1). Classification (NCBI taxonomy): domain Eukaryota; kingdom Metazoa; phylum Chordata; class Mammalia; order Afrosoricida; family Chrysochloridae; genus Chrysochloris; species Chrysochloris asiatica. Next base: position 9,301,509 of record NW_006408564.1, read on the forward strand.
CTTGGTGGTTCAAACTGACCTTGCAGTCCAGTGCATTGTCCTGTAGCTCCATACCAGGACTCCCATATGACCCAGTACATGTACTAAATTTAGTTAAAATTTGAGTTGTGTGAGAACATTGCATTTATTTTTTCAGAGACAATTACTAGGGAAAATGAAGGTAATTTATTCATTCAAACTTAATTCATTCAAACTTAATTCACTGGGCATGGGACTAACATTACAAATAAACCACTTTAAGCTTCCTAGAAGCCAGACACTGAAACAAAACAAAACAAAACTGTTCACAGGTGCCATGGTGATATAGTGGCTAAGGGCTTGAAGGCTAACAGAAAGGTGGTTGTTGGACTGACTGGTTGCTCTGAGAAAGATGCTGTCTGCCTCTGTAAAGACTACACCTCTGGAAACCCTCTAAAGCACTTCTAATCTGTTATATAGGGTATCTACGAGATGGAATTAACTTCATGGCAATGGTTTTTGCTTTGTTTTGTGTTTTATTGCAGTTATTTTTCTATTGTCTAAGTACTCAAATATTACTAGTTTCATAAAAGATACATTTTCATTTTTTAACCTAATAAATATTGTTAATTGTATTTTCAGATTTAGTTTCTAGTACTAATGATCTATCTATCTATCTATCTATCTATCTATCTATCTATCTATGTATCCATCTAAAGAGTCCTGGAGGTACTGTTGGTTTGGCATTGGGATGCTTATTCCAAGGTCACCTTTTCAAACTCAACAGCTGCTCCAGGGTAGAAAGATGAGGCTATCTACCCCCATAAAACTCTCTCCCATGAAACTCTATAGATGGTAACAACGAGTCAGAATTCAACACTGCTCTGTTAGTTGATCATACTGTGCTGATTTATGTATTGCTGTGATTATGAAAGCTGTGGCACTGATGGAGGGGCTCTGGTAGCGTAGTGGTTACAAGGTGGGCTGTTAAACTCAAGGTCAGCAGTTCATAACTACCAGCCATTCCATGGGAGAAAGATGAATCTTCCTGCTCCCATAAAGATTTACAGCCTCGGAAACCCTCTACAGGGTCGCTATGAGTTGGAACCAACTCCATGGCACACCACCAACACCACCATGGCACTGATATTTTAAATGGCAGCAGGGTACCATGGTGGACAGTTTTAATCAGAGCACCCAGACAGACTAGGAAAGAGGAGAGGCAGACGACTTTTGAATGATTTGTTGTTGTTTATTGCTGTCAAGTTAGTGTTGACTCATAGCAACCTGTATAGGGTTTCCAAGGTGCAGCTTGTGGGTTTGAACTGCCAACCTTGTGATTCACAGTCAAGTGCTGCTCCTACAGTGCCACACCAGGAATCCTTTGAATGCTGCTGCTGGTGGTTATGTGCCATGGAGTTGTTCCAACTCATTGTAACCCTTTGTAGAGTTTCTGAGGCTGTAAATCTTTGGGAGCAGAAAGCCTCATATTTCTACCATGGAACTTGCCGGTAGTTTCTAACAGCTGACTGTGAGCTTAGCAGCCTGATTTGTAACCACTGTGCTACCATAGTCACTGTCATAGCAGCAGAACACTGACTGATACAGTGCCGGAAGACAAGAGCCTCAAGTTGGAAGTCTCTCAAAATGTGAATGGGAAAGAGTTGCCTTCTCAAAGTAGAGGTGACCTTAATAATGTGGATGGGTCATAGCTTGCAGGGTCTCCATTTCCTGATGAGGCACAAGTGAAAATGAGAACAAACATCTGCAAACATCCATTAATAATCCAAACATGGAATGCCTCAGTATGAATCTAAGAAAACTGTAAATTTCAAAATGAAATGTAAGGATTGAACTCCTAGGCATTAATGAGTTGAAATGGATAACTATCATTAATTCAATTCTTGGGTTGCAATACTGAAGGATTCTATGCTCCTTGGAAACCCTATACAGGGTCACTATGAGTCGGAACTGACTTGATAGCACTTTACAACAACAACAACAATGGGCCAAATATTGAATGATGCTGGGACCGCCAAAGGAAAATGGAAGGAATAAAGAGTCACTGTACCAAACATAATTGGTCAATGTTTAACCATTTCTGGAAGCAGCATATGATCAAGAACCTATGTGCTGACAGGGTGGATGGGTAAGGTTCCTCAACAAAATTTCATAGGAATGATCAGGTGCATTGTTGGGATGGAAAAAAATTACTAAGTGCAACTTTCTTGGCCTGTATCTTGCCAATGCAGTTTTCAGTATTCTTAAAACTCTTTCATAATAAGCCTCCATGATCATCCTGTGTCCTTCAAGAAAATCTATCACGGTTACCCCTTTGGAGCCCCTGTGTGTAGTCACCATAACCTTCTAGACTTACCTCTCTATCTTGAATTTGAGTGGCCCAGCAGATCTCCACAGAAGCCAGTGTTTAGACTAGACCTCCTTCCTCCCCCCCCCCCCCCCCCCACAAGGCTCTCTAACAAGACTAAAAAGAATTGTAACAAAAATTATTGGTCAATGTTCAACTATTTCTTGAGGGAGCATTTGATCAGGAAACTATGTACTGAAGGAAGAGTTCCAGGCTGCAATGGAAGCATTGGTGAGAATCAAGGGTCCAGGAATTGACAGAATACAAACTGAAATCTTACAACAAACTGATGCAGCCTTGGAGGTGCTCCCTTGTCTATGTCAAGAAATTTGGAAGACAGCCACCTGGCCCACTGATTGGATGAGAATTGTATTCCTACCAATTCCAAAGAAAAGTGACCCAGCAGAATGTGGAAATCATTGAACAATATCATTAGTATCACATTCAAGTAAAATTTTGCTGAAGATAACTCAAGATCGGTTGCAGCAGGACGTCAACAGGTTTGTTGTTGTTGTTGTGAAGTGCTAACCTTGCAGTTCAAACCGATCTTGAGGCTGAGTGCTTATTTCTGTGGTGCCACACCAGGACACCAAGCTGAGTTCAGAAGAGGGCATGTAACAAGGGATATCATTGCTGATGTCAGATGGATCGTGGATGAAAGTGGAGAATTCTAGAAAGATATTTTATTGTTGTTAAGTGCAGTTCAGTCGGTTCTGAATCGTAACAACCCTGTAAATGGTTTCCAAGGAGTAGCTGATAAGTTTTAACTTCTGACCTTGCAGTTCAAGCTGACCTTGAAGTCAAGAGCTTATCCTGCAGTGCCCCACCAGAACTCCTGAGTTCACTTGTGCTTTATTAACTATGGAAATGTATTCAACTATGTGGATCATAACATTGGGAAGAAGGGGTATTCCAGAACACTTAATTGTGTTCATGAGGAACCTGGACATGACTAAGCGGCAGTTGTTAGAGCACAACAAGGAGATACTGAATGGTTTAAAGTTAAGAAAGTTGTGTGCCAGGGTTGTAGCCTTCACCATACATACTCAATGTTTGTTATGTTAGAGCAAATAATATGAAAAACTGGATTATATGAAAAAAGTGGCATCTGTGTTGGAGGAATATTTATTAACAACTGGCTGTGTGCAGATGATACAACCTTGCTTGCTGAAAGTGAAGAGGTCTTAAAATACTTACTGAAGAAGTTGGAAGCGGTCTTCAGTATGGATTGAAACTCAATATAAAGAAAAGAAAAATTTGTATAACTGGACAAATAAATAACATTATAATAAGCGGAGAAAAGATTTAAGTTGTCAAAGTCTTCATTTTGCTTGGATCCTTAATGCTCATGGAAGCAGGACTGAGAAATCAAATTATAGATTGCATTTCATGTATCAGCTGCAGAAGACCTCTTTGAAGTGCTAAATAACAAATAACAAAAACAGTCAGTTTAAAGACAAAGATGTAACCAATTCAAGCCTTTTATCTTCAGTTGCTTCCTGTGAAAGCTGGGCAATGAATCAGCAAGACCATAATAGAATCAATGCATTTGAATTATGGTCTTAGTGAACAATATTGAAAGTACCAAGGACTGCCAGGAGAACAAACAAATTTGTCTTTGAAGAAGTACAGCCAGAAGTACATAGCTTTAGAAGCTAGTAGCAAGACTTCATCTCTTATACTTAGGACATGTGGTCAGGAAGGGCCAATCTCTGGATAAGGACATAAGGCTTGGTAAAGTGGAGGGTTAGTGAAAAAAATGAGACCCCTAATGAGATGGATTGGCACAGTGGCAGCACCAATGGGCTCAAATATAACAATTGTGAGGATGGTGCAGAACCAGGCAGTGTTTTGTTCTTTTCTGCATAAGGTTGCTAAGAATTGGAACTGACTCTAAGGCATCTAACAACATGAATCAGAGTAGACTTGATGGTAGTGGTTCTCTCTCTCTCTCTGTCATCTACCTACCTACCTGCCCACCTAGCTTTCCATTCATCCCTAGTTCATCCAAGCTTTCATTTATTTCTTTTGATTATATTTTAATTTGAGTTGAATTTTGTCAACACAATGTGTCAAGTGAGAACATTCTGAAATATTGCAGATTTTTATTTGTTTAAACTTTGTGATAAATATTAATGTGAAATTCAGCTGTTAAGCTTGTTGTGATGAATACTGTTTGCTCTGTGTGCTTTTCCCACTCAGCTGTTGCACGGCTCCCTGTTTGCAGTTACAGGTCTGTCATGGTTGTGATCTGGCACTTAACCATGATAAATAAACCATGCGCTGGATTAAAGAAGTGTCTAGAAGTATTATATAAAACACCTGTCAATACCCTAAAATCTTTTCCTTCTTTTTCTTTAGGTTCCAGTTTTTCTTACATCATAAAATTCAAGTGCTGTGCATTATTCGTTTTCCACTTAGCACAGTATATGCTATTAATCACCAGGTCTGGTTTTACATGTTTTTTTCCATCATATTTTCTTAATTTTCTCTGGTTGGGATAATTTATGTAAAAGCACCTATAACCTGTTTGAATACTTAAGAGGCCTTTAACAAAAAAATTTTTTTATGTTATTCCTTTTCTTATTTATTTATTTTTGCTGGTTTGTCTTAATATTTAGAGCTCTTTGTAGAAAAACTTCCCCTTTGATAAGAGGCAGTAAAAAAATGAGAAAATCTGGAAATAAGAGCAGAGGAGAACTTGTTCATTCACTAGGCTCCAAATATGTTAATCAACTCTATTATGCAAAACAACTTAGAACTTGTGGCATTCCTCAGATCACCTATAAAACTTTGTCTAGCAAGAGCTGCAGTCTTTGAAGCAGGAAATAGCATAGATCTTCGGCAGATAACTGAAGGAGCTGATTGATGTTGACATATATCAAGGATGATGGCTATTCCAATTAGGACCAGTGGTCCACATAATACTTGAATCAGATAATTGCCAACTGCAATGAAGACTTGAATTCTTATCTCATTTGACCTCCAGACATAGAACAGCATTCAGTCAAATAAATTTTAGGCTCTAGTGCTGAGTTGATAGTCTAGCTTCTCCTCCTTACTCCATAATGTTGTTCATAACTATTCCTGCTTCACCTTTGCATGAAACTTCCCACCTCTTTGAGCTTCAAGCCTTTAACACTCATCCTACTTCCCTATCATTAACTGGTAATATTTTTTTTTTTTCTCAGCTACTCATTCTTGTTCAGTTTTTCTTTTCTTTTAAACCTTTTGTTTTGAAATAATTTCAGATTTATAGAAGTTGTAAAGATAGCATTCCCACATATTCTTCAATCAACTTCCCTTAATATTAATCTCTTATGTAATGATTGTACAGTATCAAAACTAAGAAATCAACATTGGTATAACACTGTTAAGTAAACAACAGACTTTATTTGGATTTCACCACCAGTTTTCCCACTAATGTCCCTCTTCTGAAATCCAATCCAATACCAACTGCATTTAATCTTCTCCACCTTGCGACAGTTCTCAGTCGTTCCTTGTTTTACTTGACCTTGACATTTTTGAATATTACTGCTCAGGTATTTTGTAGTTTGCCCCTCAACTTAGGTTTGTTGATGTTTTCTCATGTTTAGACTGAGATTATCAATTTTGGGGAAAAAATGAAGTATTCTTTCCATCACATAGAATCAGAGATCACATTATTCCATTACAATTTGTTATCAGTTATGCTAAACAGTTGGGATAAGAACTGGACTGCTAACCAAAAGATCAGCAGTTCAAACCCAGTAGGTGCTCCAAAGGAGACTATTAAGGCTGTTTTCTCCCATAAAGATTTCCAGCTTTGGAAATTCTATACAGGATTACTATGTAGTCAGAATAAACTAGATGGCAATGTTTTACTTCTTTCTGTTTTTCTTGTTGTTGTTGTTTATGCTAACTGATCACTTGGTTAAGATAGTATCTGCTAGCTCCTCCTTTGTAAAATTACTGTTTTGCTTTTTCATACTCTTATATTTCAGAAGCAACCACTAAATCCAGCACACACTTATGGGGATGCTGATTAAGCTCCCCCTCCTAGAGGGAAGAATCAAAAACAAGTCGTGACTATATGTTAAAACCACCACAGCAGTTACTAAATGTATTGCACAAGGATTTTGTCAATATCCTGTTTCTACCTAAATTGTTCATCTTTTATTTTAGCATGTATCTGTGCATCTAGTCTACCCAGTTTTTACTTTGGTATTCTTTTTGGTTTTCTATTTCCCTCATTCCTTCTATATTTATTATTTGGAATTCTTCTCTATAGAATAATTTCTTCTCATTTTATTTGTTCAATTATTTGTTTATATCAGTATAGGCTCTTGGAAACTTATTTTATTTTACTGTGCTAAAACCCAATACAGGAGGCCTGGTGTGGTGCTGTGGATTAATGCACTGGACTGCAATGTCTGTTTAAACTGCAAGGTCAGTGGTTCAAGCTCACCAGCTGCTCCTTGGGTTGCTATCAGTCAGAACTGACTCAAGCGCACTCAACAACAACAACAACAATCCAGTACTATTGTAATTATGTTGGTGAAAAATCTTTGGCCATTGTGAATGTCTCAAGGTTGGTTTCTGTATCTTTTTGACATGCTCTCCAACCATTATCTTTTTTTTTTTTTTCATTCCATTTTGTCATTAATTAAAACTTTTCTGTTCATTAATTCAAGACAATTTGCTTATTGTGTTTCCATTGCAATTTGTACCATTATTGTATGTGACTCTATGTGAACAGCTCATCCACTAGCAGTAGTATTTCAATTTAATATAACTTAGCCAACTCCCATAAATCTGACCTCCACTCAACTTCAGACACCACCAGTGGCCAACTCCTGAATCTTGTCACCATTTGGATTGATCTTCCTTAGAAACCCTAAATAGGGTCTCTAAGGGTCAGAAACAACTCAACTGCATTTAACAACAACAATTATTCTTTTAAATCATAGTATTTTCCAGTCTCTTCACATATGCATTTTCTCCCAGTCAATAAATCTTACTGCTTAGAGTTTATGAGTCAATATTTTAACTAGTTGTTGGATGCTCCTGATGAAATCACACAACCTTATTAGACTTTTCACAGTGCCTGGTAAGCATTCTGTGTCTGTTAAATCACTTCTTTCTCCTATTCACTCCTTTGCTGTCTCAAGACAGTAGTTCTATATTATCTTCCCCTTACTTTTTTTTTATGCCTTTATTGTGAATTGAGTTTTAGTTTACATGGAGGAACATTGATTTTACACTCAACCAATCATATTTTGTTTCACTGCAATGATTACAATCCCCTTCATGCACCATTGATTAATGGTATTTACCTCTATTCCCTTATTATTATTTTGATGTACACAAAAGCATGCAAGAATATATAATCTTTTAAACAACCAAACAGTGCATTTTGCAAGTCAGTCTCCTGCATGCCAGCACACAGCCTTTCTTTTTCCATGAGTTTAGAGTCCTCAGCTGCTTTATCTCTCCATGCCATCACCTTTGCCTCCATCTCTGGTGTAGCTGCTTCTCTGGTTAGGATCCTATGTTCTCTTCATGTTCTAGAGTCCTCTGTTCCAGGACTGTAAGATTAACTACTCTCCATTTTATGTTACACAACTTTCACCTTTATAGTTGTGACTATCATAATTAGTCATGATAACAATTCCTCACTATTGAATCATGAGAATCTTATCCCCATGTCCTTTCATCATACCCATCTAGACAAGACGAAAACTATTCAATGGGGATTCTCCCTTCCCCCACACACTCTAAAACTAAATTCCCTCTTGAAAACTTGTAAGCCAGTCACTTTGTACCTTTATAGTTCCCCCTTCCCCCATTTTAGGTAGCCAATGTCTAAGTTGCCCATCCTTATCAACCCTGTGTACTTGATCCATGATGAGAAGATTTGTTCCCTCTTGGTTGGTATTTTGAACTACTACACCCATAAGTATAGGTCAAGTTCATCAAATCGTAGCAATTTATACTTGTTTGCTTTATCAAACTTATCTAGCTTCCTCTAGTCACGTTCCGATCATCAAGTTATCGAAGCTAGGTCAGATGGTTAGTATCTGAGAGTTTGAGCATTCTCGCACAACTTCCGCTACTTCATATCAGCCGGATGCTTCACTCTCAGCTTTCTTTAGCCCTCTGTGGCTACGTCAGTGTGTATGGGCTCAGGAGTTCCTACGTGTCCCCAAACATTGGACCCACCAGCCTCTTCTCTCTCTCATCTCAAGGTCAACAGGAGTCTATGGAACATGGTCAAACTCAGTCCATGTCTTCATTATTGCCTTTCCCCCACTTTCACTCACAAATAGATCAGCGTGGTCACCACTACTTCGCATGCCTGCTCATGTGTTCCCTTTGAGTTTCAGTCTTGGAAGAGGGTTTGTCCTGTAGTATGCCACTTTTGTTTTTGTTTTTTCCTGCTGACCTTTCTTTCAAGAAGTATCTCTGTTCTTCTAGCTGCTCCATCCTAGTCTGTATGTCCTTTCAAGTCAGTATGCCTCACTCAGAAGATTCTGGATGGGGCTCAGGATTTCACCTAAGATCCTATACACTACACTACAAGGGCTTCGCAAGAAGCATATTTCACTGGGCAAGTTCTAGAATCCCTTTTAGGTATTCCAGTCATTTATAGGCCAAAGATGGGCTTATAAGCTTTCTGTAATAATGTTTCCTGATACTCCTTTCTATCTCACTTAAGTGTCTGTTTTACAATAGTAGGCAAAGGAAACCAACACCCATAAAACAGTCAAGGATCTTAACATTATTTCCCCTCTTTTATCCATTCAGACTGCCTTGATTTCTGTGTAACAGAGCCTTGTTTTTCCAAGGTTGAGTATATATCACTATTTACCTCTGTCCTATTTTCCCATGTAAACCAATCTCTCTTCCTTGTTCTTTCACCCCCCTTTTCTTGTGTATTGCCCTCCCCTCCCTTGTATTTTGCCCTCCCCAATACCTGAGCTATGAAGTGACTAACCCCCAACGTGTGCTCTACTGTCCCCTCCCTCCCACCTCTGGTAACCAACAAAGATTTTTCTTTTTTCTTTTTGTATGAACATCTTTTCTAAAGCTTTTATAATAATGGTCTTATGCATTATTTATTCCTCTGTGACTGACTAATTTCACTCAGCATAATGTCCTCAAGGTTCATCATGCTATGCAGTGGTTTGAAGTTTCATTGTTATTCTTCAAAGTAGCATGGTATTCTATTTTGTGTATGTACCAAAGTTTGTTTGTCCATTCTTCCATTTTCTGGTTCCTGTTCACAAAGGGAAAGCTTTCAGTTTCTCTTTATTGAGAATGATGCAGGCTTCTGGTTTTATATTTGTTGTTGTTGTTTGATTAAGTTGATACCAATTCATAGCAACCTTATGCACAACAGAAGGAAACATTTACCTGATTCTGGGCCAGCCTCACTACTCTTGCCACACTTGAGTCCATCGATGCTGCCCCTTGGCCAATCCATCTCGTTGGGGTCTTCCTCTTTTTCTCTGACCCTCCACCTTAGAAGTGTTCCTTAGACACTTCAAACTCATACTTCCAATACTAAACTGTATATGTTTTTCTTTAAGCTTCATCTCCCCTTTGTATTCCTCTTTTGATACCACTGAATGGTACCACTATCTCCCAGATGTTTAACAGAAAACTTGGCTCATCCTTAACTCTTTTATTTTTCAAATCAGAAACTTCATCAAGAGTTGCTGAAGACATACCTTCAATAACTCTTAAGTCTTTCCATGTATGTCATCCCACCTGAAACCATTTTCTTCTCACCAGGATTATGATAATGATCTTCTTATTGTATTATTATTATTTTTTTCCCTGTAATCTTGTCCCTCTCCAATTATTTCTCTCAAGGCTATTTGGACGATTTCCAAATGCAAATTGAAATATGTCATTCCCTTCAATTGCTCCATTGCCTTTGGTATAAAACACAAAATCCTTATCCGGATTCATTAACTCTGCCTGTTGTGTTAGGTGCCATTAAGTTTGTTCCAACTCACAGTGACCCAATTCACAACAAAACAGAATACTGCCGGGTCCTGCAGCATCCTCACAATTGTTGTTACATTTGAGCCCATTGATTTGGCCACTGTATCAGTCCATCTCATTGGGGATTCTTCCTCATCTTTTCTGACTTTCCATTTTCCCAAGCATGATGTCCTTCTCAAGGAACTGGTCCCTCCTAACAACATAGCCAAAGTAAGAGAAGCAAAGTCTCACCATCCTTGATTCTAAAGAACATTCTGATTGTACTTCTTCCAAAACTGATTTTTTTGTTCTTCTGGCAGCCCATGGTACTTTCAGTATTCTTCACCAACACCATAATTCAAATGCATTGATTCACCTATGGTCTTCCTTATTCATTGTCCAACTTTCACACATATATGAGGCAACTGAAAATACCATTGGATCAGGTACACCTTAGTCTTCAAACTGATATCTTTGCTCTTGAACACTTTAAGGAGATCGTTTGCATCAGATTTGCTTAATGCAATATGTCATTTGATTTATTGACTTCTGCCTCCTCCAGTGTTGATTGTGGATCCAAGCAAAACGACATCTCCAACCACTTCATTCTTTTCTCTGTTTAACATGATGTATTTATTGGTCCACTTGGGAGGAATTTTTTTTCATTTACATTGAGGTGCAATCCATACTGAAGGCTGTGGTCTTTGAACTTCATCAGTAAATATTTTAAGTCCTTGTCACTTCCAGTAAGCAAGGGTGTATCATTTGCATATTGTAAATTGTTAATGAGTCTTCCTACCATCCTAATGTCACGCTCTTTATGCATTACAGTTTCCCAGAGTATCTGCTCAGCATATTGATTCAATAAATAAGGTACAACCTTGGCACATACTTTCCTGATTGTAAACCACTCACTATCTATTTTTTTCTGAACTAACAATTACCTCTTGGACTATGTACAGGTTTGTTATGAGTATAATTAAGTGTTCTCAAGTAACTAATCTTCAGAATATTATCCACAGCTTGTCATGATCCATACAGTGGAAAGCCATTGCATAGTCAGTAAAGCACAAGTAAACATCCTTTCTGATATTTTCTGTGTTCGGCCAAGATCCATCTGACATCAACAGTGATATTTCTTATTCCATATCCTCTTCTGAGACAGACTTGAATTTCTGGCATTTCCATGCTAATGGACTGTTACTACCATTTTTTATTATATTCACCAAAATTTTACTTTCATGTAATATCAGTGATGTTGTTCAATGATTTCCACAATCATTTGGGTCACCTTTCTTTGGAATGGGAGCTTTTCCAGTCAGTTGGCCATGTAGCTAGCTGTCTTCCAAATTTCTTGGCATATGGAGTACTATTGCTGCTTCAGTTTGTTTTCAGATTTCAGTTTGTATTCCATCAGTTCCTGGAATCTTGTTTTTCAATAATGTATTAAGTGCAGCTTGGACTTCTTCCTTTAGTGCCATCAATTCTTAAACATATGCTACCGCTGAAACGGTGTGCATCAACCATTTCTTTTTAGTACAGTAACTCTGTATTCTTTCTATCTTCTTTTGATGCTTTCTGTTTTGTTAAATATTTGCACTTAGAATCCTTTGATATTGCAAGTATTTAGGTTTGAATTGTTTCTTCAATTCTTTCAGCATTAGAAATGCTGAATATGCTCTTCCCTTCTGATTTTTTCACTCCAGGTCTTTGCACATTTCACTATAATACTTAAGTTTGTCACTTTATTCCTCCTTTTGAAATTTTCTCTTCAGCTTATTTACTTCCTGATTTCTTCCATTCACTATAACTTCTCTATGCTGAAGAGCAAGTTTCAGGATCTCTTCTATATTCATTTTTGTCTTTTCTTTCTTTTTAATGACCCTGCCTTCTTCCTTTATGATGTTCTTGATGTCACCCCACTACTCTTCTGTCTTCAGTCATTAGTGTCTAATGCATCAAATCTGTTATTGAGATGGTCTCTGAATTCAGGTGGGATATGTTCAAGGTCATATTTTGGCTCTCATGTACTTGTTTTAGTATTTTTAAACTTCATCCTGAACTTGATTTGACCAATCGATGATCAGTTCCACAGGCTACTCTGACCTTATTTTGGTGGATGATATTGAGCTCTTCCATCATATCTTCCCACAGATGTAGACAGTTTGGCTCCTGTGTATTTGTTCTGGTGAGGTGCATGTGTATAGTTGCCTTTTATGTTGTTTTAAAAAAAGTATTTGCAATGAATAAGTAAGTAATTGATCTTGTAAACTTTCTCCATGCAATTTCAGCATTATATCTATCACCAAGTTCATATTTGCCAACAATGGATCCTTCCTCTTTGTTTTCAACTATTGCATCCAATTACCAGTAAGTATGAATGCATTTTGATGATATGTTTCACACTCATTTGGTTGCTGTTGCTGCTGCTCTATCCATCAACTTGATTCCAACTCATAGTGACCCTGTATAGGATTTCTGAGGCTGTAATTCTTTATGGGATCAGAAAGCCTCATCTTTCTGTAACATTGTGACTGGTGGACTCGAGCCACTGTCCTTGTAGGTTGCAGTCCAATGTGTATCCCACTATTCTACCAGGGCTTGTCATCATTAGTTGGTGGGTAAATTTGAATAGTAGTGGGTTTTTTAAAAAATGTTTTATTGTGAATTATGTGATAGTTTGCATGGGAGAACATTAGCTTTACATTAATCCTACTGTATATCACTCCATGCATCATCAACCAACCAAAGGGTATACCCTGCAAGCCTGCCCCTGGTCATCAGCACACAGCCCCTCTCCCTATCTGGGTCTAGAGTCCCCAGCCGTTCCATCTCTCCGCATCATCAGCTCTGCCTTCATCTCTGGTATCACTGTTTCTCTGGGTAGGGTCCCACACTCAGCTTTTCTCCCTTGAAGGTTCCAGGGACCTCTGCTCCTGGACTGCAAAGTCAACCACTCCCCTCCTTTTGCTACAAAATGTCTACCTTTGCATTTCCAACCCTCCCAGTCAGTCCTGATAGCAATTGTCCCACATGAGTGCCATCCCCATCTCCTTTCATCAGCCCCACCTAGACAGATTGGATACTACTCAGTGGAAATTCTACCTTCCTTTGCACCCTCTGAATCTAGGTTCCCACTTGAAAGCTTGTAAGCCAGTCACTTCTTGCCTTTGTAGCCACAGCCCAACCACCCCCATTTTGGGTAGCCAGTGTCCAATTTGCCCATCCCTGTGTACTCTGTGTATGGAGGGGATGGGAATGATCTTCGTGTAAAGATTTGTTCCCTCTTTTGAGCTACTGCATCCGTAGGTGTAGGTTAAGTTCATCAAATTGTATAAGATTACTCTTTTTTTTCCTCTTCTTTCTCCTTCTAGTTGAGTTCTGATCAGCCATTGAAGCCAGGTCATGTGGGAATAATAATGATTTTAACTGGTCTTCCTGTTGGTGTATGGGTATTATCCTGTGTCACAGACAACAGAATTCTTCAACATACATCTTGAAATACTCTTTTTGATGATGAATGCAATACCATTCATCTTGAACCCAAGCTACTTTCACAGTGTCATCTTTGTCCATCTTGTTCTCCTAAACATGTACATTCTCTTGCCTCAAGCACTATTATTATTATTTTTTCTTTTATTTCATTATCTCAAATTATCTCTCTTACCTCCACTCCTTCCCTAACCATTTAGATACCAGCATTAAAACTGATTAGATCTTAGGCTTTTCCTTTTGGGGCCACATCACCGCCCCCATATATTCTATTAAAGGACTTAGCACACCAAATGTTAGTACCCTGTTAACTATCTCCTCAACAACTAGCTGCTAAATGCCTGAATAAATGAATTGATTAGCTGTAACCAATCTTCAACTGCTCTTCAGTTTAACTTTTTCTAGGCACAAAGTGATGTGATGAAGCAAATTTTGTTTCAGAAATTCTTCTCAGATACTTTCCCATTCAAATAATATTTCAAATGGTAGTTGGGTTCTCAGGTAATCCAATATCCTAACCTATTTATAATGCAGTTTGAATTAAGTTAATTTATAAGCCCCTTGGAATTGACCTATGCATTACCATTTCTTTGTGAAGCCCCATTTTTCCTCCTTAATTTCATTCTCTTCTTCCATAGCATTTCAGTCACAAATGGATTTTTGTGAGTTTATATGGGACCTCTTTCTAACATTGATCATTTGGGGAATGGCAAATTGTAGTTCTTAGCTAGAAGAATATGTGGTGACACGGAGAATGTTTTTGCCTCTACTTAAATCAAATAAATTGACTATTCCTTTGTTCATGGAAAAATGGAATAGCTAGATGTTATGACTGCCACAATGCATATAGCTCACTATTAGTTGCAATTTTTCCATATATATTTTTCTTGAAACCGCAGCTAAGGTAGTCCTTGGCCATCAAGGATGAAAGCAATAATGATCTAGACATAGCTAGCTCAGCCATTTATTGGTACAAATGTTGGGTGTTCAGGACTTCTTGGAACTATGGAAGAACAACCTGTTGTTATATGAAATCCCTTCTGCCCTGAGATTATGACTCCTTGATTAAAACCATCCAGTTGAAACCCCCCAAAGTTCATTTCTAATTTACTTATACCAAAGTAGTAATGTTTAGATTTCATTCAGAGGTGGGACTCAGCCCAAGGGTACACTAGGACTGCCCTCTGATTAGCAAACATTTCTAAAACTGTGATTATTTGCTGCACTGTCCTTCATCTGTTTAGACTGCCTGATGCTTTTGTTGAAGCAAAGCAGCTCTCTTGGGCTGTCAGGTACCAAGGTCATCTGTCTTTCATGGTGATTTCTGGCAGCCAATAAGCATGACACCAGGCCTATCAGTTTCCTTGTGCAAAAGCAAGGGTCTTGATTGCAGCTGGTCAAACATGAAGGTTGCATGTATTAGTTAATCATGTACATGAAACTACCTTGTTGCTCTACTCACCTAGACCTAATCGGCTAAGATAAAAATTTCAGCACACACTCGATGTTGGTTTTCAATCATCTTTATATCCTGCAGAGTTTATGTTCAAAAGGGATCATTTGGCCTTCATGTTTCAGTAGTAGCAGTTATTACATTTTGGAGGTACAGTCACTAAGTTAGGTGAATAATAATTTTATATATAGCTTAGCCCATTGCCCAGGAAATGGGGTATGCTCAGAGTACTCACTGATATGAACATTCACCTGTTTGGGGAAATAGTGTTTGATTTGAGGGTTGTAGTTTGTTAGTTAGTTAGCATATATTGAACTTTTGAAGTCCTTAAAGCATAGCCATAGACATTATAAGGAAATTAAAAATCCTTTCTTTGATTTGGCCACTGAAACCAAATACTCATGAAATGGACGTAACACAGTCCCTGGATATTACTTCATTAGGCACAAGGTGATAAATTGAATTTGTGATGAGTGCTGGGGTTGGAATATAGGAGTGAGAAGAGTGAGAAAAAGTTCATTCATCCAACAAATTCAAGTAAAGATTTGAGTGTCTGCTTTTTGCCTGGCACTGTGCCAGGTTAGAGGATAGGGA
This sequence comes from Chrysochloris asiatica, assembly GCF_000296735.1. Classification (NCBI taxonomy): domain Eukaryota; kingdom Metazoa; phylum Chordata; class Mammalia; order Afrosoricida; family Chrysochloridae; genus Chrysochloris; species Chrysochloris asiatica. The sequence goes on from NW_006408564.1 coordinate 9,317,345, forward strand.
TATCAAGATGAATTCATATATTCACTAGCCTCAGGATCTTAGGAGGGTGGCAGAATGAGACTTTCAATTCCTGCAATGATTACAGCCTCAGAAACCCTACACAGGGTCAGTATGAGTTGGAACTTACTTGAGGGCAATTAGCAACAAAAACAAACTGCCATAGAAATACAGAGGAAATTTCAAGAACGGATGAAGCTTTCAGAGGACTAAAGAAACTTCACTATATCCTGTGTCTGTAATTCTAAACACAACTGGTCCTTGCACTGTTTGGTTTCCAGTTACCTTTGGAAAGAAATGTCTCATTATGCCAAACTTTGTCCAATACTTTCTATCAACAAACTGACCGCTTGAAAAATTAGTCAATTAAGGAAGCAGAACTTTGCTAGCCTTCTGCTAATCTTTAAGGTTTGTTGAAATAAAACTGTGAAGAGGGGCTATGAAACTCAGTTTGTTAAGGTTGTTTGAACAAGTGAGACAATATATTGTATGCATATTATTTTAATGTATACCTTAAGTAGGACAGGTATGGCCAAGTGGGGCTGGCTAGGATGGTAGTGAGAGTCAGAAACACAAAGCGAACACAAGAAGACTCTTCAAAATTTCATCCAGACCCATGCCAGTAGCTTGTTCCGCCCTTGCAAGCCTGTCTTTGGGCAACTTACTTTGAAATACTGTCAACTACCATGGTTCAACAATGCAAGCTACATATAGCTTACATTTTTAAAAGGTAAAAAGAAAAGATATGAGATTGTTTAATGTTGTTGTTGTTAGGTTGGTACCATTGAGTTTGTACCAACTTAAAGCAACCTTATGCAAAACAACAAAACACTGCCTGGTCCTGGGCCAACCTCACAATTATTGCTACGTTTGTGCCCATTGCTATTGCCACTGTGCCAGTCTGTATTATTGGGGGTCTTATTCTTTTTCTCTGACCCTCTACTTAACCAAACATGATATACTTCTCCAGTGACTTGTCCCTCCTGACACTATATCTGAAGTATGAGAACCGAAGTCTGGCTATACTTCTTCTAACACAGATCTATTTGTTCTTTTGGCAATCCATGGTATTTTCTTTGTTTCTTTTTTTTAATAGTGCTCTTATTGTGAATTAAATGATAGTTTACACGACAAAACACTGGTTTTGCACTCTACCAATCATATTTTGTATCACTGCAATAATTACAATCCCTTCCATGCGCCGTCTGTTAACAGTATTTGCCTGTATTCCTGCTTTGTTTGTCTATTTTTTTTTTTTGGGGGGGGAGGGGGTGGAGTTACACAAAAACACGCAGGAACACATAATCATTTAAGCAGCCAAGGGGCACATTTTTCAAGCCAGCCTCCTGGCTAGCAGCACACAGCCATTTTCATTCCATGGGTCTAGAGTCCTCAGCTGCACTATCTCTCCATGCCATCACCTCTTCCTCCATCTCTGGTGACGCTGCTTCTCTCATTAGGATCCCATGTTCCACTCATACTCTTCTCTCTTGATGGTCCTAGGGTCCTCTGTTCCTGGAATGTAAGATGAACTATTCCTCGCTTTTTGTTACACAACTTCTACCTTTACAGTAGTGAACGTTGCAGTTAGTCATGATAATAATTAATTACTATCGAATCAAAAGAATTCTATCCCCATCTGCTTTCACCGTACTCTTCTAGACAAGATGAAAACTATTCAGTGGGGATTCTACCTTCCCTCACACACTCTGAAACTAAACTCCCTCTTGAAAACTTGTAAGCCAAACACTTAATGCTTTTATAGTCCCCCCAGTTTAGGTAGCCAGTGTCTCAGCTGCCCATCCCATCTCTATCCATCCTGTGTACTGAGGGAATAGGTTTGATCCTTGAAGTAAAGACTCCTTCCCTCGCAGATGGTATTTTGAGCTACTACGTCTGTAAATAAAGGCCAAGTTCATAAAATTGTAGCAATTTACACTTGCTTTTTGTATCAAATTCCCTTATCTTCCTATAGTTGAGCCCTGTTCATGAAGACATTGAAGCTAGGTCAAATGGGTACTATCTGCAAGTTTGGGCATTCATGTGCGCCTGCCCCACACTTCATATCAACTGAATGCTTCACTCTCAGCTGTAGTCCCCAGTGGCAAGAACAGTGTCCATGGACTCAGGAGTTCCCAAGTATCCCCAAACTTCAGACCAACAAGCCCTTTCTCTTCTCTCTCTCATCTCAAGGTCAACTGGAGTCTATGGAACATGGTCAAACTCAGTCCATATCTCCAGTACTGCTTTCCCCCCACTTCCTCTCAGAAATAGACTAACACAGTCTATTTGGGACTGTGTTAGTCTTGGAAGGGGGTTTGTCCTGAAGCGATATGATGGCTTGCCTTGATGGTTCCCAGGTGGATAGCTTGCTTGTTCTTGTAATAGCTGAATAGTCTGCTGTTTTGTTTTGTTTTTCTGCTGGTCTTTCTTTCAAGAAGTATCTTCTGTTCCTCTAGCTACTCTGGATTGGTCTGCATGTCCTTTCAAGTGGGAATGCCTCACCTCAGAAGGTTCTGGATAGGGCTCAGGATTCCATGTACAGCCCTATACTCTACAAAGACTTCACAGGAAGCCTATTTCACTGGACAAATTATAGAAACCCTTTTGGGTATTCCAATCAGTTATAGGCTGAAGAGGGGCTTACAAATATTCTGTAATCTTATTTCCTGATATTCCTTTCTATCCACTCAGGTGTCTGTTTTACAATGGTAGGCAAGGGAAACCAATATCTGTAATATAATCCGTAACCTTAACATTATATTCCGTCTTTTACCCATTTAGATTATGCTTCTATCCCTGTGTCACAGAGTCCTGTTTTTCCAAGGTTGAGTATACATCACTATTTACCTCTGTCCCATTTAGCCCATGCAAACTTGTCTCAATGTTCCCTTAGCATCCTTGTTCTTCTAGCCCCCTTCTCTTGTGTATTGCCATTCCTTTCCTTGTATTTTGCCCTCCCCCTCTCCCATGGTGTGATGCTACTATCCCCAAACTGTGACTCAGTGTCCCCTCCCTCCCACTCATGGTAACTAACAGATATATATATATATATATATTTCTTTTAGTATGAACATCTTTTCTTAAGTTTTTATACAATAATGGTCTTATGCAATATTTGTCTTTTTGTGAACAAACATCTTAACATTTTTTCCTCTCCTTTCCCCCTTCAGCCTGTGTCTTGATCCCTATATCATAGAGCCTTTTTATTCCAAGGCTGTGCAAACGTCATAGTCTGCCTCATTCCATTTAGCCCATGTATACCTCCTAGAGTCTTTCCCTATCTTCCCTCCCCCTCCTTCTTCTTGTGCATTGCCCTCCACCACCTATTTATTGCCCTTCCTGTTCCCTGAGTTAATGTCTCATTAACTATGTTTATCCCCTGACCTGCGAGTTACTGTCCTGTCCCTCTCATCCTGGTAATTCTCAGAAAAATTTTCTTTTAATGTGGAAATCTTTTCTTAAGTTTTTACAATAATGGACTTAGGCAATATCTGTCCTTTTGTGCTTGACTAATTTCACTCAGCATTATGCCTTCAAGGCTTATCTATGTTATGCGGTGTTTTGCAGCTTCATTCTTCTTCTTCAAGGTAACATATTATTCCAATGTGTGTATGTACTTACCCAAGTTTGTTTATCCATTCTTCCATTGATGGGCATTTGAGTAGTCTTCAGTTTTTTGTTGTGACTAGTTCTGCGATGAATTTGCATTCTGACTTGAATTTCTTATAGATATATACCAAGTAGAGGAATTGATGGATCATAAGGTATCTTTATTTCCCACTTTCTGAAGAAGCACCATACCATTTTCCAGAGTGGTTGAGCCAATTTACAGTTCCACCAGCAATGTAGGAGGGTCCCACTTCAGACCCTCACCAGTATTTGTGGTCTTCTGCTTTATTGAACTTCACTGTTACTGCTGATGTGAGATGATATCTCGTTGTTTTGATTTTTATCTCTCTGGGCTAATGTGCCAGACTGCAAAGTCATTTTAACTTCAAAGTCTGTGGTTCAAGCTCACCAGCTGCTCCTTGGAAACCCTACATAGGGTCACTATGGGTTGGAATTGACTTGACAGCACTTAACAACAACAATGGCTAATGATCTGGAATGTTTTTGCATGTTTGTTGGCTGATGGAATGTCTTCCTTGGATTCTCAATTCTGTTCCATTTAACTATGTATATTTCATTGTATCATTGTACCAGTACCCAGTACCAGGCTGTTTTGACCACAGGAACCATGTAGTAAATTTTGAAATCGGGGAGTGAGAGGCCTCCAACTTTGTTCTTCTTAAACAGTGCTTTACTTGTCGAGAGATTCATTCCTTTCCATATAAACTTTGTAATCATTTTTTCCATCTCTTTAAAGACTGTAGTTGGAATCTGGATTGAGATTGAGTTATATCTGTGGAATGCTTTGGGTAGTATTGACATTTTCACAATGTTATATCTTCCTATCCAGGAACATGGTATATTCTTCCGTTTTTGTAATTCTGTTTTGTTTACTTGTAGTAGTGTTTTGTAGTTTTCTTTGTATAGATCTTTGGTTTCTGTGCTTGGATTTATTCCCACATCCTTCATCCTTTGGGTGGCTATTGTAAATGATATTGTTTTCCTTATTTTCTCTTCAGAGCTGTCTTTATTAGTATATAAGAATCCAACTGATATTTGTATATTGATCTTATACCCTGCCACTTTGCTGAATTTTCCAATGATTTCCTGTAGTCTTTTATGCTGGGTTTTTGGGATTTTCTATGTATAGGATCATATCACTTGTAAACAGAGAGAGTTTTACTTCTTCTTTGCCAAATTGTGTACCTTTGCTCTCCCTTTCTTGCCTTATAGTTCTGGTTAAGACTTCCAACACAGTGTTGAATAGGAGTACTGATAATGGGTATCCTCCTTTGGTTCCTGTTTGCAAGGGGCAGGCATGCTTTCAGTTTCTCCCCATTGAGAGTGGTGTTGGCTGTTGGTTTTGTATATGTGGTCTTAATTATGCTGAGGAATTTTCCTTCAATTCCTGCTTTGTTTAGTGTTTTTATCAGGAATGGGTACGGGATTTTGTCAAATGCTTTTTCTGCATCAGTTGATAAAATCATGTGGTTTTTGTCCTTTTTTTATTTATGTGGTGAATTACATTGATTGTTTTTCTAACACTGAACCATTGTTGCATTCCTGACATGAATCCTGCTTGGGCATGATGTATTATTTTTTTGAAATGTTGTTGAATTCTATTGGCTAGAATTTTGTTCAGTGTTTTTGCATCTATATTCATGAGGAATATTGGTCTACAATTTTCTTTTCTAGTGATGTCCATCCCTGGTTTTGTTATGAGGGATATGCTTGCTGCATAAAATGTATTATGAAGTTTTCCACTTTTTTCTTTATTCTGGAATAGTTTGAGTAGAATAGGTGTCAGCTCTTCTTTGAATGTTTGGTAAAATTCACCGGTGAAGTCATCCAGGCCTAGACTTTTTGGTTGGGAGTTTTTTGATGACCTGATTTATTCCTTTGTAGGTCTGCTTGAGTTTTCTACTTTATCCTTTGTAAGTTTAGGCAGGTCATGTTTTTCTAAAATGCATCCATTTCCTCCAGATTTTCAGATTTCCAGGAGTACAGTTCATAGTGCTCTGTTACTATCTTTTTTATTTCCATTGGTTCTGTTGTAATGTCTCCCATGTGGTTTCTTACGCGTGCTATTTGTGTCTTCTTCTCCTCTTCTTTTGTTAGGTTTGCCAGAGGTTTATAACTTTTGTTAATCTTTCAACAGAACAAGCTTCTTGACTTGTTGATTTTTTTCTGTTTTCTGTCTCATTTATTTATGCTCTAATCTTTTTATTTCTTTTCTTCTGATGGCTGTGGCTTTACTTTGCTTTATTTTACTTTTTTTTCTAACTGTTGGAGATGTGTTAATTTTGGTTTTTCCTTCTTTTGTATGTGTGCTATTATTACAATGATTTGTCCTCTGAGCACTGATTTTGCTGTGTCCCAAAGGTTTTGGTATATTGTGTTTTCATTCTCATTCGTTTCTAGAAATTTTTAAAATTTTGCTGTTTATTTGTTCTACTACCCAGTAGCTTTTAAGCAGGGTGTTATTCAGTTTACATGTATATGACTTTGTTTCCTTGATCATCCTATTGTTGATTTCTAGTTTTATAGCATTGTGGTCTGAGAAGATGCTTTGTAACTTTTTGATGTTTTTAAATTAATGGAGATTTACTTTGTGGATTAACACCTGGTCTATTCTGTAAAATGATCTGTGTGCACTGGAAAAGAATGTGTATTGTGCTGCTGTTGAGTTGAATGCTCTGTACAGATCTATGAGGTCAAGTTGGTTGATTGTGTTCATTATCTCTGTGTCTCTGCTGAGCTTCTTTCTGGTTGCTCTGTCCTTTTTCACAAGTGGTGTATTATAATCTCCCACTATTGTTGCAGAATTGTCTATTTCTTTCTTCAATTGTGTTGTTGTTGTTGTGAAGTGCTATTGAGTTGGCTCCAACCCATAGTGACCCTGTATACGGTTTTTGAGGAGCAGCTGGTGACCTTGAACCACCGACATTGCAGTTCAAATGGCTTTGCAGTCTGGTGTATTAACCCATAGCACCACACCAGGACTCCGCAATTGTATTAGGGTTTGCTTTATGTGATTTGGTGCTCTTTTGTTGAGAGCATAGATTTTTATTATGATTATATCATCGTGTTTCATTGTCCCATTAGCCATGAGATAATGACCTTCTTTGTCTCTTATGCTGGTATTTGCTTTAAAGTTTATTTTGTCTGAGATTAATATTGCTGCGCCTGGTCATTTTTTATTGCAATTAATTTGGCATACGTTTTTGCATCCTTTAATTTTAAATTGTTTTTTTGCCTTTGTGTGTTAGTTGAGTCTCTTGGAGACTGCATACTGTAGGATCTTTCTTTCTTATCCATTCTATCACTCTCTGCTTCTTAACTAGTACATTCAATCCATTGACATTTAGTGTAATTATTGGTAAGTATCGATTAATTAAGGAGCTTGGTAGCGTAGTGGTTATGAGTCTGAACCTCAGGGTCAGCTCAGGTAGCGTAGTGGTTATGGTTATGAATCCTAGGGCCAGCAGTTTGAAACTACCAGTGTTTCCACATGAGAAAGATGAGGCTTTCTGCTCCCATAAAGATGTACAGCCTTGGAAACCCTATACAGGGTCACTATGTGTCGGAACTGACTTGACGGCACTTAACAACAACAACAAAAACCTGGAGTAATTGCTGACATTATGGTGTTTGTGTTTTATGGTGCTCCTAGTTTCTTTGATCCATATGCCTTCCCGTACTGAGTTCATTTTTTTTTCCCTTGTCAAATTGTTCAGAATGTTAATGTTTCTATACTCTTTAGTATGGCTATATCTCCACATCAAATCAAGATTTGTTGTTTCTTGATTTGATGTGGAGCTATATCCAGTTTCTTTGAGGTTACCCTATAGGTTACCAAGTTCTTCCTTTTTTTATGACAGATTATTTTATTCTGAGATATGCCTGATATTCTCACTACCTGGATCTCTGTTACTATACTTTTTACTTCTCTTGTTTTGTGGCTATTCTATTTATGGATGGACCTTTCAAATCCCCTCATTTCAATTTCATAGTTTTTTCTGTCCTAGACTCTTCCATCTCTGGATTGAGGTCTGGGTGGTGTTACTACATATACCAGTCTCTGTTTGTTGTCTGGTCCTGTTGATTTAGTCTGAAGAACTCCCTTTAGTTTGTTTTGGAGTGCTAGTTTAGCCTTTACAAAAATCTCGAAATTTCTGTTTATCCTGGAATGTTTTTGATTTCACCATCATATTTGATTGACAGCTTTTTTGAGTTTATGATTCTTGGTTGGCAGTTTTTTGTTGTTGTTTTTTTTTCCCCAGAGTTTTGTGTATGTCTTTCCATTGTCTTCTTGCCTACATGGTATCTGCTGAGTAATCAGAACTTAATCTTATTTGCTTTCCTTTGTATGTAACATTTCTTTTTTCCCTAGCTGCTTTTAGAATTCTCTCCTTGTCTTTAATTTTGGAAAGTTTGATTATAATATGTCTTGGTGATTATTTCTAGGGTATATCCTTCCTGGGATTCATTCAGCATCTTGGATGCTTATCTTCTTTTCCTTCAAAATGTTAGGAAAGTTCTCTTCCAGCAGCTCTTCAACTATCTCTCCTGTAGTTTTTTGTTGTTGTTGTTGTTGTTGTTTTGTCCCTTCCTGTTCTGGAATTCCAATCAGCCTCAAGTTATTTCTCTTCATTTTGTCCCACATGAGTCTTAGGCTTTCTTCAGATTTTTAAAATTCTTTTTTCTGCTTGTTCTTTATTATTAGCATTTTTGAGAGATTTGTCTTCCAGCTCTTCAATTCTGCTCCTTTGCCATTTCAGGTTATTGTCCATTTCTGATATTTTAGCATTAATACTCTTCATGTTCTGATATCCATTTTGGTATCTTCCTTCTTTCTTGTCTTCTCAATTGCCTTTCGTTTTCTTCCTTTATGATGTTCTTCATATCATCCCCCAATTCTTCTAGTCTTTGGTCTTTAGTGTCTAATGCATCAAATCTGTTCTTTAGATGATCTCTAAATTCAGGTAGGACATATCCAAGGTAATATTTTGGCACTTGTGGACTTGTTTTAATTTTCTTCAACTTCAGTCTGTATTTGCATATGGTCTGATTCACAGTTGTCCCTTGGCCTTGTTTTGATTGATGATGTGGAGCTTTTTCACCATCTCTTTCTACAACAAATGTAGTCAGATTGATTTCTGTGTATTCTATTGGGTGAGGTCCATATGTATAGTTTTTTGTTGTTTAAAAAAGGTATTTACAATGATAGTCTTATAAAATTCTATCATGTGATCTCCAGCATCCTTTGTATCACCAAGGCCATATTTTCCAAATATTGATTCTTCCCCTTTGTTTCCAACCTTTGCATTTCATGTACAGGTTTTCTGAGGAGCAAATGGTGAGCTTTAACCACTGACCTTGTAGTTCAAACTAACTTTGTAGTCCAGTGCCTTAACCCATATTGCCACACCAGGACTCCATAAATATAATAGATGGTTAAATAAGATATATTTTAAATACAATATGTTAAAAATAGTATAATTTCAACATGTTATCAAGATAAAAATTTTAATGAAATATTTTCCTTTCTTGTTTTGTACAAACTTTCTGAATCTGTTGTGTATTTTATACTTGCAGCATATTTCAATTAGGACAAGCCACATTCTAAGTGCTCAATAACTTCCTTTAGCTAGTGGCTTATATATTGGGCAGTATAACTACAAATCAAAGCCAAACCTGTTGTCACTGAGTCAGTTTCCACTCATGGTGACTGCAGGTATTACAGCGTGAAACTGTTCTATAGTGTTTTCTTACCTGGAATCTTTACAGAAGAAATCACTAAGCCTTTCTTTTGCAGCACTGCTGGACAGTTTGAACTGTCACCTTTTAGTTAGGAGTTTTTTTCAATCACTGTGCCACCTCTAGACATTTATAAATACATTCTATTATTAAACATCTCAATAGGGATTGATTCTTCAACCTTTTTCTGGGATCTTACTTCAGTGTTTATTTATACTTGGAAGATGCTCCTAATTTTAGATAGATTTTCTATGCCAAAGTTTATTTCTTCTCATCTTGTGCTATTATAATGTAATAAAGACTTCTAATATTTACTAAATTTTATGATAGGCTTTGGTGAGCAGTATTATTATGTTTTCTGCTTTCAGGGAATCGTGGTGTGGTACTGTAGGATAAATACTGGACTGCCACCTGAGAGGTCATCGGTTCAAACCTACCATATGCTTCTTGGAAACCTATACAGGGTTGTTATGAGTTGGGACCAACCCAATGGCACTTAACAACAACAACATAGTGTAATGGAGAAGAGAATTACTAAAATAAATAATAAAAATAAATGTGTATCTGTGACACATATTGAGATGGGAAAGTTGAGGGAACTAATAGGATTTGTAACAGGTCTTTTAGTCTGGATTGACAGGAGAAGCTTCCTCAGTGAAGTGAAATTTGATCTGATGCTCATGGATGGGGCCCCAAGGTCAAAGGAATTGGGCAGTGTCATAAACCTAAATTGGTTAGAAAAACACCAAAAATTTGTGAGTAGATATTATTTGAATCTGGAAGCATTATCTGAACGTGTTGTAAAGGTACTCTGAAGAGAGGACAGTGAAAACGGGTTAGATAGATAATTGTTGTATTTCTAAAAAAGATAGCACAGATTACAGAAATAGTCATTAAGGACATGCTATACACTTTAAAACAGCTTCTAGTCAAACTGGAGTTCTTGTTTCTCAAAGCTGGTTGTACATAGGTAATGCTCTAAAACAAAGCAAAACAAAAACCCCAAATGGCTAAGGCAAAACGCTCTTTGCTAAACTGCTTATATGCTGGTGTTTGATGACTTGAAGGCAGCTCCAGGGAACCAGTCCCTTAAAAAATTCAAAAGAATAGCTGAGCATGAATGAACTGGAAATCTGGATTCCAGAAGAATCAAAAGGATTATGCCAGTACTTTTAATAAACTGTAAAGAGAATGATATGGAAAAAATTTGGTCTCAGGTTTACAATTAGTCAGATAGCACTTCTTGAACCTATGAAGTGCTTAAAGCATGGCCCTAGGCATTACAAGGAAGTTAAACACTGAGGCCATATACTCACATCGTCCTAAAGCCATCTCTGGACATTAGTTCATTAAGTACAAGTTGATAAATTAAATATTTAATGAGTGCAGAGGTTGGGGTCAGGGAGTAATAACAGTGAAGAAAAGTTTATTCATTCAACAAATCAAAATAACAAACAAAGATTAATTGAATCCCAACTTGTACCAGGTATTGTGCTAGATTAGTTTTAAAGTAATTCAAAATGACATTGGAAAGTTAGACAGAGGTTAAAACACACATGACTTTTAGGGAATGCTGAGGACCAGAGCCATTCTTCTGAGAGTAAAGAGAACAGACTATATATATGTTTTTAAGGAACAGAGGGACAGTATTGGATTTGGTTATTAAAACATCACCCTGCTCTAATCTGGAGAATGGAGGTGGGTAGAAAATATTGAATAGTCCAAGTAAGAGGATTAGAGCAGTGGCTACCAAATATCCTAAACCCATGACTCTGAGCACTTTTAGTAGATACTGTTGATAGGACTTGATGATTAATTGGAGCATGAAGAAGAGGAGTTTCAAGTTGAGTCTCAATTTTCTAGCCTATTAAAATAGGTGGACATGGGTCTTTTAAGAGTTCTTTCTTCTAGCTTTCCTCTGGGCTACTGGGAATTTTGGGAAGAAGTTTCTATGATTTAAGATGAAAATTATAGTGTTAATTGGTCTTTTCTTTTTATTGAACCAGGATTTGGCAGTTATTTGGTACTAATGGTAGACCATTACATAGAAAAATGTATCAACAGTGAGTTTTCTTTCTTATGTCTGTATCTCTTAAGCTTTACTTACTGAATAAGCACAGGGTGAACATTGGACAGTTTGACTGCTTTGAATGTCATTGATTCTTCCTTATAAATCTTGGCATTGACTCATTTATATTACCATAATACTGTCATTAATAGCAGCTGTATTTGTAGGGAAAGGCTAAAGGGAAGCAATAAAGGAAATAACTGCCTGACTCTGAAGTGACGTTTCCTAAAATAATTAAGAAACAATAATAAAGCCAGAGTTCTAATGTGGTGCTGTGTGACAAGCATTATTGTGATTTAAACCTGTCAACTGTTCCTCAGAAACCCTATATAGGGTCACTAGGAGTCAGTAAGTGTCCAGAAGGTGATCAGGAACACTGAGCAAGATAAAAGTAGAGAGTTGTGTAGGATAACAGACAAACCTTGTAGGCTATTTAGTTTGAGAGTTGTTGTTGTTGTTAGGTCCCGTGGAGTCAGTTCCGACTCATAGTGACCCTGCACAGTATTTCCGAGACTGTAAATATTCACGGGAGCAGAACGCCTCCTCTTTCTCCCGTGGAACTGCTGGTAGTTTCGAACTACTGACCTTGAGGTTGGCAGCCCGACTCGTAACCACTATGCTACTAGAGCACCTTAGTTTGAGAATTAGTGTGATGCTAATCAAAGGAGCTCTGGTAGCGTAGTGGTTACGAATCGGGCTGTGAACCTTAAGGTCAGCAGTTCGAAACTACCAGCCGCTCCGCGGGAGAAAGATGAGGATTTCTACTCCCGTAAAGATTTACACCCTTGGAAACCCTGTACAGGGTCGCTATGGGTCGGAACCGACTCGACAGCACTTCACAACAACTTCACAACAATCAAATGGAGAATGAGAGATGGGCAACAGAGGAAGCTTCAGGAATACCATAAAAACAGTTGATAGGAGGCTACTATACCAGCTTAGGTGAGAGTTGAAGGTGGTTCTGACAGGCTAGCAGAGGGTAATTTGGAAATCCAACTGTTCCAAGGGTGGTGGTGGTGATCGTGTGCCATGGAGTCGGTTCCGACTCGTAACAACCCTGTATAGGGTTTCTGAAGCTGTAAATCTTTATAGTTGCAGAAAACCTCATTTTTCTCTCGTGGAATGACTGGTAGCTTCGGATTGCTGACCTTGAGGCTAGCTGTCCAACGTGTTACCATTACTCTAACAGAGATCCAGAGGGAACCAAAGTTAATTCTGTCTCAGAGATCTTCTCTGCTGCCAAGAAGCCAGGGTTAAGACTACAGGCTCAGGAATCAGGCATAATTGGGCTTGAAACAGCTTTTCCATCTACCAGTTGGGTGACTTTGAACAAGTTACTATAAATTGGGGCTAGTGATACCTATACCAAGATTAAGGAGCTCTGGTAGCATAGTGCTTACGAATTGGGCTGTGAACCAAAAGGTCAGCAGTTCGAAACTACCAGCTGTTCCGCGGGAGAAAGAAGAGGCTTTCTGCTCCCATCAGGGGTCAGAACTGACTCCACAACACATAAACACCACAACTACCATACCAAGATTGCTGTATGGAAAATCCTGGGTGTGACACTGAAGGATAAACGCTGGGCTGCTAACCGAAAGTTCAGCAATTCAAACCCACCAGCTGCTCCCTATACAGGGTCATTATGAGCTGGAACTGACTGGACAACATGTTTGATAAAATGCTTAATAAACATTCCATAATTACAGTCTTGTTACTCTCTGGAATCACCTGCCCAAAATGTGTGAAAGGAAAAACCACATTTTCTGTTTGTTGAACATCTTTAGGGAGACAAAGCCACAAGTAGATTTATCAAGCACCCACTTTCTGCAATCACTTGCAAGAATAACATAACATAAAGTAAAAAAGGTATTGCTACAAAGTCATAAAAACTTTAACTAACCATAAATATCAAAATGTGAAGCTATTGTTTCTCAACATAGTTTTATATACTTTGAAGACAGTGTTTCCATCTCTCTAATCCTTCCCAGAAGAATTCTGGGCTCTTTGGTATTTATACCATGTCAAAAGGGAAGTTTTGGCATCCTCAGACTCAAATTGTGTTCCTTTTCAATGTTCTTTGAATTTGGGGAACAAAAACAGAAGTGGCAAGAGTTAGGTATTTAGGATGGATGGAATAAGGTTTCCCAAGGAAATGGAAAGCTCTTGAAGGATGAGTCAGTTGTACTGTTGTGATATGGAGCTCTGGTAGCACGTTAGGCTGCTAATCACGAGGTAGGCAGTTTGAATCCACCAGCTGTTCCTTGGAAACTTTATACACGGTAACTATGAGTCAGAACCAACACAAGAGCTCTTAACAACAACAAATCGTCATGATGAGGAAAAAAAAAATTGCTCAGCTTAACTTTCCTGGCCTTTTTCTTACCAATTCAGTCTTTAGATTTCTTACAACTTCTACCTAATAAGTCCCTTTGATAATCCTGTATCCATTGAGAAAATCTATTAAGATTTTACCCCTTTGCAGTCTCCTAAAACAGTTGCCTTGACCTTGTGTGCTGACCTCAATGCCTTGAATTTAAATGGCCCAGCGGATTCCCTTGGAAAACATTCTTTTGATTGAATCTTGCTGTCTGATTGAATTAGTAAATCTAAGACTCATTTCCAGTTACTGATTTACTCCATGCAATTATCTTCATTAGCTTTGATCTTGCTTCAAAGACGGTTGGAAAGATCAGCTCTTTGAGTTCGCTGATCAGCCAACATGTTCACTAAAAATTGAAAACACTGAACCATATGAGGTTCTAACTTAAGTAGCCATTGTGTCAGTGATAGTTCTACATTCTTCTTCCACCACTTTCTGAATTTCAACCATAGTTTCTTGTTTAATTGAAGTTAATGGTCTTCCTTCTCTTAGCTTATTTTTGAGACCTTCCCAACCTTCCTTAAAATGTTTGACCTACCTAAAAATTGTTTGATGTTAGGCAGCTTTCCTGTAAACTTGTAAAGTTTCAATGATTTAGGAAGATTTCCAGTTGAGTTTTTAAAAAGTTTTGTATTAACCCTGGTCTCCAAATAATTTTATTCCATGATGCAAAATGTAAACTTTTTCTTTTTTGGAAGGCACGTTAATAAGACTTATTGTTGTTGTTAAGTGCCATCGAGTCGATACTGACTCATAGTGACTCTATGCACACAGAAAGAAACACTGCCCAATCCTAGGCCAACCTCACAATTGTTGCCACACTTGAGCCCATTGATGCTGCCACGTTGGCAATCTATCTCACTGGGGGGCAGGGGCCGAGGATCTTTCTCTTTTTCTCTGACCCTCCACCTTACCAAACATGATATCTTTCTCTAGCGACTCGTCCCTCCTGACAATATGTCTGAAGTATGAGAGACAAAATCTGGCCATCTTGGCCTCCAAGGAGCACTCTGGCTGCACTTCTTCCAACACAGATCGGTTGGTTCTTTTGGCAGTACTTTCAATATTCTCCTCCAACACCATAACTCAAATGCATCAATTCTTCTTCGGTGTTCCTTATTCACTGCCCAGCTTTCTTATGCAAATGAGGTTATTGAAAATACCATGGCTTGGGTCAGGCATACCTTAGTCTTCAAGCTGACATCTTTGCTCTTCAACACTTTAAAAAGGTCTTGTGCAGCAGATTTGCCCAGTGCAATATGTCATCTGATTTCTTGACTGCTGCTTCCATGAGTGTTGATGGTTGATAAAAGAAGAATGAAGTTCTTGACAACTTCAATCATTTCTCTGTTGATAAGAATGTTGTTTATTGGTCTAGTAATGAGGATTTTTGTTTTCTTTATATTGAGATACAATCCACACTGAAGGCTGTGATCTTTGATCTTAAGTATTTTAAGTCCTTTTCACTTTCAGCAAGCAAGGTTGTATCATCTACATATTACAGGTTGTTGTTTAGTGTTCCTTCATTCCTGATGCCATGTTTTTCTTCATATTACCCAGCTTCTCAGATTATTTGCTCAGCATACAGGTTGAATAAATAAGGTGAAAGAATATAACCCTGTCACACACTTTTCTTAATTTTAAACCATTCAGTGTTCCTATGTTCTGTTCAAACACCTGCCTCTTGGTTCATGTACAGATTCCTCATGAGCAGAATTAAGTGTTCAGGAATACTCATACTTCGCAATGTTGTCCATAGCTTGTTATGATCCATGTAATTGAAAGCCTTGTGTAGTCAATAAAGCACAGGTAAACATCTTTCTGGTATTCTCTACTTGATATCCCTCATTCCACATCCCCTTCTGAATCCAGCTTGAACCTCTGGAATTTCTCTATCAATATATGTTTGTTGCCATTTCTGTATTACCTGTAGTAAAACTTTATACTCATGGGATATCAAAGATATTGTCCGATGATTTCCACATTCCTTTGGGCCACCTCTCTTTGGAATGGCACAAATACTATCTCTTCCAATCAGTTGGCCAGAAAATTATCTTCCAAATTTCTTGGTATAGATGAGTGAGTGCCTCCAGAGCCATCTCACTTTGTTGAAATATTTCAGCTTTTATTCCATCACTTCCTGGTGACTTGTTCTTTGCCAATTCCTTCAATGCACCTTGGACTACTTCCTTCAGTATCATTGGCTCCTGATCATATGTTACTTCTTGAAATGGTTGAACATCAACTATTTACTTTTGGTACAGTGATTCTGTGTATTCCTTCCATCATCTTCTTTTTTTTTTTCAAGATAATAAATAACTAATGATATATTTTATTAGGCAAATCTGCTACATAAGACCTTTTTTTTTCTTTTGTACATGATTTCCTTTATTTTATTTAATTTTTTAATTTTTTAAATTTAAGGCTTTTATTGTGGATTGAGTGAAAGTTTACAGGGCACATCATCAGTTTCACATTCAACAATTCATATAACTTGTTTCATTACATTGATTATAATCCCCTCCATATACCATCAGTTAAAAGTATTTCTCTTTATCCACGTTAGCTTTTTTTAAAAAACACACAAACAAAAAACCCCACTCAGGCATATATAATAAATTACATCTCCAAAGGGCACATTCTGCAAGTCTGCTCCTGGCCACCAGCTCTTAGTCCCTCTCTTCTTAGTTGATGAATCTAGAGTCCTCAGCTGCTCCCCCTCTCCATGCCGCCATCTCTGCCTCCATCTCAGGCGCTGCTGCTTTTCTGGATAAGGTCCCGCATTCTGTTTGTGCATTCCTCTCTTGATGGTCCTAGGGTCCTCTGTTTCTGGATTGTAAGATTAACCACTCCCCCCCCCCCTTTTTTTTTTTGTTACAAAACTTCTACCTTTACAATTGTGACAGTTGCGATTAGTTAGTCATGATAACAGTTATTCACTATTGAATCTTACGAATCTTATCCCCATCTCCTTTAACCAGACCCATCTAGACAAGATGATAACTATTCAGTGGGGACTCTTTCTTTCCCACCACACTCTCGACTAAGCTCCCTCTTGAAACCTTGTAAGCCAGTCACATCGTGCCTCCATTGCCCCCTCATTTTTGATAGCCAATGTCTAAGTTGGCTGTCCCTATCTACCCTGTGCACAGAGTGGATAGCATTGATACTTGATTTGAAGACTCTTTCCCTCTCTGATGGTATTCAGAGCAACTACCGCTCTGAGTATAGATCAGGTTCATCATGAAGATGTATCTTCTGTCACTGTAGCTGTTCCAGTCTGTTCCAGTGGGAATGTCTCACCTCACAAGGCTGTGGATGGGACTCAGGATTACACCCAAGGTCCTCCTTCCATCTTCTTTTGATGTTGTCTGCATCATTCAATAATTTGCCCAGAGAATCCTTCAATAATGAAAGTCAAGTCTTGAATTATTTCTTCCATTCCCCCAGCTTTAGAAATGCTGAGTGTGTTCTTCCTTTTTGGTTTTCTGATTCCAGATCATTGCACATTTTGTTGTAATATTTGACTTTGTCTTCTTGAACTGACTTTTGAAATTTTCTGTTCAGACTAAGACAAGTATATTACTAACAGAACTTGTCTGCAGTCACTCACTGATTACAGAGACATGTTTTGTTTGGAATAAGCTGAAGCTTGTATGAACTGGAATCCTAATAGCAATACTTTTTGATTTGCCTTCATATATATTTATTGATTATAGTTTTGATTTTGAGTTATGTGTTTATAGAAAATGAGTTCAGTAAAGTTCTGTGGCTTACATATGAAATGTGTGATCCCACCAGCTGCATTTAATATGATTAAAATTTTTGCCCAACTTTTTTTCAACAATCTGATAAGCAAGCAAGCAAACAAATAAAACAAACAAACAAACAAACAAACAAAAAACTGGCAAAGATCTTTTTAGTATACATATTGCAAGCCATCATTTTTTAAAGGTTATTATTTACTTATAATTAAAGGCTTTCAAGGCCTCATTATTGTCCTGTGAATCACAAATCAATTATTTACAATGAAGCATAAAATTAGTTTATAATATGCATATAGGCAGTACATGATGTACTATATCGCTTCATTTCAGACGTGCATCAAATACAAATGTATGACAAGAAAAAAAAATCATGTGACATGTTAGGTGAGGGGTAACTAATTGTGCTTTTAGCACAAGAACAAGAAATACCTGATTGGCATTCTGAAAGGCATGCTTTAGCATTTGTGTTTTAAACTTATAGTGGACTTCATTAACATAAAATAACATTTCAGTGTGATCGAATTCCAAGACATTCTTATTTTGTATTATAGCTCATAAAAATGAGATGGTATATATTAAGTGTCTAATAGTGACAATATTTCAATATTTATTTATCTGAATATTTATAAGATGTTTTTCATTTCTCTTCCTCTAAATTAGGATCAGCACATGTACCTATGTAATTTATGTAACTGCACATCCTGACAAAATGCCACATTTCTTTCATTATTATTCTTACACTGTTGTTATTATTGCTAAGTTCCATGGTCCCAACTCATAGTGATCTTATATAGAGTTCCTAAAGGAGCATCTGGTGTGCTTGAACTGCTGACGTTGTGATTTGCAATCAAGTGCTAATCCTACAGTGCCACACTTATAGTCTTATCAAACATTGTATTTGCAGTGCCTACTCACTACACATCAGGAGCTCTGGTAGCGTAGTGGTTACGAATCGGGCTGCAAACCTTAAGGTCAGCAGTTCGAAACTACCAGCTGCTTCGCGGGAGAAAGATCAGGCTTTCTACTCCTGTAAAGATTTACACCCTCGGAAACCCTGTACAGGGTCGCTATGGGTCGGAACCGACTCGACGGCACTTAACAACAACAACAACAACTCACTACACATAACTTGGAACACAGAAAACTAGAACAGGAGACTACCTGTGATCTCACCAAAGAGCTATTGTGTGATATTTAGATGTATGTCCTTTTAACAGTTTTTTTTTTTTTTTCTTTTTTCTAGAATATCTAATTTGAAATTCATATCCTTGGCTTTTAGGCAGCCTGTTCAAAAAGCACGTGTTAAGAAGACTTAGCTAGCTAGCTAGGGCTTTTGTTATCTTTAAAGAATAGAACAGACCCATAATTACCAAATTGCCAATCTATCATATATTTGTCATTTTTTCAAATAACACATTTTATATATTATTTTTCAGAACAGCTTTATGGTTACAGAAAAATTGAGAAGTTGTTACAGAGACTTCTTATGCACCTTGCACCCAGATTCCTCTATTATGTTAGCATCTTACATAGTATGGTATGCTAATTACAGTTAATGAACCAATATTGAGACATTGTGGACTGCAAACCAGAGTATCTGTGGTTAGAGATCTAGCCGCTCCAAGGGAGAATGATGGTACTTTTTATTCTCACTAAGATTTAAAGCCTCAGAAACCCTATACAGCGTTGCTATGAGTTAGGACCAACTCAAGGGCACTTAATAACAATTGATACATTAATATTAGCTAAAACTCACACCATAAACAGATTTCCTTCATTTTTACCTTTTTCCATTCCTGTATTCCATTCATAGTACTGCATAGAATTTAGTGGCCATCTCCTTAGCTTCCTCTTGGCTACAACAGTTTCTTAGACTGGCCTTGTGTTTAATGATCTTGTAAGTTTTGAGAAGTATTCCTTAGGTATTTTGTAGAATGTCCCTCAGTTGCAATTTGTCTGGTATTCCTCTCATGATTATACTGGAAATATGCCATAGATGGAGACTTGGTATGGCACTGGAGGATAGCACTGGATTGTTAAACACAAGATTGGCGGTTCAAACTCACTAGGTGCTCCATAGAACTCTATATGGAGTTGCTATGAGTTGGAGCTAATTTGACAGCACTTCACAGCCAAATGTTATAGATATCACATCATATCAAGGGTGGTGGTGGTGGTGGTGGTGATTGTGTGCCATGGAGTCAGTTCTGACTCACAGCAACCCTTATAAAGTTTCTGAGGCGCAAATCTTTATGGGAGCAGAAAGCCTCATCTTTCTTCCATGGAATAGCTGGTAGTTTCCAACTATTGACCTTGAGGTTAGCAGCCTGAATCGTAACTACTACACTGCCAGAGCTCATTTCATATCAAGGGCACGTACTATCATCATGACTTATCACTGTTGATGTTGACCTTGATCATTTGGTCAACATGGTGTTAGATTTCTTCACTATAAAGTTGATTTTCCACTATGTAGCCATAGTGTAGTATTGGAAGGTAGTCACTGCACAGCCCTCATTTAAGGATTGGGTAGTTTTTCTTTCTCTCCTTGACAGTGGAGTTATCTTCCTAAATTATTTGGAAATGGACAGTATATCAAATTTGTCCTCTCCTATTCATTCCTTCATTTATAATCAGTCATTTATTCATGTCCATATGGATTCAGGGTTATTTATTTTATGCTTTTGGTTATAATCTGATACTGCTTTGTTTTGTTGCTCAGTTGCTCAGGTTGTTTCAGCTTTGGCAATGGTGAGTTCTTTCATTTGGATTGTGTGTTGCTTTGAATTACCCCCATTTATTATATTGTGGTTACTATTATTGAGTACTTTCTTATTCTCCAGGCTTATTTTATATATTTCTTGCTTCAATCCCTATCAGTCCATATTTAACATTAAAATCAGCAGGCTCGAGGATCAGACTGCCTTATTGCAAATTCCACCTTAACAATTTTCTGGCTTTTTAACGTAGGGTTAGTTACTTTACCTTTCAGAACCCCATTTTCATTTCCTATTAAGCTCCACAAAGGCAGGATTTGTGTGTGTGTGTGTGTGTGTCTTCTTCTCTACAATAGTGTGTCAGGCACATGGTGTTCTATGTAGAAATATTTACTATATGAATATTGAATAGTAAACAAAAGTATTTATAAACATTAGTAAGCAAGACACTATTGTTTGTTTTCTTATCTTGTCTTCAAATAACCATCAAATCTATTATTTTATAGTTGAATGTCATTATTTTCAAAATTACACATGTATGCAACTTAGATATTTAGTATCTCTGGAAGAATTCTAACAAAAAAGCAGTCTTTTAAATTCATCCCCTTAGGCAATCATTTCAACTTCTTTTGATATTTACATATATCTAAATGATATGCTTGTATGGTTGCTTCTTGATATATAAATTTCATGCATTTTGTATTCACTTCCAACTATAGAAGACGAGGATCTAGCCCATTCCCTTCTTGTCTGTATTGTGGACTCCCATGCTCCTTATCCTCCCATTTTTCTCTCAATATCTGTTTCCCAAAGACCATCAGGAACACATCTAACACTAACAGTTACGTTTATTGTTTGTGCAACAAAGGAGACCCTACATCATGCAGAACCAAGGTGAGTCTCAAAACGAGGAAATTAGTGAAGGAGTGTTACAAGACATGAGGCTATCTAAAGAGGAATGGGTTAGAATTTGTGAATTAGATAGCTGATGGTTAGTGATTTATGATTATGTTTAAAAATTTTGGAGGGTGGGGCTCTTGAAATTTTATTATTTTAACTCTTAAATATGGGTGCATGACCCATTTTGAATTTATTTTTGTGTATATCAATATAAATCTTTTTATATTAGAATAAGTTTGAAACTCATTTCCCACCATACATATATCTAGTTGTTCTAGCTACATTTGTTAGAAGTACTATAATTTTACCTTGGCACTGTCTTAAAAAATATAGTGGCCACATATGTATAGGTCAATTTCTGGAGTATTTTGCTCACATCGATTTATATAGACACTTAATGTCAATGCCACGTTATCTTGTTTACTGTGACCTTATAGTTTATTTTGAATCCGGCAGTATAAAGTCTCCAACTTTTTCCCCACTATTTTTGTAATTATTTGACATCCTTTGAATTTGCCTACAAAATTTTGAATTTGTCATTAAAAAATTTTTTTTTTTAAATCGGCGAAGATTTTGATGGGGAATGGGTTTAACCTACAGAACAATTTGGGGAAAGTTAAACATCTTACTAATACTGAGTCTTTTAAACCATCAATATGGTATACCTTTCCATTTGTTCAAGTTTTCTGCAATTTTCTAACATAGTGTTTGTAGTTTTCAGAGTACAGATCTCACACATATTTTTAAAAATTCATCTATAACTATTTTATGGTCTTTTAACGCTATTTTTAATTGTTGTTGTTGTTGTTGTTGTTGTTAGGTGCCATCGAGTCGGCACCGACCCACAGCGACTTTATGCACAGCAGAATGAAACACTGCCCGATCCTGGGCCAACCTCACTACTGTTGCCACGCTTGAGTCCATCGATGCTGCCACTTGGCCAACCATCTCATTGAGGGTCTTCCTCTTTTTCTCTGACCCTCCACCTTACCAAACATGATATCCTTCTCCAGCGACTGGTCCCTCCTGACCATATGTCCAAAGTATGAGAGACAAAGTTTGGCCATCTTGGCCTCTAAGGAGCACTCTGACTACACTTCTTTCAGAACAGATCTATTGGTTCTTTTGGAAGCCCATGGCACTTTCAATATTCTCCTCCAACACCGTAACTCAAAGGCATCAATTCTTCTATGATCTTCCTTAATCACTGTCCAGCTTTCGCATGCATATAAGGTTATTGAAAACACCATGGTTTGAATCAGGTGCACCTTAGTCCTCAAACTGACATCTTTGCTCTTCAACAATACTATTTTTAATAGTATTGCTGCTTAAATTTTATTTCCCAAGACTATGTGGTGGTAGTGGTGTGCTGTAGAGTCAGTTCTGACTCATCATGACCCTGCACAGGGTTTCTGAGGCTGTAAATCTTTACAGGAGCAGAAAGCCTCATCTTTCTCCCATGGAACTGCTGGCAGTTTCGAACTTCTGACTTTGAGGTTAGCAGCCCAACTCATAACCACTACACTACCAGAGCTCTAAGACTATAGAAGAGTTCATTTTATTTAACCATGAATATTAGAAAAGGGTTGCGCTTATTACAAGAAAAATGGCGTGAAGTGTATAGTGAACAGAATAACATTCCTTGAGATTAAAGTGGCAATATTTATGATATACTAAAAATGTTTTCCATTATATTGCTGTTACATGCCATTGGGTCATTTATGACTCATATGGACCCTGTATAGGGTTTCCAAGGAGCATCTGGTGGGTTTGAACTACCAGCCTTGTGGTTAGCAGTCCAGTGCTTACACAGTGCCATGACAGTGCATCTATTTAAATTTAAGGAACCCAGTTAGAAACTACCAGCTGTTCCACAGGAGAAAGATGAGGCTTTCTGCTCCTGGAAAGATCTATAGCCTTGGAAACCCTGTACAAGGTCGCTGGAACAGACTCCACGGTACATAATAACAACAACTGGTGTAGTCATTATGGATACTAATCGACTTGACTGCACTTAACAACAACAAGAAGAGGTGTAGTGGAGTCCTGGGTGGTGCTATAGGGTAAGCACTCGATGACAAGATTGGTTTGAATTGCAAGATCATTGGTTCAAACTTACCACCTTCTCCTTGTAAACCCTGTACAGGGTCAATATGAGTCAGAACCAACTGGATGGCACTTTAATAATAACAACAAAAGTGGCTTAGTATGTTACATATTAAGCTACTAACCACAAGGTCAGCAGTTCAAATCCACCAGCCTTTCCAAAGGAGAAAGATGAGATGTTTTACAACTGTAAAGAATTATAGCCTTGGAAATCCTATGCAGGGTTTCTATGAGTTGAAATTGATTTGACAGCACACAATGACAACAACAAGAACTGAAATTTAACCAGGTGTCCTGTATTTTATCTGCTAACCTTAAGTCTAATTCATTAAATCTTCTTTGGGGATTATCACTGTATTCAGGTGGAATATACTCAAGGTCATAGTTTGGCTTTCATAGTCTTGTTTTAATTTTTAGGTCATCTTCAGCCTGAATTTGCATCTGAGTAGTTGATTGGCTCCTGGCCATGGAGTCTCTTTTGACACATAGCGACCCTGCATAGGGTTTCCGAGGCTGTAAATATTTATGGGAGCTGAAAGTCTCATCTTTCTCCTGTGGAATGACTGGCAGTTTTGAACTACTTACCTTGAGGTTAGCAGCCCAATTCGTAACCACTACGCTAGTCAGTTTAATTCTTCTGGTGAGATCCAAGTGCCTATGTTATTGAAAACATATTTACAGTGAATAAGCTGTTGATCTTGCAAATTCTATATTGTTATCAGTAACATCATTTCTACCATCAAGACCATGTTTCTAATCAATCACATTTCCATCACCAGTGGTTATCAATGCATCTTGATTGCATGCTCGTTCAGACTGAAAAAGTTGGTAGAATTCTTCAATTTCATAATTACTGGCTTTAGTGGTTGGTATGTAAATTTGAATAATAGTCTTATTAATTGTTCTTCCTTGTAGGCTATTATCCTATCACTTGTACTGCAGGGTAGATTTCAAACTGTTTTTTATGATGATAAATGGGACACCATTTCTCCTGAATTCATCATTCCTGGCATAGTAAACCATTTGCTTGTCTGAATCAAAGCGGCCAGCACTGGTCCATTTCAGCTGAATAATGCCTATGATATTGATTTTTAAGAGTTCCATTTCATTCTTGATGATTTCTAATTTACCTAGATTCATATTTCATACATTCAGATTTCAACTATTAATGGATGTTTGCAGCTGTTTCTTCTCATTTTGAGTCATGCCCATCAGCAAATGAAGATCTTGAAAGCTTTGTTGCATTCATGCCATTAAAGCCAACTCTACTTTGAGGAGGCAGCTTTTCCCCAGTTGTGTTTTGAATGCCTCCCAACATTATATCCAACAATGCTTTGCTGCTATTCAGAAGGTTTTCAGAAATGGTCTTCCTCTCCTTCTTCTTAGTCCATATTGGTCTGTAAGCACTGCTGAAACCTGTCTGCCATGGGTAACCCTTCTGGTATTTAAAATACTAGTGGCATAGCTTCTAGCGTCACAGCAATACCCAAGTCACACCAGTATGATGACAGAAAAATGGTGGCTTAACAAAGTAGAGACCTCCAACATCCTAATATCAAAACACAATATATGGCACAGCTATCAACATACCCTGATCCTGGTTTAACATTGGGAACATAAACCAATGGAATACAGTTGTGCCATCAACTTGGTTCTGCCTCATAATGACCCTGTATGGGGTTTCTGAGGAGTGATTGTTGGGTTTGAACCACCAACCTTGTGGTTAGGAGTCCAGTGCTTATCCTACAGCACCACATCAGGTCTCTCTTGAATAGAATTAATCCAGAAATAAATCTTTATGTACATGATCACCTGATTTTCACAAAGCTCTTAAGTCCAGTCAATGGGACAGGAAGGAACAAATGGTGCTGGAATAAATTGAATTTCTACATGTAGAAGAATGAAGTAGAATCCATACTTTATACCACACCTAAAACTAATTCAAAATGGAACTAGATGGAAAGCCCCCCAAAAGAGTAGTAGAAGAAAACATGAGTGAAATCCTCATATCCTGGGAGCAAGAAACTTTGCTATTATTTGAAATCCAGAAAAAACTAAAAACAGAGAATGTTTTCATGGCAAAACCAAATTAGAACAAAAAGCAAAAAAGCTATCATAGGTAAAAAGGCAAATGACAACTTAAGAAAAAATATATATTTCTTATTATAAACTTAGCATTAATATATAAAGATATTTTAAACTGGAGCAGAAAGAAAAGATCAACAGAAAGAAAGGATCAACTTCTTTCAACAAAGATCTGTTTGTTCTTTGGCATTCATTCTCTATAGAGAAATGGTCCAGTAATTTGAAGTCAGTTCGCAAAGCAGAACTACAAATATCTCTTAAATATACAAAGAATGCTCAAACCCATTCACAATAAAATGAAATGCAAATTAAAACTACCCTGAAATGCAATTCTTGCCCATCATATTGGTAAAAATGCCAAGTTTGACAATCTGCACTGTTGTTGACATTGTTAGAAAGTGAATATTCTCTTACATTGCTGTGGGAATAAAAATGATTCAATATCTTTGAAGAGGAATTTGACAGTGTCTAGTCAGAGTACATAGCGTAGTGGTTACAAATTGGGCTGTGAACCGCAAGGTCAGCAGTTCAAAACTACCAGCTGTTCCGTGTGAGAAAGTTGAGCCTTTCTGCTCCCTTAAAGAGTTACAGCCTCGGAAACCCTGTCCAGGGTCGCTATGAGTCAGAACTGACTCCACGACACACAATAACAACAAGTCAGAGTATGTAGAATGCTTGGTGTGGCACGGTAGGATAAGCACTGGATCGTAAGGCTAGTTTGAATCATGAAGTCGGTGGTTCAAACCCACCAGATACTCCTCGGAAACCCTATACAAGGTCACTATGAGTTGGAACCAATTTGTTGGCACTTAACAACAAGCCAGATTAAATATTCATTTACACCTTGATTCAGCAATCCAACTTCTAGACCTTTGACCCAAAGGTACACAGGTGGGAATTTTGTGCTATGGAGTCGGTTTTGACTCATAACGACCCTAATCTTTACAGGAACAGATAGCCTCATCTTTATACCCCAGAACAGCTGGTACTTTTGAACTGCTGACTGTGGTGAGCAGCCTGACTCATAATCACTACAAAAATTATGCACTACCAAAATAAAGAAGTATACATTAGCAAAACAAGCCCTTAAATCCAGCATTAACTGTGATAGCAAAAGACTGGAAACTTCCAAATGTTCATTAGAAGGACTCTGGCTGAATGTTGTTGTTATTGTTTTTAGTTGCCATTGAGTCGGTACTAACTCATAGCGACACTACGCACAAGAGGATGAAACACTGCCTGGTCCTGGGCCAACCTGACGTTGCTATGCCTGAGCCCATCGCTGCTGTCACTGTCAACCCATCTCTCTGGGGGTCTTCCTCTTTTTCTCTGACCCTCCATTTGACCAAACATGATATCATTCTCCAGTGACTGGTCCCTCCTGACAATAAGTCTGAAGTATGAGAGACAAAGTCTGGCCATCCTTGACTTCCAAGGAGCACACTGGCTGTACTTCTTTCAACAAAGATCTATTTGTTCTTTGGCATTCATAGTACTTTTCATATTCTCCTCCAAAACCATAACTCAAATGCATCAATTTTTCTATGGTCTTCTTTACTCACTGTCCAACTTTCACATGTATATGAGGTTATTGAAAATACCATGGAGTAGTCAGATGCACCTTAGTCCTCAAACTGACATCTTTGCTCTTCAGCACTTTAAAGAGGTCTTGTGCAGCAAATTTGCCTAATGTAATTCATCATTTAATTTCTTGTCTGCTGCTTCCATGAGTGTTGATAGTTTATCCTGAGCAAAATGAAGTCTTTTGTTCATTTATATGGATATTGTTTATTGGTCCAGTAGTGAGGATTTTTGTTTTCTTTACATTGAGATGCAACCCATACCAAAGGCTGTGGTTTTTGATCTTCATCAGTAAATATTTTAAGTCCTCTTCACTTTCAGGAAGCAAGATTGTATCATCTGCACACCACAGGTTGTTAATGAGTCATCCTCCAATCCTCATACCATGTTTTTCTTCATATAATCCAGTTTTTCAGATTTTGTGCTCGGCATACAGATTGACTAAGTATGATTAAGTATGAAAGAATATAACCCTAGCACACACCTTTCCTAATTTTAAACCATTCAGTATTACCTTGTTCTGTTTGCACAACTACCTCCTGGTCTATGTGCAGGTTCTTCATGAACACAATTAAATGTTCTGGAATACTCATACATCGCAATGTTGTCCATAGCTTGTTGTGATCCATACAATCAAAAGTCTTTGTATAGTCAATAAAGCACAGGTAAACATCTTTCTGGTATTCTCTGCTTTCAACCAAGAGCCATCGGACATCAACAATGATGTCTCTTGTTCTACATCCTTTTCTGAATCAGTCTTGAACCTCTGGAAGTTCCCTGTCAATGTATGGTTGCAGCCATTTTTAAAATTACCTTTAGTAAAACTTTACTTGTGTGGGATATCAGTGATATTGTCTGATGATTTCTGCATTCCGTTGGGTCACCTCTCTTGGGAATAGGCACAAATATGGATTTCTTTTAGTCAGTTGGCCAGGTAGTTGTCTTCCACATTTCTTGAGTGAATGCCTCCAGTGCTGCATCAGTTTGATGAAAGATTTCCATTTGAATTCTATGTATTCTCGTGACTTGCTCATTGCCTTTAGTGTACATTAGACTTCTTCCTTCAGGATCATTGGCTCTTAATCATATGCTACCTCTTGAAATGGTTGAACATTGACCATTGATTTTTCATATAGTGACTCTGTATTCCTTCCATCTTTTTATTTATTTATTTAAGTTTTTATTGTGTCTTTCCATCTTCTTTTGATGTTCTCTGCATCATTCAATATTTTGCCAGTAGAATTCTTCCAATACCACAAGTCAAAGTTTAATTTTTTTCTTTAGTTCCCTTGGGTTGATAAACATTGAGCGTGTTCTTCCCTTTTGGTTTTTAACTCCAGGTCTTTGCACATTTCGTTATAATATTTGACACTGTCTTCTCAAGCTGACCTTTGAAAGTTTCTGTTCAGCTCTTGTACCTCCTCACTTCTTCCATTTGCTTCAGCATCTCTACACTGGAGAGCAGGTTGCAGAGTCTCTTCTGACATCCATATTGGTCTTTTCATTTTTCTTGTCTTCTTAATGACCTTTTTCTCTTTTCCTGTATGATATTCTTAATGTCATCCCACTACTCCTCTGCTCTTTGGTCTTTAGTAGCTGCAGCACCAAATCTGCTCTTCAGATCATCTTGAAATTCAGATGAAATATATTCAAGGCCATATTTTGGCTCTTGTGGACTTGTTATAATTTTCTTCAGCTTCAGCCTGAATTTGCATATGAATACTGATGGTCTGTTCCACAGTTACCCCTGACCTTGTTTTGGCTGATAATATGGAGTTTTTTCACCATAGATGTCAGAACTGGGCATTGTTTTGTTCTGTTGTGCATAGAGTTGCTATGAGCCATAACAGACTCAATGGCACCTAGCAACAACAATAAAACAAGTGCTTTAGAATCTTAATAGAAGATATTCCTCATTTCTTTTAATAACTACAGTCAATTTGACTTCTGTGTATGGCATCTGGTGAAGTCCATGTGTAATCTTTTATGTTGTTTAAAAAAGGTATTTGTAATGAAGAATTCATTGGTTTTGCAAAATTCTCTCATGCAATCTCCAGCATCATTTCTATTACCAAGGCCATATTTTCCAATTACTGATCCTTCTTCTTTGTTTCCAACCTTTGCATTTCAATTGCCAATAATTATCAATACATCTTGATTGCATGTTTGATTAATTTAAGACTGAAGAAGTTGGTAGAATTCTTCAATTCTTCAACACATTGGCTTTAGTGTTCAGTGCATAAATGTTAATAATACTGGTATTAACTGGTCTTCCTTGTAGGTGTATGAATGTTATCCTATCACAGACAGCATTGTACTTCATGAGCGATCTTCATATGTTTTTTTTGATGATAAACGCTACGTCATTCCTCTTTAATTTGTCATTCCAAGTATAGTAAACCATGTGACTGCCAGATTCAAAATGGCCAATACCAGTCCATTTCAGCTCACGAATGCCTAGGATATCAATGTTTATACATTCTGTTTCATTTTTGACAATTTCCAATTTTCCTAGATTTATACTTTGTACATTCCATGTTCTGATTATTAGTGGGTGTTTATAGCTATTTCTTTTCAAATTGAGTTGTGCCCCATCAGCAAATAGAGGTCCCAAAGATTTTACTCCATTCACATCATCACAGTGAACTCTATATTTTAGGAAGCAGCTCTTCCTTCCCCAGTCACATTTTGAGTGCCTTCCAACTTGAGGGGCTCACCTTCTGGCACTATATCTGATGATATTCTGGTGTGTTTCAACAGTCTGTTGCTGACAGTGTTCCACTGATATTCATAAGGGTTTCAGTGACTACATATTCAGAATTAGTCCATCTCTCCTTCTTCTTAGTCTGTCTTTTGTCTGGAAGCTCAGCTGAACCTGTCCCCCAAGGGTGACTCTGCTTGTATTTAAAATACCCATGGCATATCTTCCGGAATCATAGCAAAACACAAGTTACCACAGTGTGAAAAACTGACAGATGAGTGGTTAAAAAAATATGTAAATGGTAGCGAAACAAGCCCTTCAATTAAGCATTAACTGTGATATCAAAAGACTGGAAACTTCCAAATGTTCTTCAGTAGGACACTGGCTGAATATCCTCTGTTATAATTATAGAACAAGTTATAATGTAGTTATTAAAAGGGATGAGGGATATTTTCTATATAGAGTCTACAGCATATGCAATATTGTTGTTGCAAGGTGTCTTCGAGTCTGTTATGGATCTTAGCGACTCTATGCACAACAGAATGAAACACTGCTCAGTTCTGTGCCATTCTCAACAGTTGTTATATTTGAGCTCATACTGCTGTCACCGTATCAGTTCACAGTATTGTAATATATATGAAAAAACAAAGCCAAGATGGAGCCAAGTGTGTATTGTATGCTGGCATATTTTTCAGATGAAAGTGGGAAAGAAAATTTGTGTATGTGTGTACATTTTATATGTAGGATAAACACTGGACTGCTAACCATAAAATCTGAAGTTCAAACTCACCACTCACTCTGCAGGAGAAAGTTGAGGCTTTCTACTTATATAAAGATGCCCAGCCTCTGAGAGCCTATATATGAGTTCCATATGATGCAAATGTAAGTTTGGCTTTATATTATGTGCATTGTTAAATGGAAAGACAAACCTATATGTATACATACATATATATATATGTAAGTTTCTCTTTGAGAGAGAGGAAATAGTATACAGGGAGTAGGGATAGACTCTAGATATTGTCTAATATAATTTTATTTATAGATTTATCTTTGGAACAATGTAAATAATCTTATATAATTAGAACACAAAATTGAATTGAAAACAATTCTAAAACCAGAAGTTAAATAAATCTAAATATATTGAGTTTTTGGTATAACAATAAAGAAGAATTATTTCAAGAAAGTTTAAATTATACTTAACTTAATTCACTGTTAATTACATGAAATTTGATCGTACATTCCTAATAGCTTATAAAGGCCAAAGAAGGGTCACAAAAATTACAAAATAATCTTAAACTAATTTGGTTACCATATAGATGGTAATGTAACTGTTCTTCTAAGACTGGTCAGTGTGTATTTTGGAATAAAGTAAAAGAGATGTCATATAATACTGAGATAAATGGGAACTATAAAAAAAATGGAGAGGAAGGGAAAAAGACAGGAGAAGGAAGGGAAGGGAAGGGAAGAGAGAAAATAACAGGGAGAGATTTGTAGAAATTTGAACATTGCCCAGATACTTGGTAATATTAAGGGATTGTTATAGACTTAAAGCAAGATACCTTAGTAGCAATGAGCAGGTCTAGTGACCAGATCTTAGTTTCAAATTTCATTCCCTTCTCAAAGGAATGGAGTCCTGGTGATGCACTGTAGGATAAACACTGGACTGCTAACTGAAGAGCCTGCAGTTCACACACAATAACCACTTCTTGGAAACCCTATACAGGGTCGCTATGAATTGGAGCTGACTTGACAGCACTTAACAACAACAACTCCAAGCATCACATTTCTTTGGGAAAATGACTTATATCAGCTCTAGTGTAGGGAAAGGACAGGGAAGTCTTGAGCTAAAAAGAAAGTGCTCAAAGACTGAAAGAGAGTTGTCAGAAAGACTGGCGACAGGAAGGTTGTTGGTATCCAAATTTGGAGGAATATTAGCATAAAAAAATTATGAAACGGATGGATTTCAGCACATTGAATACAATAACTCTGAATCCAGGATGATACTAAGGAAGAGGAGTGAAAATAGAGAAAGGGGAAATAGTCAGGCAATCTCTCTCTCTCTCTCTCTCTTTTTTTTTTTTTTTTTTTTGCAGAAAAACTGCTAACTATAAAATTCAAAGGAATTGCTGAATTAGGAAATCCCCTGTTTGCAATTATCCATATAATAATTGTGCTAGGCAAACTAGTAATAAGGGAGCCTCGTGGCTATGTAGGATAAACACTGAACTGTGAACCACAAGGTGGGCGGTTCAAGTCCACCAGCTGCTCTATGGGAGAAAGATGAGGCTCTCTGCTCCCAGAAGATTTACAGCCTAGAAACGCCATAGAGGTTTTCTGAGTTAGAATTGACATGATGCCACTTAACAACAACCATAAGCAATTATTTGGTCAAAGGTTGTTGGGTAAAATATATTTATCTCACAGACCAACTACTAATCACAAAGAGACAATGTTCCTTCAGAAATTGATCACATTTACTATTACCAATAAACATATGGGTATGAGTAACCATAATGTTGCAATTTGATACGGTGTGGTAAGAAGTATACAATGTCAACTTATCTGGTGTTCTTGCCAAAAAATGTTTCATGTGAATCTAATAATGAGGAAATAAACAAACAAACTTATAAATTTTCCAAGACAACTGGCCTGGACTTCAGGGGAAAAAGTGCAATGTCATTAAAAACAAAAGATAAAGAAGATTGTTCTAAATTGAGATGGGATACTGTGTGGTGGTGTATAATCGGGAAAGGTGGGCATCAGTGTTGCATCCTTTTACCATACTTATTTAATCTATATGTTAAGCAAATAATCCAAGAAGCTGTACTATATGGCATCAGGGTTAGAAGACTCATTTACAAATTGTGATATGCAGATGACACAACCATGCTTGGTAAAAGTGAAGAGGATCTAGAACACTCACTGATGAAGATCCATAACTACAGCTTTCAATATTGATTACACATGTACACGAAGAAAACAGAATCCTCACAAATGGATCAATAAGCAACATCATGATAAGTGGAGAAAATATTGAAGTTATTAAGTATTTCATTTTACTTGGGTTCATAGTCAACACCCATGGAAGTCAAGAAATCAAACGACTTACTGATCCTGGGTCAATATACAGCAAAAAGTCTCTGTAGGAAAGTGTTAAAAGCAAAGATGTCACTTTGAACATTAAATGTGCCTGACTCAATAGCCTCATATTTATGATTGGCTGTGGTGGTGGTAGTTATGTACTGTGGAGTCTGTTCTGACTCACAGCGACCTGCATAGGGTTTCTAAGGCTGTAAATCTTTACAGAAGCAGAAAGCCTCATCTGTCTCTTTGGGAATGGCTGGTAGTTTCAAACTGCTGACCTTGAGGTTATCAGCCTGACTCATAACCACTATGCTACCAGAGCGCACTCTAAAGAAAAAATTGATTGAATTACATATTTGCACAGAATATG
Source organism: Chrysochloris asiatica (assembly GCF_000296735.1). Classification (NCBI taxonomy): domain Eukaryota; kingdom Metazoa; phylum Chordata; class Mammalia; order Afrosoricida; family Chrysochloridae; genus Chrysochloris; species Chrysochloris asiatica. The sequence continues at coordinate 9,350,473 of NW_006408564.1, forward strand.
GACTAGACCTTGGACTGTCAGAAGTACCAGCAAATCTGGTTTTGAAGTAGAGCCAGAATGCTCCTTAGAAGTGAGAATGCCAGACTTCATCTCTCATACTTTGTTATCAGGAGGGAGCAGTTCCTGAAGAAGGACATCATGCTTGGTAAAGGTGAGAGTCAGTGAAGACCCTCAGCAAGATGGACTGACACAATGGCTGCAACCACGGGCTCAAATTTAGTTACAATTGTGAGGATGGTGCGGAACTGAGCAGTGCTTCCTTCTGTTGAACATAAGGTTGCTATGACCCAGAACTGACTGGACAACACCTAGCACCTAACAACAAAATAGCATGAAAAGCATACACAAAGTGTGGAACTTTATTTAGAGTTTGGATTTGTGAAAAAGAGCTACAGAAGATGTTTTGGGGCTAACCAAAATATTTTCTATACGTGTGGTGCTGTAGTATATGCACTGGACTGCTAACCACAAGGTCCTTGGTTCAAATCCACTAGCAGCTTCTTGGAGATACTATACAGGGTTACTGTGAGTTGGAACCAACTCAACAGCATGTAACAACAACAACAAATATATATTTAAATAGGAACAGTATATTAGAAAATATTATTGAATAATTATAAATTCTAAATACTGTGTTCATGGTATTAGAGTCATGTAGGGAAATGAAGATTATCTTTATTCTTAGAAGATATATGGAGCATTTAGGGATGGAGTGTTTTGATATCTGCAATTTACTTTCAAAAGTTCATAAACCATACACACACCATGTCTGTTCATGTGTGTATATAGGAATATATTTATTGAGAGAGATAAATATGTTTTTAAAGTATTAAAATTGGTGAAACATGTCAAGATTTATTTATTCCTGTAGATTGAGTATTTCTCTAACAAAAGTTGAAGACTTACAAAAGTATTACTTATGTAGCATGAAGTTTTTGTGTATTCTTAAAGAATATTTGTTATTGTTGTTAAGGGCCTTAGAGTGATTTCCACTCATAGGGTTTCCGAGGAGCAGTTGGTTAGCTTGAACTGTTGACCGAGCGATTCAAATGACTGCAGTTCAGTTCAACCCACAGCGCCACACCAGAACTCCTAAAGAATATTAATATTCACTAATTTCTCAGTCTGTTGATGTGGAATCAAGTGCTTCTTTTTGAGTAAAGGGCAGCTGATTTAAGTTTTACATTTATCTTTCACAATTCACACCATATTAAAAGGATTTCCGCTTTTAATTAATTTAAGACGAAGTAAAGCACCAACTACAGAATCCTTCAAAATTTACGTTTTCCTCAAATGCTTTACATTTATCTTTCCCATGATTTACTTTAATTAAGTCTTTTTGAGGCAGTCAGCCTGGATTTTATAAAACTAGCAACTGTTTCTTTTCACACTTACATTTCATCAGTTTACTTGATATGTGATTAAAGTTATAATTAAAACAACAATTGAAACCGATATTTGCAGTATTGGAGGCCAACACAGGTAACTCTTGACAAGTACACAACTCAACTGATAAGAATCTAAAAAACACATGGTGTAGTAGTGCGTAGTTTATCAGGCAACAGTTTTGCATGTGTTATATTGTCAAGTTGGGATAGTTTACACAGAAACTGTAGATAGTTGGTTAAGCTGGTTCAAGTGGGTTGAGTGGAGATTTGCAACAACAGAAACTCTTCTCTAATAAGATTCCTAGCAGGTCAACACTGCAAACAGGACTAAGTATTGTTCAAACATACTTAACTTCATAGTTTATGAATAATCCATTATCCATAGATTACTGCCAAATCTCTTGCCTTAATCAAGCTAAATCAAATGGCTTCAGACTTTGTAATAGCCACCAATAGACACAATTATATCATTTTCTTTCCTTTTATTCTATTACCCTCTTCCCCTACTTACTTGAAGCTTTTTATTTCAAAATTATGAAATCATCTGTTAAGAGTATCTGTAATGAGTATGGCATAGAATTATAAATCTTGGAGTTGTTGGTAATTCTTGCTAATTGATTATGAGGCAACTATAGTGAAGTAATTGGCTTGTAAGCAGTAATGAAAGTGGGTTATAGCTCCTGATTTGGAATTCTCTAATAAGTGAGACCAATTTTGAAGGGACTGTTGATTTCCTGCAGTGAGAGTCCTGAGAATGCTGTCCAGATGAAGACAAGTGTCTCTTTCTTGTAAATGCCATGCCAGACAGCTGGATTTGATTTGTGTATCTGTTCATTGAACTCACTGCTCAGCTCTGTAGTGGGGACAGCACATGTCTCCAAGGAGGTGAGGATGAGAAAACTGTGGAGGGAGGCTTTCAGCAGGTTTGCTAAGAGCCAGCATTTTTCTTCTCTAGAGCATGTTCCACTTAAATGCTATTCTTCCCTTGGGGGCACCTTTCAGGTTCTGCCTTTTTCAGACAAAGCAAGGGACCCTAATTATTTCACTTTCAATCAATTCTGAAGCCTCAAAGACCAAAATTGTCTCTTTAGATCCACTCAGATGCCTAAGAGAAGTGTGGAAAAGAAATTGCTGCATATCTGCCAGCAGCTCTAGGACTCAAAGTCATTCCTTGCTTTCATTTTCTGTGCTGTGGTCAAATGCTGTTGCTAACGCTCAAATAAGTAAAAATAAAATGTTTCAGCAAGAACCTTAGGAAATTTAGTAGATCTTTACATTTAAAAACCCTTGACAGGCCGGTGTGCAGGCTTTACTACCATTCACTGAGAGTTCACTTCACCTTATAAAAGGACACATATGCCCACAGGAAGCCTTTGGTATCTGTCTTATATTGCCAATATATAGATCTATCAATATTTTCGTACATTGGTTTTGCGGGAAAGCAGAGCATAGCAGTTATTCTTTCCTTAGCCATTCATTAGCTCTGTGTCCAATAGAATGTTCACAAATTGCCTACCATATGCAAGATATTATACAAGTTCCAAGTGTTTTTTTTCTATTTATATTTACATCTAGCTATTTGTTGTTGCTAGTTGCTGTCCAGTTAGCTCCAACTTCTGGAGACATTATATATAACAAAACAAAACATTTTCCATTCCTATGTCTTTTTCATAATGCTCGGTATATTTCAGTCCATTGTTATCACGCAACATTGACATCATTGCGTTGATCCTTTTATTAAGGGTGTCCCTTATTTTGCTGACCTTGAACTTTCCCAACCATGAGGTCCTTTTCTAGTAACTTAGTTTTCCTGCTATATGTTTAAAAGAAGCCTTGCCAATCTCACTTTAAAAGAATATTCTGGTTGTATTTTTTCTAAGACTGATTTGTTTGTTTTTCTGGAAACCCATGGTCTTTTCCAATACCATGATTATATTTCTGTCCTCCTTTTTCATTGTCCAGTATCTAAATATTGTGTGTTGTTTGTCAAATCCAAGAATGCTTACAGAAACTGCAAGAAATTAGATTAATGAAAAAAACTAAAAACTATGTTTTAATGGAAGATTACAAATTTGTGAATTTATAATCCTAATATAATCTATAAATGTATAATCCAGCTGCAGGTGTACCATCACTCATCTGTCAGTTTGTCGTACTGTGGGGGCTTGTGTGTTGCTGTGATCCTGGAAGCTATACCACAGAGATTTTAAATACCAGCAGGGCCACACATGGTGGATAAGTTTCAGTTGAGCTTCCAGACGAAGACAGAATGGGAAGAAGGAGAGAAAGACTACTTCTGAATATTTAGTCACTGAAAACCTTAGCAATGGAACACTGTCACCACCAGATTATTGAATAATGAAACTTGATGAAGAGCACCAGAATATGGTCAGATATAATGCTGGAAGATGAGCCCCCAGATTGGAAGGTACTCAAAGTGTGAAGCTGAAGTGGGACAGAGGCAAATAATGATATATGTACAACCCTGGAACAACAGGGCTATGGGATACAGAGATTGAGACATGGTTGGAATGGGAAAAAGGGGGGAAACAATGTTAAGATAATTGGCTGTTTTTTGAATCTTGGTTTCCCTGGCATGCCACTATAAAATAGACACTGGAAGAGGAGATAATGGAATAGTGTTGAGTGTGAAGACATGAATGGAGTAAAGCTTTCAGGACCTTCATTTAATGATGTGGCACAAATCAAAATGAAGAGGAAACAGCTGCAATAATTAATAATCAGGATATGGAAGTACAAATCTAGGAAAATTGGAAATAGTCAAAAATGAAATGGAACCCATAAACATCAATATCCTAGGCTGAAATGGACTAGTATAGGTAAGTTTGAATCTGACAATCACATTGTTTACTCTACCTGGAATGACACATTGAAGAGGAATGGTGTAGCATTCATCATCAAAAAGAACATATCAAGATCTATCTTGAAGTACAACACTGTCAGTGATAGGATAACATCCATATGCCAAAAGGAAAGAACACAGCATTTCTCAAGATAAGGGAGATGAAAAAAAATTAAAGCCCTCAAGTTTCAGTATTGAAAGGTTCTATGGGCAAAATATTGAATGATGCAGAAAGTGCCAAAAGAAGATGGAAGGAATACACAGAGTCACTGTACCAAAAAGAAATGGTCAGTGTTCACCCATTTAAAGAGGTAGAATATGATCAAGAGCCAATGATGCTGAAGGAAGAAGTACAAGGTGCAATGAAGGCATTGTCAAAGAACAATTCTCTGTCAAAGAACAATACAGATTGAAAGCTTTCAACAAATTAATGTGGCGCTGGAGGCACTTACTCATTTATGCCTAGAAACTTGAAAGACAACTACCTGGTCAACTGCCTGGAAGACATCCGTACTTGTGCCCATTTCAAAGAGCGGTGACCCAACGGAATACACAAATCATTGGACAATATCATTAATATCACATGCCAGTAAAATATTCCTAAAGATAATACAAAAATGGCTGTAACCATCATACATTGACAGAAAACTCCCAGAGGTTCAAGCTTGATTCAGACTAGGACATGGACCAGGGATACTATTGCTGACATCAGATGGCTCTTGGCTGAAAGCAGAGAATATCAGAAAGATATTTACCTGTGTTTTATTGACTATGCAAAGAATTTCGATTGGATGGATCACAGCAAACTATGGACAACATTGTGGAGAATGAGTATTCTGGAACACATAATTGTGCTGATGAGGAACCTATGCATAGACCAAGAGGCAGTTGTTCAAACAGAACAAGAGAACACCAAGTGGTTTAAAATTAGGAATGGTGTGCATCAGGGTTGCATTCTTTCACCGCACTTATTCAGCCTGTATGCTGAGCAAATAATCCAAGAAACTGAATTATACGAAGAAAAACATGGCATCAGGGTTGGAGGAAGACTCATTAACAACCTTGATATACAGGTACACAACTTTGCTTGCAGAATGCAAAGAGAATTTAAAATACTTACTAAAAAACTATGGTAGGGTAATGGTTACGAATCAGGCTACTAATCTCACAGTTAGCAGTTCAAAACTACCAGCTGTTCCATGGGAGAAAGATGGGGCTTTCTGCTCCTGTAAAGATTTACAGCCTCAGAAACCCTGTACAGGGTCGCTATGAGTCAAAACCGACTCCACAGCACACAACAACAACAACAATGCATGAAGGTGCTCAAGTGTTCTAATATATGATACAGAGGACCAATAAACAACATTCTTATCAATGGAGAAAAGATTGAAGTTGTCAAGGACTTCATTCTTCTTGGATCAACTATCAACACTCGCGGAAGTAGCAGTCAAGAGATCAGACGACGTATTGCACTGGGCAAATCTGCTGCACAGGAACTTTTTAAAGTGTTGAAGAGTAGAGATGTCAGCTTGAGGACTAGGGTGCGCCTGACCCAGGCCATTGTGTTTTCAATAGCCTCATATGGATGCGAAAGCTGGACAGTGAATAAGGAGGATCATAGAAGAATTGATGCCTTTGAGTTGTGGTGTTGGAGGAGAGTACTGAGAGTGCCATGGACTGCCAAAAGAACCAATAGGTCTGTTTTGGAAGAAGTGCAGCCAGAGTGCTCCTTGGAGGCCAGGATGGCTAAACTTCGTCTCTCCTACTTTGGACATATTGTCCGGAGGAAACAATCGCTGGAGAAGGATGTCATGCTGGGTAGGGTGGAGGGTCAGAGAAAAAGAGGAAGACCCCCAACGAGATGGATCAGCCAGGTGGCATCATTGATGGACTCAGGTGTGGCAGCGGTAGTGAGGTTGTCCCAGGATCGAACATTGTTTCGTTCTGCTGTGCATAGGGTCGCTATGAGTCGGTTCCGACTCGATGGCACCTGACAACAACAACAACAAATGCTAGGGATTTTAGAAGAGCAGAACAACAGAGAATAGAAAGTAGCTACTAGAGGCCTGTTCTCAGTGCTCTTGGCGCTTAGAGGGAGGAATACAATGGTGAGACAGAGTAATTTGAGATCAAAGAGGAACTCAGAGAGGAAGTAATATGTGACATCATGTAAAGAGTGAGGCGCTTTCATCAACACCCCTATAGACAGAGAATAAACCTGGTGCCATTGAATTGATTCTACTCTGAGTGGCCCTTTAGGATGGAGTAGTACTGCCCATAGAGTTTCCAAGGCTGTAATCTTTATGGAAACATTTACATTCTTTGAAGGCAAGTGGAAAATGTACTTCAACCAAAACAGGAGCTAAACCAAGGCTAGGAAGACTTTGAATGCAAGAAAGAGCAATTTGAACAGAGAAATGCAAAAGAAAATTCAAGATGCTACCACACAACCAGATCACAGCCAGGCCTAAAGTATAGCTGTCAAGAACAGAAACAGGGATCTAAGGAAAAGAGGGGCTGAAAGGAAGAAGAAAAATAAAAGGAGTTTGTAGATTATGTGAGGTTTTCTAGCATACTTGCGTTCGGTACCCTACAAAGAGTCTGTTCACAGTACTCCATACACTCATTATCAGCTTAGTTGGTGGTGTCACTTAGCGCTGTGTAAAGGGAAACAACTTGATGCCTATTTTTTCTCTCTGCTTATGGTTTCCATTAAAAAAATATTAATTTTGTTGTTGAGAATATACACAGCAAAACTGACACCAATTCAATGGTTTCTACATGTACCGTTTAGTGACACTGATGAAATTCTTCGAAATATCCACCCATCCTCACCCTCCATCTCTGAGTTAACATGCTTTCCTTGTTAACATAGACTCATTGCAAAAGTCATATGCAATCTGTTGTCAATTTGATCTCATATCAATAGTCCCTAAAAGAGCATAGTGCCCAAGGCATATGTTGTCACTAGTTAAGCTAAACGATTGTTCAGTTTTAAGAAGACTTCAGGGGATATTTTTGGTTTAAAGTTTAAAGATTATCTCAGGGTAATAGTGTCGGAGTTCATCCAACCATTCTGACTCCAGGAAATCTGGAGTCCATGAGAATTTGAAACTCTGTTCTGTATTTTTCTATCATTTCTATTTTTTTATATCAAAAGTTCGTCCTTATTTTAGGAATGATATAAACAAACATTACCAGTGATTATAGTAATTGACACATAGTTTTCATAGTCATTTGATTCATTTCTCATGTGACCCAACTAATAAAGTAAAATAAACTACTAACATCTTGTTTACAAAGATGCAGGTATTTCATGTTACTTTTAATTTACATATGTTTTAGAAGTTTACTACATCATTCTCTAAATTGTTCACTAACTTAGCAAATTGGTAGGATGTATTGTCCATTTTTTATGGGGAAATAAACCAATAACAACACTTACAGCGAAAAATTTGCACTAGGAAATGCCTTAAAATAATTTTGAAATGTATTTATTTACATCTAAAATATGACTTCTTTCTAAAATGTTCAAAGTCTCATTTCCACAGCTGCAATTAAATGACTTTTTAGGATAATGTTTCATTTGACTGTATTATGTTAATAATCAACTAGAGGATGTACATCTTTTCCATCTCTATGCATCCATGAATTATTCATAAATGTTCTCTTGTAATTGAAAAGTACCAGAATTCAGTTGTTGTTGTTTTTTTGTTTTTTTTTACCCCTCCAAAAGGGTCAAACAAGCTTTAGTTTAGAAGACAGAGAAAAAACAAACCAGATTTTCCCCTTTGTTTTAAAATCTTTACAAATTATTGAACAGTTGAAAAACACATAAATATCCAATAATGAGAAAATGCCCAAATAAACTATGATACTTCTCCTTGAGAAAACTATGCGACCATCAAAAATGAATGGTCCGAAGTGCAGTATAGCTCTGTGGGAAAATGCTGCTATCAAAATAGGAAGTGAATAAAAGCAGAATATAAAAATTCTGTCTGTACATTATGATTACAGTTGTCTATCAGAGGGGAAAATTCCAGAATAAAATACAGTGAAACAATAATGATGGCTGTGTTACTATGAGAGGACTATATAGGTGATTTGTCTTTTTTCTCTGTATTTCCCAAATGTTCTTTAATGCAATATTATTCTTATAATGTTAAGAAACAAAATTAACAAATGATTATTCAGGTGTGGTGCTGTGGGACATGCACTGAGTTGCTAACCATAATATCAGTGGTTCAAACCCAGCAGCTGTTCCTTGGAAACCTTATAAAGGGTTGCTAAGTCAGAACTGACTCGAAGTCAACAAACAACAACAACAACATTTGCTAGGGAGCATGGTGGCTCTGTAGGATCAACACTGGACTTGGAACCACAAGGTTGGCAGTTTGAGCCCACCAGCTACTCTGCAGGAAAAAAATGTGTCTTTATGCTCCCACAAAGATTTACAGCTTCAGAAGCCCTGTACAGGTTCTCTGTGAGTTAGCACCAACTAGATAGCACCTTACCAACAACAGCATTTCCTATGAACTGTGCCATGTGATGAGAATGTAAAGATGAAAAGATATGTTAGTGGTATATAAGATCTACTGTATTAAAATTTCCCCAATGATATCATAACGTATAATAAATGTAAATTTGATTGGGAGAAAATGTCATTAGTTAAAGGTAAATGCCATTAGTTAAATACCTAAGTAAATGTTTTTCATGTATGCCAAGAATATAATTCCCTATTTAGAGAGAGAAAACTAAGTCACAGAAAAGCTATGTAACTTACCAAAACTGACATAGGCAATACAAATTTGAGCTTTACTTGACTCAAAGTTCCTTCTCAGTCATGTAGCAAGAATTTATTAAGTACCTATTTGTGGTGCTGTAGGATAAGCACTAGACTGCTAATCACAAGGTCCATGGTTTAAACCCACCAGCTGCTCCTCGGAAACCCTGTACACAGTCGCTATGAGTTGGAACTGACTTGATGGCACTTAACCACAACAACATATTCCAGGAATTCCAAACCAAACCCATTGCCATCAAGTCAGTTCCTACTAGTGCTACTCTAGAACAGAGTCACACCGTCCCATGGGGCTTCTAAGATATGCTGATCTGCCTCATCTTTAGCCCATGGGCAAAGTGTCTGGTGGGGTTCAAACTGTTAACCTTTCCTTAGCATTAGCAGCTGAGTGCTGTAACTCTGGTGCCCCAGGCTTCCTCTTATTCTAGTGTGAAGAGACAGAAGTTAACAAAAGTAAATGTCAAATGGTGTCCTGGAAGCTGAAAAAGTACTATAGGATAAAGGAAGCAGAGAAAGGGGCTAAGGATGTCGGGCAAGGGAGGGGGGATTGCAATTTTGAATAGGGTGGTTATGGAAGGGCTCTCTGAGAAAGCAGTGCTTGATCTGAAATCAGAAGGAAACGAGTTATGAAACCACACAGTTCTGTAGACTGAGGGCTAGCAAGTATAAGTAAGGCCTTGAGATGGCAGTGTGGCTAGAGGAAAAGCAAACAGACCAGACTAACATGTTTATAAGCTGTGAAAACAATTTCTGGACAATATATACCTTTCATTTTAATTAATTTCATCTGGAAATGAAAGGCTTGAATTTTAGAATTGGTTCTTTAGTATTTAGGAACATAACTTCAGCCAAGCTGCATTTTGTCTGTTGGTGTGGCACTGTGAGTTAATGCAAAGTGGGTTTGAACTGCAAGCTTACTAGCTGCTCCTCGGAAACCCTGTATAGATAGGGTGACTATGGGTCGGAACAGACTCAACCGCACTTAGCAAACAACATATGCTTGGAATTAAAGATCTAGTAGAAATATCCCCAAAGGTATCCAATTTCTCTAACCTGATATATGGAGTCCTGGTATGGTGCTATAGGATAAGCACTGAACCACAAGGTCAGTTTGAACAGCAAATTCAGTGGCTCAAACTTAACAGCTACTCCTTGGAAACCATATAGAGGGTTGCTCTGAGTTGGAACTGACTCTGTAGCACTTAACAAGAGTAACAAACTGATATATTATCGGACTATCATATTTAGGGGCCAGAACTTTTAAAAATGAAATCATAAATATTGAAAACAAAACTTTCAACTATTTTATTTTTCATTTTTGTTCCTACCCCAGTAAAAGATGTGTTATAACTAGGTTAATGCTTTTTCTGGATTGCCAATTATAGTACATATTTACTTTAGGCATGAATAGCTTATATTTTCATTTCCTGAATTATCTAAGTTGAAAAAAATAAGCAGAGTTATGCAGTTTAGCCAGATTCTCAATTCCTTTTAGACAAACTTTTCCTCAAAAGAGGGGGAAAAAAAAAAAAAAAAAAGCAAAAGAGCTTGGGGTCTGCATGAATGTTGTCATTAGTAAACCTTGTAGGGTGACTATAAAAAACTTATTACTGATAATAATTATCTCTCTAGATTCCTTGAGTTGAGAAAGGCTTATCACAAAGACTAAATAGGAATTAAACAGACCCTCACCTATACTCCATCTTCTACCCAGCCAGAAGAAGCAAATTATCTGTGCAAAAAACAAATGCATCAAAGCATTGTAATGTCATTCTATAGTCTCTTTTTCATTCTCAACATGAGAATTTTTCAGCAAGGTAGTAGAATAATTAGCATTAGTAGAGAGATTGGAATGAATAAAAGTTGCTTTATTCAAGCAAAAATTGTTTATTTTGGTTGAAGTTTTCTAGGCCAGGTTATTAGACATTCTCTAAGAAATATGAGGGGACTTAAAAAAATTTGTGGACAAATGGAATTAAAAGACAATAGAATTTTTCCATGAACTTTATGAAGTCCTTTCATATAGTTCTCAAATATATTTTCCATTATCAACCTATAAAATGCAGATGACACAAACTTGGTTGCTGAAAGCAAAGAGGACTTAAGCAATTAATTATGAAGTCTTCAATATGATTTGC
>NW_006408564.1:9362812-9364120 GCF_000296735.1 Chrysochloris asiatica
CTTGATTCGTAAGCACTACACTACCAGAGGTCTTTAAAATACTTCATAGTAATAACAAAATACACAGTTGTATTTACATGAATTTGAATAAGGAATCCATTGGAGGCTGGTTATGTAGCAATTACATATAACTTCTTGACCTAAGGAAGGGAAAGGGAACCAGTATAGATTTGAGAAGATGGGAATGAGATTTCCTATGGCACCTCTTGGGAGTCCTGGTGTGGCGCTGTGGGTTAGTGTGCTAGACTGTAAGGTGGGTTTGAGCAGCAATATTGGCGGTTCAAGCTTACCACCACTCCTTGGAAACTGTATACAGGGTTGCTATGAGTCAGAACAGACTGTATGGCACTTAACAGTAATGGCACCTCTTAAAATTGTTCTGATTGTTTTTTAAATGAAAAAATCAGCATAGTGGATTACACATTTGTCTGTTTACCACAGTATCAGTGACTAAAATCCACCAGTTGCTTGCAAGAAAAAAGATGAGGTTTTCTGCTCCCATAAAGATTTATAGCCTTGGAAACCAATACAAGGTTGCTATAGTTGGAATCGACTTAGTGGCATACAATAGCAACATTGTTGTTGTTATTGTTAAGTGCCATTGAGTTCGTTCCAACCCATAGCGACTCTGTATAGGATTTCTGAGAAGCAGCTGGTGAGCTTGAACTTCCGACCTTGCAGTTGTAACGACTTTGCAGTCCAGTGCATTAACCCACAGCGCCACACCAGGACTCCACAATAGCAACACGGGATACATATTAGTGGCATAATATCAGTGTTTTCAGTGTTCACAACTACCATGAAATAAGTAGTATCTTCTTTATTTAATATGTGGAGAAACTAGGGTCAGAAATGCTAAAACTTTTATGGGCCCAAACAGTTCCAATCTATAGTTAAAAATGATTTATTTTTAATGCTCCCATTGTTGCATTTTGGCCAGGAGGATCCTCTTGGTCACTATCAACATAAAGTTTTGAAAATATTCTTACTGTCTTTCAATGGAATGTACCAACCTCACCTTATGGTCTCCCATTTCAGAAATGTGATCAGCTTCTAGAAACTAATTCTGACACTGTTGTTGTTAAGTGCCGTCGAGTCAGTTCTAACTCACAGCAACCCTGTATAGAGTTTCCAAGGAGAAACTGGTGAGTTTGAACTGCTGACTTTATCATTAGCAATCCAGTGCTTACCCTATAGTACCACACCAGGACGTCACCCTCTGTTTTAGGGATATGCAAAAGAAATAAATTCTGGACACTCAATTTTCAAATTCTCAGGTGAAATCCTGTACGATTAATAGAAAATGAA
>NW_006408564.1:9365093-9365713 GCF_000296735.1 Chrysochloris asiatica
AAATAATATTTTATTGAGATTTTGGTGAAAATTTATATAGTAAGTTGGGTTTCCTTTAAATAATTTCGACACAGATTGTTCAGTGACATTAGTTACATTTATCACAATGTACTAACAATCTCTGTGGTCTGTTATTTTCCCTTATTGTACTCCAGCTTTCTTGTCCACTTATTGTCTTATCTTTGTTTTTTTTAGTAACTGTTGATGTTTTGATTGCATACTGATGGGTTTAACTTGGGCACTGATCTTGTGGGTAATATAATTTATTCTGTGTGCCACTCTGTCCAGGGGATAGTCTTGTTATTAGGTTTGAGTAGCTCATCATGAAGATAATTCCAGAGAGTCCTCCATTCTTGACTATTCCAGTTTTTTGTTTAAAATAAGAATCTTCGTTGTGCTTCATATTTTTCTTCCACTCTGTCTGGACCAACTACTGTGAATTCTGGTCAGAATAGGCAGTTGTGATAGTGAGATACCATAGTTCTAGAAGTTGTAACTCATGCAGACTTGTTTCTTCGGTGTGTTTTTTGTTACCTTCTTACATTTTACTATTGGCAAGTGTTGTTAAGTGCCCTCAAGTCAGTTTCAACTCATAGCAACCTTGTATAAGGTTTCTGAAG
>NW_006408564.1:9375780-9377390 GCF_000296735.1 Chrysochloris asiatica
GGCACTTAACAACAACAACAACATGGCTGCTCACAAGCTTGTAAGACCCCAAATGCTACTCAATTCACTAGGATGACAATAGATATTCTTTGCATTTGAAATGTACTAGTTTTACTTTCTGAAACCTAAGATACAGTACCACAGAGCATAACCAAATTGGTACCAAGAAACACCAACCTTTACATCTTTATCTTCAAAATTCAATTTTATAATTTTTATAGTCTTATCTAGGTTTATGTAATTTTTGAAGTATTATCTAGGTTCCCTAAGAAAAAAGACAAAAATGTATTTAGTATATAAAATATTTCAAGGAGCTCTGGTAGCGTAGTGGTTATAAATCGGGCTATGAACTTCAAGGTCAGCAGTTCGAAACTACCAGCTGTTCCACAGGAGAAAGATTAGGCTTTCTGCTGCTGTTAAGATTTACAGCCTCAGAAACACTGTACAGAGTCGTTATGAGTCAAAACTAACTCTACAGCACATAACCACCACCACCATATAAAATATTTCATTTGTAATTTAATATTTACCTTACATATATGCATCTCTAATATCAGTCTAGGTAGTGAAATCCTTCTGTGTCATAAAAAGGAAGAGGATAGCCATCTGATCAGTTCCTCTACACTAAATAGATCATTGCTCCTAATCTCTTATAAATCTTCCATGTATATCAAACTTTTGAATTGTAAAAATCATGTTAGTCATGTAAAGCAATCTATGACTAAAAGAAACTAGGAATGGGAGAAAAAGAGAAGTTGCAATGGGAGAGTTCCCTTACCACTGTGACCAAATATATGTAGTTCGTGCATAGGAACAAATAGATCAATAAAAGAGAATTGATAATAAAAGTCCTGAGATTTTATAAATGAGTATTTATGTTAAGCATTACTTCCACCTAGTATGCTCTGTGGAGTAACCAATGAATCCTTACAACTTGATGCCCTTCCGTAAGAAATCCAAGTTTGTATAGGTATTTCTTTGCTGCTGCTATCTTTTTGCAGGAACAGCATACTTGGCTGGTTGTATTTTCTCTGTTTTGTGGCTGCTACAGAGGGCATTGAGTAGTCCTTTGGTGTGATCAGTCTTTTCTTGCTCAGAGTTTTGTCTTTAAATCCATCTGTTACTTGTACAAACCTGAGCACCATCTGTGAGTCAGGTCAGTACTGTTTAATCAAACTCTATTCAGGGTCACTATGGTCAGAACAAACTCGATAACACTTAACAACAACATCATACATACATATATATTTTACTGAGAGTGCCGAAGGGTCTTCCAGTCTAGTATTCTGTTTTCTTGACTATGAGTTTTGGACAATTTTTCAGGAGGGAGAGATTATAGCATTTGCTCTCGAGTTAATACATGTTTCAAAATGGACAGAAGTTCTAATATCTTCAATGTTTTCTTAGTTGCCTGCTGTGGAGCTACAATCTGTGAATTTTAAATTAAATGTTTTTGACATTTTTCTTTCTATGTTTTCTATTTGAATATATAACTTCTATAATAAACATCTGGTGTTGGCTCTGTAGATTAAGCATTAGACTGCAATGCAAGGTTAGTGGTTCAAACCTACCAGCAGCTTCTCAGAACCCTATGCAGAGGCAATATGAAG
>NW_006408564.1:9379533-9380739 GCF_000296735.1 Chrysochloris asiatica
TGATGTTCTTTTGCTTTTAATCTATTTGTATTTTTATATCTAAAAGTTATGTTTTATAAACAACAAAGAATTGTGTTTTGCCTTTTTGAAAATCCAGTCTCATAATCTTTTCTTTTTACATGGAGTGTTTGAAACATCTATAGTTAATATAATTATTAATATGATTGGATTTAAGTTTACTATCTTGGCATTATATATACCTCTTTCTTTAATTTTTTAGTGGTTGCTTTTTATATAATATAATGATTATTGATGTTCGGTGCCTTAGAGTCAGGTACCACTTAGTGACACTAGGGACAGTAAGAGAGAAACACTACCTCATTGTTTGACTTCCTCACAATTGTTACTTTTGAGCCCATTGTTACTGCCACTGTGCCAATTCATCTTATTGGAGGTCTTCCTCTTTTTCATTGACCCTCCATTTTACCAAGTATGCTGTCCTTCTCCAGAGACTGGTCCCTGCTGATATCATGTCTGAAACAAAGAGATAAAATATTATTATCCTGTCTTCTAAGGAGCATTCTGGTTTCATTTATTCAAATTGAAATGGGTATGAACAGTGTAAGATTTTGTATATCAGTGTCATTTAATTCTCCACACTTCCAGCTTTTTCAATCTTTGTACTAGTTTCTTTAGCATATTGATTGTAATTTATTGTAGTTTATATTCTATTAACTTTTCTCCCTATTTAAAATAATCTATTTTATCCTGTAATCTACCTGAACTTCTCACTACCTGGATCTCTGTTCCTATGTGTTTACCTTCTTTTACAATGTAATTGTTTTGATCATAGAATGACCTCTCAGATCCTCTGAATTTGTTCTTATAGTTTTGTTCTGTTCTGGACTTTTTCATTTGTCAATTGATTTCTGGGTGGTGCTTCCATGTATGTCAATCTCTGGCTGTTGTCTGTTCTTGTTGGTTCTCAGTCCACAGAACTCCCTTTAGGATGTTTTGTAGTGCAGCATTGGCTTTGGCAAAATCCATTAGCTTCTGTTTATCCTGGAATATTTTGATTATACTGTCATATTTGTTTGACAGCTTTGCTGGATAAAGGATTCTTGGTTGGCAGTTTTTTTCCTTCAGGGTTTTTTATATGTCTCCCCATTGCCTTATTGTGTGCATGGTTTCTGCTGAGAGATCCGAGTTTAATCTGATTTGCTTGCCTTTGTATGTAACACTTCTCTTTTCCCGAGCTTCTTTCAG
>NW_006408564.1:9382159-9383639 GCF_000296735.1 Chrysochloris asiatica
CTAGTCACCAGAATGTAGGTGTACAAACAGAGAAAGAATGTCCACACCTTTATCTCTAAGGATTGGTCAGGCATCAGGTATCCACAGTGGCTCTGATCCTTCCCTCACTCCATCTTGCCCAAGATGGCTGCTCTAGGAGCCACTGAGGCTGGCTGATGAGAAAGCACTAGATTTCTTGCTTCCACTGCAAATTGCACTGGTTGTAAGCCTTCAAAGTTTCTAAATATTCTTTTATATGTTGTTCAGAATTCTGAGATCATTCCCTGAACCTGCTTCGTCCAGTATTCTGTGTTAATGCTGATGGAGGTCCTCACTGTGCTTTTTCCCATCTGCCATCAAGCCCTGCTTCCTCTGTAATTTATTTTAATGTTCCTGCCTGATAAATGCATTAACTGGACTTTTTCTGTATTTACTTCTGTTGACTCTTTTCTCTTACCTTTTTAATGGGTCACAGTTTCTAGTTTCTTCAGATATTATATGAATTCATATTTTGTACCAGCTGTTGTACTCTTATATAAAAGACTAGCATAGATAATATTCAATACCATAGAAGTGATATTGCTTCCTCTGTTACACTGTTAGTATAAGTTAGCCAATACTCTGTAGTTGAGATGGATTAGACTTTGTCCTAGTTTTTATTTGAGTCAGAAACCACTGAATTCAAGTGTTTTGAGAGTAGATATCAAGACTTATTCTTGATTGGAGATGTAGTCATTGCAATGAAATGATGAGTGTAAAACTGATGTTCTCCCATGTAAACTATTAGTCAATTCACAATAAAATCTTAACAAAATAAAGACTTATCCTTCAGAAAGCTTTAGTGTGACTTCAGGTTTCCCAGATTTCAGTTTTAAGTGTTAATGGGGAGTCTTCTTTGCTCTCCGGTTCTGTTCCTAGCTTTTTGTACTTCAGGAGGTCTCTCTTCACTTAGTTGCTGTGCCTCAGCCCCAGGAGAAATGTGATAGATAGTACCCTTTCTCACAGTGCAGAAACTGCCTTCTGTTTCAGTAGTCACTAGGCAAAGGTCTGGAATGACTTGTAGGGATTTCTCTCCTTTCTGTTTTCCTGCCTCACCATTCAGTAGACCATTCCCTGTATTTTTCTTTGACAAAGGCTATTTCAGCTCTTCTGCTTTTGATACATCAGTGTCCTGCACTCTATTAAAACCTATGGGCAAGAGTTCGTGTGTTGGGGAATACTTATTTGTGATTATGGCTTCTCAGAATTTAATTCATCAAACTGTCAGTTTGTCCTACTAGGTGTGGTGACTTGAGTGTTTCTGTGATGCTAGAAGTTACACTATAGGTATTTTAAATACGAGCAGAATCACCGATGGTGGACAGTTTCAGTGGAGCTTCCAATCTAGGAAGAAGGAGTGGTGGGTTAATTCTGAATGGCTATCCCCTGAAGACTTTATCAATATCAGGGGAACATGGTTAGGTATTGTACCAGAAGATGAAAACATTATGAACAGCAGGGG
>NW_006408564.1:9385704-9386497 GCF_000296735.1 Chrysochloris asiatica
GAGGAAGAAATGGAGCTGAACAGAAAACTCCAAAGAGCAGCTCAAGAAGACAAAGTTAAATATTACAAGGAAATGTGCAAAGATGTGGAGTTAGAAAACCAGAGGGAAGAACACACTCAGCATTTCTCAGGCTGAAAGAACTGAAGTAAAAATTCAAGGCTTAGGTCTCAATATTAAGATGTTATAAAGAGCTCTGGTAGTGTAGTGGTTACGAGTTGTGTTGCTAACCTCAAGGTCAGTGGTTGGAAACTACCAGCTGTTCCATGGGATAAAGATGAAGTTTTTTGCTCCCATAAAGATTTACAGCCTAGGAAACTCTATGCAGGGTTACTGTGAGTCAGCACCAAATTCATGGCATGCTACCACCACCACCATCTCCATGAGTAAACTACTGAATAATGCAGAAAACATCAAAAGAAGATGGAAGGAATACACAATCACTGTACCAAAAAGAAACTGGTCAATGTTCAACCATTTCAAGAGGTAGCATATGATCAAGAACTGATGGCAATGAAGGAAGAAGAACAAGGTGCACTGAAGGCACTGATGAAAAATAGGCCTCCAGAAACTTATAGAATACAGCCCTGAAAGTGCTTGCTCACCTATGCCAAGAAATTTCTAAGACAGCTGCCTCGCCAACCAATTGGAAGAGATCCATATTGGTGCCCATTCCAAAGAAAGGTGACCACCAGAATGCAGAAATCATAGAATAGTATCATTGATATCACATGCAAGAAAAATTTTGCTGAAGATAATCAAAATGTGGTTGCAATAGTTTATTGACAAAGAACTG
>NW_006408564.1:9388162-9390091 GCF_000296735.1 Chrysochloris asiatica
CAGGATTGTTATGAGCTGGGATCTAATTGATGGCACACAACAACTGTTTTACAGTATTTTTGGCTTGTTTTCTTTGCTAGGTTTGACTTTATAGTTTTATTAGGACTTTTAGGCGTTTATTCTTTAAAAATGTAAACAATGTTTATAAAAAGAATATATTAATATAATTTTCCTTTTAAAGTTATGAAATGTAACTAAAATAAACTTTTATGAAGCTGCAACTAAATGAATGACAAGAATATTATCAATTCCACTGAAGAAACTTGCGAACTGCTCCTCAATCCCATTCTTTTGCTTCCTCCCAAACCACTGGCCCCAAATTTGCATTTATTGTTTCCTTACATTTAAAGTAAATTTTCTATATATGGCATTCCACACATGTATTACCAGGAAACATATTACTCAGTTTTACCTGCTTGTTAAGCTCAATTTTTTATACATATTGAAAATGATAAAACTAAATCCCTACCTCAGACCGTAACCAAAATAAGTCTTTTCACTCTTCAGTCCATACTAACCTAACATCTGCTCTATTTTAAAACTGCTCTTGGCGATATGTCAAATCCAATTGTGTCAAATCTAGTCTCCATTTTCCTATCCTCATTCCTACTTAGCATCTCTGCACTATTCATCCTAGCTAAATGCTTTCTTCTTAAAATAGTCTCTTTTGGCTTTTGTGACAGTGCACTCTTTTAGTCCCTGCCCTCTATGGCATTGACTGCTCAGTCTCTTTGGCATTTCCTTTACTTTGGGAGTTTCTCAGGGCTCATTCCTAGGATACCCTCTCTTTCTTTAGACTATGTTATCCATGCCCATAAATTTCTATACCACTATCTATTCCTATGGATAACTCCTGAATTTACACAATCCTTGGACCTGAAAACCCATATATAAGTTCATGTATATTTCTGCTTTGTATACATTCTGATGTCATGGTGGTTGTGTGCCATGGAGTTGATTCCAACTCATAGAGACCCTGTGTAGAGTTTCCAAGGTTGTAAATCATACTGGAGCAGAAAGCCTCATCTTTCTCCCATGGAGAGATTGGCAGATTTGAACTGCTGACCTTGAGGTTAGCAGTCCGACTCATAACCCACTATGCTACCAGGGATCCTAGATGTATCACTGTTGTTGTTGTTAAGTGCCCTCAAACTGGTTCTGACTCATATCAACTCTGTATAGGGTTTCCTAGAAACAGATGGTGGGTTTGAACTGCTGACCTTGTGATTGAGTCAGAAGTTCAGTACAAGTCAACCTTGTGATCCAGTGCTTAATCCTACAGCACCATGAGATGGATTGGCATAGTGACAGCAGCAATGGGCTCAAGCATAGTAATAATTGTGAAGTTGGCACAGCACCAGGCAGTGTTTCCTTCTGTTGTGCATAGGGTCGTGATGAATCAGTATCTACTCAATGGCACCTAACATCACCTCAAACTCCAGATGTATCATAGACACATAAAATTTAACGTAATTGCAACTTGGATGCATTAAATTTTGTGAAAATGCTTCTCCCTAAGTCTTCCTCATCCCAACAATCTATTTTTCAAGTCAGAACCCTGAGAGATTCACTTCATTTGGTGCATATTCATTAACTATACCCAGTCCATGAAAGTTCTCCACATTTAATCTTTAAAACGCATCTCAAATTCTTTGACTTCTTACCATCTCTATTGCCTCCTCCTTGGTTCCAATTATAACCACATATTGCCTGATGTGGCACTGTGGGTTAATTCACTGGACTGCAAAATCGGTTTGAACTGCAAGGTCAGTGTTTCAAGCTCAATAGCTGATCCTTGGAAACCCTATACAGGGCCACTATGAGTCAGACCTGACTCCATGACATTTCACAACAACAACAAATTAGTCGGAACCAACTCAATGGCACTTAACAACAACAACATTGCCTTTTATGATAGATACTTAACTG
>NW_006408564.1:9391397-9392065 GCF_000296735.1 Chrysochloris asiatica
GAGAAGACAAAGTCAAATATTATAATGAAATATGCAAAGAGCTGGAGTTAGAAAACCAGAAGGAAAGAGTATGCTCAGCATTTCTCAAACTGAAGGAAAGGAAGAAAAAAATTTAAACCTCGACTTTTGGTAGTGAAGGATTCTATGGGCCAAATACTGAATGATGCAGAAAGCATCAAAAGGAGATGGAAGGAATATACAGAGTCACTGTAGCAAAAGGAAATGACTTATGATCAGCCATTTCAAGAAGTAGCATATGATCAAGAGACAATGATCCTGAAGGAAGAAGTCCAAGGTGCATTGAAGTCACTGGCAAAGAACAAGGCACTGGGGGCTGATGGAATGCAAAATGAAATATCTGAACAAACTTATGTGGCACTGGAGGCACTCACTCACCTATGCAAGAAATTTGGAAGACAGCTACCTGGCCAAAAAGAGAGGCGAGCCAATGCATTGTGGAAATCATCAGACAATATCATTAATATTGCATTCAAGTTAAATTTTGCTGAATATCCATTTAATAATAGCTGCAACAGTACATTGATAGAGAACTGCCAGAGGTTCAAGTTGGATTCAGACTAGGACATGGAACGAGGGATAGCATTGCTGCTGTCAGACGGATCTTGGCTGAAAACAGAGAATACCAGAAAGATGTTTACCTGAGCTTT
>NW_006408564.1:9393030-9410116 GCF_000296735.1 Chrysochloris asiatica
ACATATATAGGATTTCTAGGTTCTTAAATCTTTGTGGAAGTAGAAAACCTCATCTTTCTCCCTCAGAGTAGCTGGTGGACTTGAACAGTTGGCTTTGTGTGTTACAGTCCAGTACTTATTGCATGGATCAACTGCACTCCCAGGTTTTCTAGTAACCACAAAAAGTAAAATAAAACTGTTAACATTAATTTTAATAATTACTTTAATTCACTATATCCAAAGTATTATTTCAACATGCAATCAATAGAAAAACTATTAGAGACTTTACATTCTTTTTTTTTTTTTCCATACCAAGTCTTAAAAATCTGTATTTATTTTAGATTCCTAGCACCTTAATTTGAACTAGCACATTTTGAAATGCTCAGTAGCTCTGGTAGTATGGTGGTTATGAATTGGGCCTGCGAACCTTAAGGTCAGCAGTTCGAAATTACCTGCTGTTCCATGGGAGAAAGATGGGACTTTCTGCTCCTGTAAACATTTACAGCCTCAGAAACCCTGTAGAGGGTCGCTATGAGTCAGAACCAACTCCATGGCACATAACCATCACCACCACACACCACATTTCTAGACATATAACATAAGTCTATTTTGTTTTTCAGGGCCCATCACAGTGCTTGGCACATTGCAAATGTGTGATATGTATATATATATATCTTTACACGTGTTTCTGTGTATATATGTGTATAAGTATATAAGTATAAAGGACCCCTCATGGTGGAATAGTTAAGTGTTTGGCTGGTAACTGTACAGTAGGTGGTTTGAACCCACCAGCTGTGGAAGTCCATAAAGATTGCAACCTTAGGAACCTTATCATTGTCAGTGCCATTGAGTTGGTTCTGACTCACAGCAACCCTGATTAGAGTTTCCTAGGAGCAGCTGGTGGGTGCCAACTTTGTAGTTCTCAGTCCAGTGGTGATCCTACAGTGCCACACCGGGGATCCTTAGGAATCCTATGCAATAGTTCTATTTTTTACCATAGAGGTGCTATGAGTAGGAAATGACTCATTGGCTACAGTTTTTTGTTTTTAATATATGAATCTATGTATGTCTAAGTCCTCATGTGGCGCTGCGAGCTAATGCGCTAAACTGCAAAGGCTCTTTGAATGGCAAGGTCGGTGGTTCAAGCTTACTGACTGCTCCTTGGAAACCCTATATAGGGTCACTATAGATTGGAACCGACTCAATGGCACTGAACAACAACAAAAGCAATATATATGTCTTAATTATTGAATCCTGGTCTGGCACTGTGGGTTAATGCATTGGGCTGTAAAGTCATTTGAACAGCAAGGTCGGCAGTTCAAGCTCACCAGCTGCTCCTCAGAAATCCCATATCAGGTTGTTATGGGTCAGAACCCACTTGACGGCACTTAACAACAACGGCATGACAGAAAGTAGTCATGTGGCACCATAGGATAAACACTCGACCTCAAGGTTGTTTGAATCAAAAAGTAAGCAGTTCGAACTCACCAGCCACTCCTCAGAAACCCTATATAGGGTTGCTATGAGTCAGAACTCACTTCATGGCACTTACCAACAACAACATAACAGAAATACCACTAGTGGATGACTTTAACAAACAAAAATATGTTCTTTCTTAGTAGTGTAGTGGGCCCCTCCTTAGGCTGCTAACTGTATGGTCAACTGAACCCACCAGGGCTCCACTGACCTGACTTAACAGCATACCACCACCATCACCTCAGTTTAGGAGGCTTAAAGCTTAAATTCAGGGCACCAGCTCTTGGAGAAGGATTTCTCTGTCAGTTCTAAAGAAAGATGTTTTCCTCCTTTCAGCATCAGTGGTCCTGATGTCCCTTGGATCTCTATGTGATTCTCTGGGTCTAGGTGGTTAACAGTGCAGGGACCCAGGGTTCTTCTTTCTTGGTGGTAGTGAGTTCCTCTGCTCATTTCTCTCGTCTTTTATGTACTGTAAGACTCAAGCAAGACCCTGACATATAAAAGATGTAGCTCAAGCAAGACCATGACTTGTAAAAGGGTGTGATTCTACTCAAGTCTGAGACCCAAGAACACACCACACAGAGTCTACCTTATTAACATTTTTTGTTGTTGTTGTCAAGTGCTGTCAAGAGAGGTTAGGATTTACAATACATCGCAAAATAGAGAATGATCACATCAGACTACAAAATACTAGGACAATCACACAATGCTAGGAATCATGGCCTAATCAAGCTGACATATAATTTTTGGTGACACAATTCAATCTATGACAATATACAATGAATAAAGTATTGTGTGAGTGAAAGAAATCCTGAAAAGTGGCATGCTAAGTCATATCAGATTATCTTTATGATATCAAAATTAATATATATTTGTAATCAAATTTATCTAAATTTAATGTAATTGTTAGTAGAGACTTAAGTATCTAAGGATCATGAAATTTCTCTTGGGTATCTGTTAACCAACTCACATTGTTAACCTGAATTATTTCTCTGGATTATAAATTACACATATTTGTATTCTATCATATAAAAATATGCTTCCATTTATTTTTAAAAAGGACAGAGCCAGGGAAGACACTGGAAGGTGAGCAAGAGTTAAAAGTAACAGAGGTAAATACTGGTATAGATACAGTATATGTAAATCCAGCAAAAACAAATTTGTGAGTATATACATAGGCTAAACCTGTGTGTATACCCACAAATATATATAGGTTTGACAGAGGATATTTGTACGTGGGTGTAAACTTTGGTGTAAATTTATCCGTGAATGTGATGGAGCATACAGCAGGCAAAGTCATATAATCTTGTTGTTGGTGGTGTGCTGTGGAGTCGAATCCAATTCATAGTATAGGGTTTCCAAGGCTGTAAATCTTTACAGGAGCAGAAAGCCTCATCTTTCTCCCATGGAACAGCTGGTAGTTTTGAACTCCTGACCTTGAGGTTAGCAACCCAACTCATAGCCACTATGCTACCAGAGCTCCTTCATGTAATCTTAGACATAACCAAAAACTTTGAGGGAATGAATCACTAGGGCTTAAGAACATAGTCTTGAGGGACTAGGTCAATTAGTATAACATACTCCACAAAGACAATATTCTGTACCCTATTTTGGTGGGTAGTGACTGGGGTCTTAAAACCTCATTAATGAGTGCCTCTCTAAGGATCAACTATTAGTCTCTCCCTGTCCGGAGGAAAGTAGAGTGAACCATATGAAGACACATTGAAACAGTTAGTTCAATGGATGAACGGATTATGATCCTGAGACCAAAACTAGATGATGCCTGTCTCCGAAAGAGAACATATTAGAAGACTGTAGATAGAGTGGGAGAAAAACATGGAAAAAAACCCTACAAATCATCAAAATGACCAGGCTTACTGGTTGGATAGAAACTGCTGAAACCCTTGGGACCATAACCTTCAGTCACCCTTCAGGGTATGGAAATAAATTCACACCCATGACTCAAATTTTATCCAAACAATAGACAGGGGAACAATAACACTAGTGAGGTATATATACCTTGGAGTAATCAATCATTTGAGACAAAAAAACGGCAGCATTTGTTTACAGAGTTAGGAAAGAAGGAGGAATGAAAACAGAAAACACATAGGAGGTGTGATAAGTGGTATTACATTGTGAGCGTTGTGATCAATGAGATGAATTGTTGCCTGGAAAACTAATCTGCTCTGTAAACTTTAACTCAATTGACAATATAAAGCTTTAAAAATTGCTCTCATTTATTTAAAATCTTAGGGACATTTGTGCATGTTTAATATTTTGAAATTTGGTAAACAACATCTTAATACATTTTTATGGTAATATTTTTACTGTAGGTAGGATGAATGCTATTAAGCAAAGTTTCTCTGAAATTCATCCTCCTAAATATTTATGTCACATAAGATTTTATGTCCTAACAGTGGAAAAATAACACAGCAACTTAGAAACATTAGAACACTAATGAAATTCACTTGACAACAGTTAAGGAACTCTTTTGGCGCAGTGGTAAAGGGCTCAGCTGTTGACAGAAAGGTTGGGTATTCAAACTTACCAGTTTCTCTGCAGAAGACAGATATCACAGCCTGCTTTGATCATGATTTGCAGCCTTGGAAACCTTACGGAGCAGTTCTGCTCTCATAGGGTTTCTATGAGTTGGAACTGACTTGATGACATTGGAATGGAAACAATTTATATATCATTTTGAACTGACAAATGTCAGACAAAGCATGTGTATTCTATTAAGACATTGAAAGTTACTAGGGGACATTTTATTTGAATGAATAAAAAACTTCTTTAATCACTGGAAAGAATTCTGAGAAGTAGAATTAAAAACACATCAACTTAAACTTTTCAGGACAACCAATCACTAATTTAAAATATCTTCTAAAGCTTAAGATTCAAGCAAATGAGCCTTTTTCTTTAAAAATTCTCACTTATCCTGGGAGCATTAAAATTAATAGAACTTATGATCTTGAGTTCGACTCATTTGTGAATGTGTTGTCAATAAGTACATATAATTGTGGTTGAGATCTGACAGCCTTGTATATATAATCTCTATGGATATACAGAGTGTTTCACCATTAATATTTCAAAAAGTTTGATTCAAATTTTTATAAAATTGACACATTCATGAAATGAACTAATGCAGAAGATAAATCTTATTGCAGTGGGATGTACTATATTTATAAAGCATTAGGATTAATATGCTAAGAAAATATTCCAGCCCAAGGCCTTATTCTTTTCCATGGAACTCTGGTGCAAGGGAGGTAATGAAGGAGTTACCATAGAGAGAAGGGCCAGGGAAATCTTAAAATCACATTGTCAATGATCTTTTGGATGATTTGGTAAGTGCTTCGTTTCTGTGAGGCAAATTTTAGAATTATCACCAAATCTTTCTCTAGGTGTGATTGTGTTGCTTTTTATCAACATCCTCCTTCCCCTGTCTTGTCTACTGTAGTTTCTGATGCCTTCTCCTAGCAGATTCTGAGGTAGTCTTGATGAAGGCAATAGGAATTGTAAATTCCTCCACTCTACCAAGTTGTCAATTTCATGAACTAGAACACCTAAAGAATGAAATCTTAGGCATTAATGAGCTGAAATGAACTTGTATTTGTCATTTTGAATAGGGTAAATATATGGTGTACTATGATTGTTTTTCTGTTATGTGCCATGGAGTCGGGTCAGACTCATAGTGACCCTGTACAGGGTTTCCGAGGCT
Organism: Chrysochloris asiatica; assembly: GCF_000296735.1. Taxonomy (NCBI): domain Eukaryota; kingdom Metazoa; phylum Chordata; class Mammalia; order Afrosoricida; family Chrysochloridae; genus Chrysochloris; species Chrysochloris asiatica. The sequence continues at coordinate 9,398,201 of NW_006408564.1, forward strand.
GTAAATCTTTACAGGAGCAGAAAGCCTCATCTTTCTCCCACAGAGCAGCTGGTAGTTTCAAACTTCTGACCTTGCAGTTCGCAGCCCAATTCGTAACCACTAAGCTACAAATTGAAGAGAAACAATATTGCATTCATCATCAAAAAGAACATTTCAGGATCTATTCTGAAGTACAATACTGTCAGTGATCAGAAAATATCACTAGGAAGACTAGTTAACACAACCGTATTCAAATTTATATACTAAACACTAATTACTAGTTATTGGAATGTGAAAGTTGGAAACAAAGAACAAAGATCAGTAGTTAGAAAATATAGTTTTAGTGATAGAATGGATGCTGGAAATCACATAATAGAATTTGGAAGACCAATTACTTATTCATTATAAATTCCTTTTATTCGACAATGCGAATGTCTAGACATGGACATCTCAGGGTGGAATACATAGGAATCAAATTGACCACATATGTGGAAAGAGCCACTAAAGAAGCTCAATAGCCTCAGTAACCTCAATATCCTTAATATCGTCAGATGTTCTGATTATCATTGCTCAGATGCAAGTTCAAGTTGTAGCTGAAGAAAATTCAGACAAGTCCACTAGAGCAAAAGTACAGCTTTGAATATATTCCATCTACATTTAGAGATCATCTCTAGAAAATAATCAACACATTGAATGTAAATGACCGAAGACCAGATATGTTGTGCATGACATCCATGGCAAAGACCATTAAAATTTCAGGAAAGAAAAAACCAAAATGAAAGACAGAAGAGACTCTGAAACTTACTTTTACAAAGTAGCAAGTGAGCAGAACAAATGGTTGAGTAAAAAATCATGAACAGTACATTCCAAAGGACAGTTCTGGAAGACAAAACAAAGTATTATGACAAAATGTGCAAATACTAGGAGATAGGAATCCAAAAGGTAAGAGCACATTTCTTAGCCTGAAAAAAGCTATAGAAAAAAAATCAAGACTTGGGTGCTTATATTGCAGGATTCATTTTATGGGCAAAAATTGAACAACACAGGTTGTATCAAAAGAAGATGGAAGGACTATGTAGAGTTATTGTCCCAAAAAAGAATTAGTCTGTGTTCAACTGTTTCAGGAGGCAGCATATTATTAAGACTAGATGGTGCTGAAGGATGAAGGCATTGGCAAAAAACAAGGGTCCAGGAATTTATGTAATACCAATTGAGATTCACCAGTGGATACAGTTCTGGGTGTATTCATTATGCCAAAAATTCTGAGACTGCTACCTGACCAACCAACTGGACGAGATCCATATTTATGTGAGAAAATTGTGGAAATGATCAAATAATACCATAAATATTATATACAAGTAAAATTTTGTTGAAAGTAGTTCAAAATCAACTGCAGCAGTTCAACTCCAGGGAAATGCCAGGACTTCAATCCGGGTTCAGAAAAGGCCATGAAACAAGGGATATTAGTGTTGATTTTAGGTGGATCTTGGCTGAAAGCAGAGAACACCAGAAAGAGGATTGTCTGTGTTTTATTGACTAAGCAAAGGCATTCAACTGTGTGGATAATAACCAACTATGGATAGCATTTCATAGAATGGGAATTTCAGAAAACTTAACTGTGCACATGTGGAAACTGTACATAGACCAAGAGGCAGTTGTTAGAACAGAACAAGGGAATACTGTGTGGTTTAAAATCAATAAAAGTGTGTGTTAGGGTAGTATCCTTTCATCATACTTATTCAATCTGTATGCTAAACAAATAATCTGAGAAGGTGGACTATATGAAGAATGTGACATCAGGATTGTAGGAAGACTAATAAACAACCTGGTATAAGCAGATGACACAACCTTGCTTGCTGAAAGTAAACATGACTTGAAGCACTTACTAATGAAGATGAAAGATTACAGCCTTCAGTATATATTGCACTTCAATATAAAGAAAACACAAATCTTCACAATGGAACCAATAAGGAAAATCATGATAAACACAAAAAATATTGAAATTGTCAGATTCCAAATTACTTGAACCATTTTCCCTGGAAGCAACAGTCAAGAAATCAGTTGTCATGTTGCATTTGGAAAATCTGTAAAAAAAACAAAAAAAAAACCTCTTTCAAGTATTAAAAAGCAAAGATGTAACTTTGAGGACTAAGCTGTACTTGATCTAAGCTATGTATTTTAAACTTCCTAGTATTGTATACAGAAGCCAGGCAATAAATAAGAAGACCAAAAAAGAATTGATGCATTTGAATTCTGGTTTTGGTGAAGAATGCTGAACATGCCATGGACTTCCAGAAGAATGAACAAATTTGTCTTGGAAAATGTACAGCCAGAATATTCTTTAGAAGTGAGGATGGTGATTCTTCATCTCACTTACTTTGGGGAAGGGTATCATGCTTGGTAAAACTGAGTGTCAGCGTAAAAGATAAAGACCCTCAATAAAATGGGTTGAGACCGTGGCTGCCTAATGGGCTTAAAAATAGCAGTGATTGCCAAGACAGTGCTAGGCCAGTCAGTGTTTCATTGTGTTGCATGTAGGGTTGCTGCTATGACATCACCTAACAACAATACAGTGACTGCAACAGTGGGTGCAAACATAGCTTATTAGGCAGTGGATGAAACTAATACTTCTTTGTGGACTTAAAGATTCTGCTACTGTATCTAACTGCATTCTCATGCTACTAATTTTGAATCTTCACATATCTCAAAGCATGTTGCAAAATTTTCAACACTATCAAATCCCATTTGATTTTTATTCATTTTAATATTGTATAGTACAGAGTTCTTTTAGGAGGAATAAAGGGGATTTTATGCAATCAAATAAGTACCATTAGGGTGTTACAGTTCCCAAATGACTGAAACATACCTATATTGGCAATATAAATGCCAAATCTATCCAAGAGTAGACTGGTTAAGGCCCATTACTTATCTGGGGAAAGAGTGGATGTTCTGCCTTTCTTATTTATACTTCTAGTTGGCCTAGAGATGGGACGTTATATCTTAGTCACTCTCCTAGTCATACACATTCTTAAACAGACCTTGGAATTTTCAGAGGCATATGAACACTTATTTTATAAGGGTGGACTTAGATATAGTTTGTGGTTATGCATTGTGCTGCTAACCAAAAGGTCAGCAGAGCTAATCTAACAGTCACTCCATAGGAGAAAGATAAGACTTTCTTTTTCTATAAAGATTTACTGCCTTGGAAACCCTATACAGGATTGCTATGAATTGGAACCGACTCAACAGCACACCACCATCCCATCCAAGTTCACATTTAATTTTTACAAAGTTATAAAGTAATGTGTACCATAGATATCTTCGTTCCTGTGATTTTATCCTATTTTTCACTCCTATCACTACTGCAGCCCACACTCAGTAACTGATTCTATCCTTGAGCTTCATTTAATCCCTCATCTCCAGTCTTCTTAATGACTTTCATTGCGAAGTATGAATTCCAGAACACTTTATTGTGCTCATGAGGAATCTGTATATGGATCAAGATGCCATTGTTCGAACAGAACATGGAAGCACTGAATGGTTTAAAATTAAGAAAGGTGAGAGACAGGGTTGTATTCTTTCACCATCCTTATTCAACCTGTATGCTGAGCAAATAATCCGAGAAGCTGGGTTCTATGAAGAAAAACGTAGCATCAGGATTGGAGGAAGACTCATTAACAACCTGTGATATGCAGATGATACAACCTTGCTAGCTGAAAGTGAAGAGAACTTAAAACATTTACTGATGAAGATCAAAGAGCACAGCCTTTGGTATGGATTACATCTCAATGTAAAGAAAACAAAAATCCTCACCACTGGACCAAAAAACAACATTCTTATCAATAGAGAAAAGATTGAAGTTGTGAAGGACTTCATTCTTCATGGATCAACTATCAACACTCATGGAAACAGCAGTCAAGAAATCAAAGGATGTATTATTGCATTAGGCAAATCTGTTGCACAAGACATTTCTAAAGTGTTGAAGAGCAAAGATGTCAGCTTGAGGACTAAGGTGCGCCTGACCCAAGCCATGGTATTTTCAATAACTTCATATGTATGTGAAAGCTGGACAATGAATAAGGAAGACCATAGAAGAATTGATGCTTTTGAGTTATGGTGTTGGAGGAGAATATTGAAAGTGCCATGGGCTGCCAAAAGAATCAATAGATCCATCCGTTTTGGAAGCAGTACAGCCAGAGTGCTCCTTAGAGGCCAAGATGGCCAAACTTTGTCTCTCATATTTCGGACATATTATCAGGAGGGACAAGTCGCTGGAGAAGGATGTCACATTTGGTAAGGTGGAGGGTCAGAGAAAAAGAGGAGGACCCCCAACGGGATGGCTTGGCCAAGTGGCAGCATCAATGGACTCAAGTGTGGCAACAATAGTGAGGTTGGCCCAGGATTGGGCAGTGTTTTATTCTGCTGTACATAAGGTCGCTATGGGTCTGTACAGACTTGATGGCACCTAACAACAACAACGTAAGTTTATATACATGATGAATGGAGCTGGTCATAAGCCAGAGTCTCAAATCATGAAAGGAACCCTGAGAGGTAAAAAGCTGTGACAAACTGACTTGTTTGTAACATTGGAGTTTAAATTCTTGTTTAACATTCTCAATAAATGGTCAGACACATTAACTAACCAGGAATATGTACGTCATACAGTGGAATATTCCGTTTCCAATTCTAATTCTGGTCTTTCCGCAATTTGAACTGTCATCTGCCTACTTAAACCTCTTCCATATGGTCCAAATACAGATCTCTGTTACCACAGACTAAGACTAACATATCTTCCCCCTGATAACTTTTCAAATATATGAAGAGACAGATATAACTGAGCTCTAATATATTTTACCTTTAATTGTGACTCTGAGGGGCAGGCTACCTCTGATAGACATCATTTACCAATTTATGCACTAGATAGTAGCTGATATTGATCAATAAAATGACATGTTTTGGATTTGTCTTGAAATCTCCCATTTTATTTATCAAGGTTAGAGGAAAACTTATCAATAACTAGAAAAATGCTGATGATACAACTTTGTCAAAAATGAAGATAAATTGAAGCACTAATTGATGAAATAGCTTAAAGTATGAATTATATGCCTGGATATGAAGAAAATAAAAGTTCTCACAACTAGATTTATAAACATAATGATAAATGGAAAAGAAACTGAAGTTGTCAAAGATTTTAGTCTACTTGGATCAATAATCAACATCCATGGAGCAATAATCAAGAAATCAAAGGACAATTGCTTTGGGCACATCTGTTGCAAAAGACCTGTTTAAAGTTTTCAAAAGCAAAAATGCCACTTTGATGACTAAGGTGTGCCTGAACTTGACTGGAGTTTCCAAAAGCAAAGATAGCACTTTGATAGCTAAGGTGGTCTTTTAAGTCACCTCATAGGTAGGCAAAAACTGTACAATGAAAAACAGAAACAAAAAAAGTTGGTGCATTTGAATTGTGGTATTGGCAAAGAATACCGGACATACTGTAAACTGCCAGAAAAACTAACAAATCAGTGTTAGAAGAAATACAATTAGAATGCTCCTTAGAAGTGAGACTGGTGAGACTGATCCACTTACTACGCACACATCATCAGGAAAACCAGTTGCTAGAAAAGGACATATTTAGTTAATAGTTATTAACTAAATATGTCCTATTAACTAAAAGGGCAGATATAATAGATACAACAATGAATTCTAACCAGTGGTCACAAAGATGGTGCAAAACTGGGCAACATATTGTCCTGCTACACATAAGGCCACCATTAGTGAGAGCCAGCACAATGGCAGCAAACAATGCTTCACAGCACGTAGAACCACAGTGGTGTTTGAAATCAGGTGATAATTTACAAAATTCCTGCTATGAAGATAGCCAGAACATTATAGTTGAATTTTTTGTAGCTGTCGTTACGTGCTATTGAATTGATTCCCACCCAGTTACCCTGAATAGGGTTTCCAAGGAGTGACTGGTGGATTTGAACTGCCAACCTTGTAGTTAGCAGTCCAATGCTTGTCAAACAGCAGTACCGGAGGATCTTAGATTAATTTAAAATCATATAATATATGCTGGTGGTCATGTATTTGTGTCCACACAGAATATATGTCATCTTGGCTAGGCCATGATTCTCAGTATTACATAATTTTTCTCCTTTTTGTGATCCAATGTATTGTCCTATGTGTTGTAAATCTGAACCTCTATGATGTTAAGGAGGCAGGATTAGTGGCAGTTATGTAAATGAGGCAAGATACAATCTATGGAATTAGATTGTATCATGAGCCAATGTCTTTTGAGATAGAAAAGATGAAACAAACTAGCAGAGAGGAGAAATCTGACTCCTCCCACCAAGAAAGAAGAACTAGGAGCCAAGTGCATCCTGTAGACCTGGGCTTCCTGTGCTGAGAAATTCCTAGACTGGGGAAGATTGATGACAAGGATCTTCCCCAAAAGCTGACAGAGGAAAAGCCTTCCCCTGGAGCTGGCACCCTGAATTCAAACTTCTAGCCTCTTAAACTGGGAACCACAAAATTATGAGAGGATAAACCTTTGTTTGTTAAAGCCTTCCACTTGGCAGTACTTCTGTTGTAGTAGCAGAAGGTAACTCAGACATTGGTAGATAAAGGTACTTTTATACAACAAACAACCTTTCAGAAATGCTCATGGATTTCCACAAATATGTGAAGTTTGAAAAGGTAGATTTAAAATATATTATGATACTTAAATTGTAAATTGTCAATTTTTTTGATGGATTTTATCTAATATTTCCAACTTTGCTATAATTCTGAACTAATAGAATTGAGAACTTTGTCTTTTTTTTTAGTAGAAAATATTCAGTTAAAGCTAGACTTGTATTCTGTGCCCTAGATATTTTTATTGATTTTTCCCTTTCTCAAGTTTCTCTATTTTTTGGTCTATTTTATTATCCATGAAAAATTCTTGAAGCTTTGCTTATAATCTTTTGTGCTTTAATGTAGAGATTAAAGTAATCCTTTATAAAATTATGATGAAAGTAAGCCATGCTGAAATATTTATCAAACAGTCATAATCTCTTTATTATGTGATTCCCTTATTTAATAAATAGTTGTTTCTGAAAGAAAAGAACAGGACTAACATTTATTATGAAGAGAAATGAGAAAACTATGCTTACATAAGTAGTAAAACTTAGAGTAGCAGTAAATTACAAATATATATATATATACATGTGTACACATATATTAAAGTTGGCAGAGAATAGCAATAAAAGACAATGAAAGAAAATTGGAGAGAGAAATTCCACAATTTGAAATGATCAGCTAAAAATCTTTTCTTCTTAGCTGTTCTTCAAAGATGGATAAATTACTTGTTATAGTTGAACATAAATTAAGATTTTATTTTTACAATTTGACAAGGCAGAACATTCAGGTTGGGTCTTTTAAAAGGGAGTTATGCATCTCATGGGAAAGTCTGCAATATTCATTCATTCTTCCATCATTCATTCATATTAATTAACACCAGTAAAATGTTACTTTTGTGTTACTTACAGAATATATTTGCATATATCTATATAGCTTAATATTTCCTTTTGGCAGTATCGCCGTCTTGTTCATATATTCATTGCATGTTAGGCTGAGTACATGATAGACACTCATACAATTTGGCTTCAAATTCCAGAGACTTTAGAAAATGCTGTTCAATGTGTTTTCTTAATTTGTTACCTAAATAATTATCAAAGATAGACAGTTTTTGATAATCTTGAAAATAAATTTAAAGAGCATATGTGTTCTAGTTTTCAGAATTCAACAAAGTCCCACAAAAGACAACAGCCTTAGGACAAGAGTGGGAAATGGTAAATCATGAAAATTATTGTAAACTGTATTGCTTGAAGGATTTTAGGAGTTGGAAGTGCAAAGGGCAACAAGATAGTAAATTAGAAATTTAGAGATGGAACTGAGATTATGGAGGGCTTTCAGTTATTGTAACGGACAAGTTTTAGGAAGAGTGTGTGCTTTAGTGTCTTAATTACCTATTGTTTCTATAACAGAAAGGAGCTCTGGTAGCATAGTGTTTATGAGTTGGACTGCTAATCTGAAGGTCAGCAGTTCAAAACTACTAGCTGTTCCGTGGGAGAAAGATGAGGCTTTCTGCTTCCATAAAGATTTACAGCCTTGGAAACCCTATACAGAGTCACTGTGAGTCGGAACCGACTCCATGGCACATAACCAAAGCAAGCTCTAACAGAAATACAAGTGGGTGCCTTTAAGAAACAGAAATTTATTACCTCACAATTTGGTGGCTGGAAGTCTGAATTCTGGGTGCCAGCCGTAGGGAAAGATGTTCTCTCTCTGTGTTAGAGTTTAGGAGGAGGGTCCTTGTGGAAACGACGTGCTCTGGTCCCAGCTTTTCTTTCTTGGTGGTACTGCAGTTCCTCTGATCTCTGCTCACTTGTTGAATTTTTTATATCTCAAGATACAATCTAATCCTGTATAGTTGTATATTGTTTCATTAACATAACTACCACCAACTCTGCCTCATTAACATCATTGTTTTTGTTGTTAAGTGCTGTTGAGTTGGTTCTGACCCATAATGACCCTGTATAGGGTTTGCAAATAGTGACTGGTGAGCTTGAACTGACTGGTGAGCTTGAATCGCTGATCTTGCAGTTCAAACTGACTTTGCAGACCAGCGCACTTCCAACACATAGAAAATTACATCAAACCACAAAAGGGAGGATAATTGTATAATATTGACAACTATGGCCTACCCAAATTGTCACATACTTTTGGGGGACACCAATCCATAACATTTATATAGAATGGAGGAAAATATCACTGCAGAAGAAGAAGTCATTGGAATCATCAAGAAAAAATGAAAAGAATAGTCTCACAGAGACACTAATTCAGGAACGAGATTCTTCAGTGGGGGTCAGGTCAGTAATGATGTCAACGAAGAGAGGTAATGTGTAGTGTAATCTGATGATGTGAGAGTTTCATTCAATGATAAGATGGGTGTGATAGAGAAATAGCAGTGATCGGAGAAGGCTGCAGAAAGAGTGTGTTCTCAAGAGGCAACAGTGTTTCAGATAGAGGAAGAAGGTAAAGAAGGAGAAGGTTTTACAAAAGAAGATGGGGTTTTAGAGGATTCTGTTGCCGACTGATCAACAAGAGATGGAAAAAGATAGGGTATAGAATCAGAGGAGTGGATATATGGAGCAGTAAGAGGATCAGGGAAGCCTGACATGGCACTTGTGAATCCTGGTTTGTCAAGATTAGCAATAAAGAATGTAATGGTATTGATTCTTATGTTACCCAAACAGGCAGGGGTGCAGATACTGTGAGTGATGAGAAGTGGGAATGGTGGAGGGCTCTTACTAGGAGCATGCAGAGTTATGCAGCAATGACCAAAAGAGGCCAAATCTCTACTGTCATGGAGTTTACATGGTAGTGATAGTAGTGGGGAGATGGCAAACTTAGAATGAGTGAGTTACGTAGTATATTTAAATGTGAAAATTTATATGGAGAAAAAATTAAGGAGGAATGGTAAGATGTAAAGAAGGCAGGGAAGAAAAGGGATGGTAGGTACAATATTAAATGAGATGGCCTGGTAAATCCCAAAGAAAAGGTAATATTTGGGCAAAAGCTTGAAGGATTGAGAGAGACTTGCAGATATCTGGGGCAAAAGATATTCTAGGCAGGGAGAATCGCATGAGTAAAGGCCCCGATGCAGACATGTGAGGTCAGAGTCAGGTGGAACACAAAGAGAGATGAGGGCAAAGGTAATAGATAACAAAGCATTATCAGTGAAAAGGACTGGAGAAGATCAAGTCAAGCTTTATAGGCCGCTTAGTGACTTTAGCTTCCCTGAAAAGTGGGAAGGGGTGATGTTGGAGGATGGTGATCAGAAAATGTAAAGCCCTGAACTATATTACTTATTTTTCAACTTAATATAGACACTCTGAATTATATTTAGCCTTTGGAAATATCCCTGTGTTTTGTTATTTTATGCATATGTTGTGTGATTGTCTTTTATATATGTAATGAGAATGATAAAGACATTGTTATTCAAATTTCTCCTCCTAAAGAAGATGATAGAGTTAATATATGTTGGGAAATACATGTTTTCAAAAGAAGGAATTCTGAATTGGAATTTATTAACTTTAAAAACAAACAAATAAGCAAACAAATCCAACAGTTGCAGCTGAATACTCCCTTACTTTTTGTACTATATTTCTGTCATTAAGCGCTAAATGGACTTTTAACAGGTTACCTTGGAAGCACTTGTTGAATTGTTCCTTTGGGAAAATGTAACCTGATTTCTAAGTCAATGATTTACACATAAACTTTAGAATCACAACCCATTCACAATTATCTAGACAAACAGCTAAATACAGTTAGATAATGTGAATGATCAACCTTCAGTAGTCCAAATAGTTTTAATGAATTATTTTTTCAAGTAAGAGAAAATTTCTTCTACATCATAAAATAACTTTTGGGGTTTAGTATGTAAGTTTTGTATAAGTAGCCAAGTTTTTCTTGATGGGTATTAAAATTCAGGCTGGAATAGAGATTTCATCCTTCTACAAATTTATAAGGAGTGTGATGCTGTGGGTTAATGCACTGGACTGCAAAGTCGACTTGAACTGCAAGGTGAGTGGTTCAAGCTCACCAGTCACTCCTTAGAAACCCTGTACAGGGTTGCTATGGGTTGGAATCAACTCGATGGCACTTAACAATAACAAAAACTGTCATAAACTCAGGGAAAAGTTGATTGATAGAAGGTAAGACTAGATAAAGCCTTTGCCCCCTTTTTGCCTATTTATCTGTGAAACAAAGTCTGTTGTCTTTTTTGAAGTTGTATTGAGATGAAGAAGGCCTGGATTCCTAAGTAGATGAGGTATTTCTTTTGGAACAGACATTGTAGTAGTAAAAAGAAACAGCACAGCTTCTAAGAACAGATGTTCTGGAGTCAGGGAGAATACAGCTTGAATCCCACCTTTGTAAATAAATGGCTGTGTGATACTGGGTATGTTACATAACTTTTTCTGTAGATCTTGGATTCTACTTGCTTGATTTAAGTTATAATGAAAATCAATTGAAGTAATATTTGTAGTGCCTAGTGTCTAGCAGCTCCTGCTATATAGTGGGTATGGTGGATTGATTGCAAAAATGTTCAAGAGTCTTTTGTATCCACCCCTTTGAAATGTGACTTTGAAGTTCTTCCTATCAAAAACTGGTGTCTCTTTGCTCACCTCTTGAATCTGGGCTGGCTTAATGACTTCTCTTGGGCAATATAGTAGAGGGACTTTAAACTTAGGCCTCAAGAGTCTTTGTATTCTTTGACTTTTCCTATTGGAACCTTGAGATCTCCATGGAAATACATGGGAGTTACAATTCTTTTGACCTGAATAATTTGATCTTGGTTGCTGAAAGATCACCTCTGAAACCTTTGAATTTTGCCAGTACTTTTAGGACCTCTTTTCAGAATAAACCTACCTAATTTTGTTGTTGCTATGCTAATACGTTGACTGTTGGGTAAGGCAGAAAGAGCACCTTGTGTTGTCAACCTGTGATAGCAGCTAAACTCAGGAGACTAGAGCTGGAGCTTGAGTTCAGTCATGTGCATTAATTCAATCAACCATCTACCTAATAATCTGGACACTGAATCTCTATGGACTTTCTGGTTAGTGAAAACTATTGTACTTGGTAAGATAATGTGTCCTTTGGGATACAGAAGTTCTATGTTGATAATCCTTCTAGGCCTTTTCATTATGTGACTTTTGTTATACTAAAATTGTAATAATAATTATAGCATTTTCCTGAGTCCTGTGTTTTGTTCAAGAAAATTGTAGAACTCAAAAGATAGAAGAGGAAGGACTGGTTGGGCCGAAGTGTGGTGAGACCTGGGGACTCATGAGCCCATGGACAAAGACATAGCCATGGAGGGCTAGAGCTGAGAGT
>NW_006408564.1:9410531-9411079 GCF_000296735.1 Chrysochloris asiatica
ACTGTCATGAAGGTAGATGTTTTGTAACAAAAATGGAGGAGTAGTTAATCTTACAGTCCAGAAACAGAGAACCCTAGAATCATCTAGGGAGAAGAGCACAAGTGGAATTCAGGACCTTATCCAGAGAAGCAGTTACACCAGAGATGGAGGCATAGATGAGGACATCGAGAGAGACAGCAGCTGAGGACTCTAGACTCATGGAAAGAGAAAGGCTGTGTGCTGGTGGCCAGGAGGCAGGCTGGTAGAATGTGCCCTGTGGTTGTTTATTATATATTTCTGAGTATTTTTGTGTATATACCCTGTTCCGCCCCCCACCTACAAAAAAACCCCAGAGAGATAGAAGCAAATACTGCTGAATAATGATGCACAAAGGAGATTGTAATCATTGCAATGAAATGATGGTGTAAAACAAATATTCTCCCATGTAAATGATCACTTAATTCACAATGTTTTTGTTGTTGTTATGTGCTGTGGAGTTGCTTCCAACTCATAGTGGCCCTGCAACAGGGTTTCCAAGGTTGTAAATCTTTATGGGAGCAGAAAGCCTC
>NW_006408564.1:9411585-9413431 GCF_000296735.1 Chrysochloris asiatica
AAATAAATAAATAAATAAATAAATAAATAAATAAATAAATAAATAATAATAAAAAAAGAGTAGTGGGAACCAGACTTGAAGAGTGCCTTGAAGACCCCAAGCTTGTGACTGGCATCTGAGGTCTTGGGAATAATTTTAATTTGTGAGATCTTACTTAGCTTTGGTGCTTGGGATCAGAATAAGAAGTACTACATTTACAGTTGGTGTCAGATTTACTTGAATTGTGATTGAATTCGTTTACTTAAAGAAGGTTGTACTAACCTTCTCAGGATAAAGAGACCCCTTATGTGAGGCCATGCTAATTTAGCTGCTAACCCTCCTAATTCATGAGCTAGCCATAGATGCTGGAGTGATCCCAGCTGAGGTCAAATGAGTGTAGCTAAAATCAGTAAAATTGCCCAGCCCATTCAAAAGCTCTGAGAACAATGAAAAAGGTGATTGCCATTATTATTGATGATGCTTTAGATATAATGGACATACAATAATATTCACACATTTAAAGTGCATAACTTCATACATTTTGAAAAATATATATTTATTAATAAAACCATCACTACAATCAAGATAATATACATATCTATCACTTCCCAAAGTTTCCTTGTTGTTGTTGTTAGGTGCTATTGAGTCAGTCCCGACTCATAGCGACCTTATGCATAACAGAATGAAACACTGCCTGGTCCTGGGCCAACCTCACAATTGTTGCCATTGAGCTCACACTTGAGCCCATTGATGCTGCCACTTTGCCAATCCATCTCGCTGGGGGTCTTCCTCTTTTTCTCTGACCCTCCACCTTACCAGACATGATTGTTGCCACACTTGAGCCCATTGATGCTGCCACTTTGCCAATCCATCTCGCTGGGGGTCTTCCTCTTTTTCTCTGACCCTCCACCTTACCAGACATGATATCCTTCTCCAGCAAATGGTCCCTCCTGACAACATGTCCAAAGTATCAGAGATGACGTTTGGCCATCCTGGTTTCCAAAGAGCGCTCTGGCTGCACTTCTTCCAACACAGATCTGTTGGTTCTTTTGGCAGCCCATGGCACTTTTAATATTCTCCTCCAACACCACAACTCAAAAACATCAATCTTCTACAGTCTTCCTTATTCACTGTCCAGCTTTCACATGCATATGAAGTTATTGAAAAGACCATGGCTTGGGTAAGGGGCACCTTAGTCTGCAAGCTGACATCATTGCTCTTCAACACCCTAAAAAGGGCTGTACAGCAGATTTGCCTAATGCAACACGTCATTTGATTTCTTGACTGCTGCTTCCATGAGTGCTGATTGTTGATCCAAAAAGAATGAAGTCCTTGACAACTTCAATATTTTCTTCATTGATAAGAATGTTGTTTATTGGTCCAGTGCTGAGGATTTTTGTTTTCTTGACATTGAGATGCACTCCATACCAAAGGCTGTGCTCTTTGATCTTCATCAGTAAATATTTTATGTCCTATTCACTTTCAGCAAGCAAGGTTGTATCATCTGCATATCTCGGGTTGTTAATGAGTCTTTCTCCAATCCTGATGTCATGTTTTTCTTCATATAAACCAGCTTCTCAGATTATTTGCTCAGCATACAGGTCGAATAAGCATGGTAAAAGAATACAACCCTGTCGCACACTTTTCTTTATTTTTAACCATTCAGTGTTCCCATGTTCTGTATGAACAACAGCATCTTGGTCCAGGTACAGATTCCTTGTGAGCATAATTAAGTGTTCTGGAATGCTCATACTTTGCAATGTTGTCCATAGCTTGTCATGATCCACACAATCTAAAGCCTTTGTGTAGTCAATAAAGCACAGGCAAACATCTTTCTGATATACTAGCCTTTCAGCCAAGATCCATC
>NW_006408564.1:9415151-9416129 GCF_000296735.1 Chrysochloris asiatica
CATTTTCTGGCACTATATCTGACCATGTTTCTCTGCTATTAATAAGGTTCTCAGTGACTAAACATTCAGAAGTAGTTTACTGCTCCTACTTACTAGACTGTCTTCATCTGGAAGCTCATCTGAAACCTGTCCACCATGGGTTACCCTGATGGTGTATAAAATACCAGTATCATAGCTTCCAGAAACACAGCAACTCACAAGCCACCACATACAACAAACTGACAAATGAGTGATGGATGTTTCCTTGTACCTCCTTCTAATTGATCATCTCAAATTCTCTTCCCATTTCTCCATCCCAGGAGATTTCTGTCAGCATATACTAGTTTATATTTTCAAGAATATAAATGAAATAATAGCCAGTATGTATTAATTTTTTTTGTCTGACCTATTTCACTCAGCATAAATATTTTTAAGGTTCATCTATATTTTTCTATGTATATTTCTGAATAGTAATGCCACAACTGTTGATGTATTCACCTGTTGATGCATATTTGGGTTGTTTCAGTTTTTAACTGTTACCAGAGAACTTCTATAAGTGTTTTATACAAATCTTGAGCATATACTTTAGTTTCCCTGGGGAAATACCTAAGACTAAAATGGCTGGGTCATATGGTAGGTGTATGTTTAACTTTTTAAAAGCTGCTGGACTGTTTTTCATGTGATTGTTCTATTTTAAATTTCCAGTGGAAATTTTTGGGAGCTGGTTTTTCTTTTTTTTTTCTCCACATATCTCATCAAATTTTATACTATCAGGATTTTCAACATTTCTCTACTCTCAGCTTGGACTTCGAACTACAAGGTTGGCAGCTCAGACCCACCAGCTACTCATTAGAAGTCTTATACAGGATCACTATGAGCTGGAACCAACTCAATAAAAACAAGAACTCATGATGTATTGGGAAGTGTGGTAGCTCCATAGAATAAGCACTGGACTGTGAACCATAAAGTCACCGATTCAAGCTAACCAGCTGCTCCTCA
>NW_006408564.1:9418319-9425969 GCF_000296735.1 Chrysochloris asiatica
TGCTTTTGAGTTATGGTTTTGGAGGAGAATATTGAAAGTGCCATGGGCTGCCAAAAGAACCAACAGATCTGTGTTGGAAGAAGTGCAGCCAAAGTGCTCCTTGGAGGCCAGGATGGCCAAACTTCATCTCTCATGCTTCGGACATATTATCAGAAGGGACCAGTCATTGGAGAAGGTATCATGTTTGGTAAGGTGGAAAGTCAGAGAAAAAAAGGAAGACCTCCAGCAAGATGGATTTGCAAAGTGACAGCATCAGTGGGCGCAAATGTGGCAACAATTGTGAGGTTATCCTAGTACTGGGCATTGTTTCATTCTGTTGTGCATAGGGTCTCTGTGAGTCGATACCTACTTAATGGCACCTAACAACATACCAAAATGATTTGTATGATGCTCAACCATTTCAAGAGGTAGCATATGATCTAGAACCAATGATATTGAAGGAAGTCCAATCGGCACTAAAGTCAATGGGGAAAAACAAGGCTCCAGCAATTGACAGAATACAAATTGAAATGCATCAAGAAACTAAAGAAGTGCTGGATTCTCTTAACTCATCTTTGCCAAGAAATTTGGAATATAGCTGTCTGGGCAACTGATTGGAAGAGATCCATATTTGTGCCCATTCCAAAGAATGGTGACCCGACAAAATATGGAAATCATAGAACAGTATCATTAATAGTACATGCAAGTAAAATTTTGCTGAAGATAATTAAAAAGTGGTTGCAACAGTACATCAGCAGGGAGCTGTCAGAAATTCAAGCCAGATTCAGAAGAGGGCATGGACTAATGGATATCACTGCTGATGTCAGGTGAATCTTGGCTGAAAGCAGAGATTATAAAAAATACATTTGCTTGAGCTTTATTCGATTGTGTGAATCATAAAAAAGCTATGGATAACAGTGAGAAGAATGGGTATTCCAGAATGCTTAATTGTGCTCATGAGGAAACTGTACACAGACTAAGGGGCATTTCTTAGAACAAAACAAGGGAATACTGAGTGGTTTAAAATCAGAAAAAATATATGCTAAGGTTGTAGTCTTTCACCATATTTATTCATTCTGTATGCTGATAATATTGAGAAGACTGTGGCATTAGGATTGGAGGAAGACTTATTAACAACTTGCAGTATGCAGATGATACAATCTTGCTTGCTGGAATTGAAGATGACTTAAAATACTCTGATGAAGATTAAAGACTGTAGCCTTCAGTATAGATTGCACCTGAGTGAATAAAAACAGAAGTTTTCCCAACTGGACAATAAATAACATTATGATAAATGGAGAAAGGATTGAAGTTGCCAAAGACTACATTTTGCTTGGATCCACAATCAATACTCGTGGAAGCAGCAGTCAAGAAATTAAATGATGTATTGTACTAGGCAAATCTGCTGCAAAAGTCTTCTTTAATGTGTTAAAGAGCAAAGATATCAGTTGAGGACTAATGTGTGCCTAAACCAAGCCATGGTATTTTCAATATACATGTGAAAGTTGGGCAGTAGAAAAGGAAGACCTTAGAAAAACTGATGTATTTGAGTTACGGTGTTGGTGAAGAATATTGAAAGCACCATGAACTATCAGAAGAACAAACAAATCTATCTTGAAAGAAATACAGCCAGAATGTTCCTTAATAGCCAGAATGTGAAGATTTCTCTTGTTCTTTGGACTTGTGGTCAAGAGGAATCAGTCCCTTGAGAAGGACATCATGCTTGTTAAAGTGGAGGGTCAGTGAAAAGAGGAAGACCTTCAACAAAATGGATTGACACAGTGCTAGGCAACAGTGGGCTCAAACGTAAGGATAATTATAAAGATGGAGCACGACTGCCTAGGGTTTCATTATCTTGTGCATAGTGTCACTATGAGTTGGAAGTGACAGAAATTTCCATACACAAGTCCTTTATCAGAACCATGATTTTCGGAAATTTATTCCCAGTTTGGGCTTTTTCGTTTAATCTCTTTAACAGTGTCTTGAAGAATAGAAGTTTTACATTTTGATAAGTTCCTGATGTGGTACTGTAGGATAAGCAGTGGATTGTTAACCACAAAGTTGGGAGTTCAAACCCACAAGTCGCTCTTTAGAAAGCCTATACTGGGTTGCTATGAGTTGGAACCTTTTTAACAGCTCTTAACAACAACAACAGTGTCTAAATTATCAACTTTTTACAATTATTGCCTTTACTTCCTCCAAAGTCACAAAGATTTCTCCTATCTTTTTTTCTAAATGTTGTTGTAAAATAGGTATTTAGTCCGTTAGTTTCTCTCAAACATGTTATGTAGTTTTCAGTGTGCAAATCTTACATTGCCATTGACAAATTTATTGCTAAATATTTCACATTTTTTATGCTATTGCAAACGGTGTTTTTAATATTTTAATCTCTGATGATCTCTTATTACTTTATAGAAACATGATTATATTTTATACACTATTCTGTTATTCTACAAAGTTGCTAAACTTACTTATTTCTTCCTGTAGCATTTTGTAGATTGCATCAGATTTTCTTCATAGATGGTCATGTCATTTGTGAATAATGAATTTTACATCTTCCTTTTTAACCTTGGATGCCGTTAATGTCTTTTACTTTCCCTAGTTGTCAGCCTAGAACCTCCAGTATAATGTTTTTTATTTAACATTTTAATTATTATTTATTTCATTTTATTTTCAGTGAACGTTTACACAGCATTTTGGGTTCCCACTGAACAATTTGTGTACATAGTATTCAGTGACATTGGTTACATTTTCCACAATGTATCTGCAACATTCTCATCATTTCTACTCTGGTTGTTCTGTTTCCACTAATCTAGCTTCCCAACTTTTCTTTACCTTCTCATTTTTGCTGTATGGTGATATGGATTATTTTATGAGATTGCAATCAATGAGCTAAAACAAAATGTGCATGAATTGGTGATCTGCCCTGTAAACCTTCACCTAATTCTTAATAAAATGTTCAAATTAAAAATCTATTCCTTCTAAGAACTCTCAATAAACTAGATATAGAAGGAAAGCTCCTCAATCTAATAGAGAATATCTGTGATAAACCTATGACTAACAGCATACAGGGAGTCCTGGTGGGAGCTGCGGGATAAAGCCCTGGACCACAAGGTCATTTGAATAGCAAGGTCAGCAATTCAAACTAATTGCTCCTTAGAAACCCTATGCTGTTGTTGTTAAATGCCATTAAGCTGGTTCCGACCCACTGCGGCCCTGTATAGGGTTTCCAAGGAGCAACTGGTGAGTTTGAACCACTGACCTTGCAGTTCAAACCAACTTTACAGTTTAGCACATTAACCCACAGTGCCATATCAGGACTCCTGGAAACCCTATACAGGGTCGCTATGAGTTGGAATCGACTCGATGGCACTTAACAACAACAAGCATACTTAAATGATGAGAGACTTAATGTTTCCTTCTAAGATTAGGAACAAAGCAAGAATTGCCATCTTTGACACTGTATTCAACATTAAACTGGTAGTTTAGTGGGCTTTGACTTGGGCTATTAACTAAAAGGTCATTAGTTTGAATCTATCAGATGTTCTGTGGGAGAAAGATGAGAATATCTATTCCTGTAAAAACCCACAGCCTCAGAAATCCTATAATGGGTTGCTAATGGAGTACTGGTATGGCACCGTAAGATAAACACTGGACTACAAGGTCGGTGGTTCAAACTCACCAGTTGCTCACTGAAAACCCTACATAGGGTAGCTTTGTGTCAGACCCTACTCAGTTTCACTTAGCAACAACAACAATGAGTCAAACTGACTCTGCAGTACACAATTACTATCACCATTACCACCAAAAAGCACATTCAGGCAACTAACAAAGGAAAAGACACTTGTAATCACTAGCTACTTGTTGTTGTTGTTGTTGTTAGGTGCCATTGAGTCAGTACCAATTCATAGCAATCCTATGTACAACACAATGAGATACTGCCCGGTCCTGGGCTAACCTCACAATGGTTGCTACATTTGAGCTCAATTGATGCTGCCACTTGGCCAACCCATCTTGCTGGGGGTCTTCCTGTTTTTCTCTGACCCTCCACCTTACCAGACATTATATCCTTCTCCAGTGACTGGTCCCTCCTGACAATGTGTCCAAAGTATGAGAGACAAAGTTTGGCCATCCTGGTTTCCAAGGAGTACTCTGGCTGTACTTCTTCCAGCACAGATTTGTTTGTTCTTTTGGCAGCCTACGGCACTTTCAATATTCTCCTCCAACATCATAACTCAAACGCGTCAATTCTTCTACAGTCTTCCTTATTCATTGTCTAACTTTCGCATGCATATGAGGTTATTGAAAATACCGTGGCTTGGATGAGGGGTGCCTTAACTACTAGAGAGAGGCAAATCAAAACTACAATGAGATACCATCTCACCTCTTCAAAAACAACAGCAACAACAAATGCTGGTGTGGTTGTAGGCTGGCTAGAACTCTTATATACTGCTGGTGAGAGTGTATAATGGCACAACCACTATGAAAAATCCTATGATACTTCTTCACTTCTTCAGAATGCTCGAAATAGAAATGCATCATGCTCCTAGAAATCTCGTATCAGTGACATGCATAAACATATGAGTACCTGTCTTTATTGAAACATTATTCCCAATAGCAAAAAGATGGAAACAACCTAAGTGCAGTCCTGGTGTGGCTCTGTGGGTTAATGCGCTAGACAGCAAAGCCGTTTCAACTGCAAAGTTGGTGGTTCAAGTTCACCAGTCACTCCTTGGAAACCCCATACAGGGTTGCTATGGGTCGGAACTGACTCCACGGCACTTAACAACAGCAACATTAAAAATAATGATAAGTCTTCCTTGAAACATAACATGGATGAATCTGGGAGATAATTTGCTAAGTGAAATAAGTCAATCTCAAAAGGCCAAATATTGCATGATGTCACTTTTACAAAAAGAAAAGTGCAGGTACACACAGAAAGCAACAGTCTTTGATGGTTACCAGGGATAGGAGGGAGCTGAAGGGAAAATCACTTTGCAGACAATGGTTGTTGTAAAATACTGTTGAGTCGGTTCTGACTCATAGCGACTCTGTATAGGGTTTCCAAGGAGCAATGGTGGGTTTGAAATGCCGACCTTAACCAACCTTGAAGTTGAGTGCTTATCCTAAGGTGTCACACCAGGACTTCATGTTGTAGATAATAAACACTTGTTATTTTTTGGTGATGGGAAAGGCAATGATACCCTATGTGGGTGATGTTTACACAACTTCACCAAGGTAAATGATTACACTAAAAAATACACAAGAATAAGAGACATTTTGGTAAATGCTGTAATATATATATATATACCTTGGTGGCACAGTGATTAAGCACTCAGCTAACCAAAAGGCCAATGGTTCAAACCCCCATCTGCTTTATGGGGAAAAAGATGTAGCAATCTGCCTCTGCAAGGATTTATAGCCTTGGAAACCCTATGGGAGTGATTCTACTTTATCATACAGGGTTGTTATAAGTTAGAATCAACTCAGCAGCAGTGAGTATAACGTATATAATTTTGCAAAAACTATTAATAGTAACCAAAATATGTGTGTGGTTACATTATAGATATGTATGGATGTATGTGTATAGGAAGGCACGTGTAAGTATTTGGGTGTACATGTACAGACATATCTGTAGGTATATGTTTATGTATATATATGTTTGTGAGTGCTGCTCATATTCAGTACATAATAAAGCATATAGGGGGCACAGTTGCAAATACTTCCTATGCCTATTGAAACACCCACAAGATTGGTTTACTGGGTTTGAAAGCTTAGCAACATAGTTTTGGATAACAACTCGGTCAACTGCTATAACATAGTTTATAAAGTTATAAAGTTGATAAACACCTTGGTTCTTTAACACTTTAAATAGGTCTTTTGCAGAAGATTTGTCTAATGCAATACGCCATTTGATGTCTTGACTGCTGCTTCTATGAGCATTGACTGTGAATCCAAGCAAAATGAAGTCTTTGACAATTTTAATATTTTTTCCACTTGTCATAATGCAATTTATTGACCCAGTTGTGAGGATTTTTACATTGAGGTGCAATCTGTACTGAAGTCTGTGGTCTTTCATCTTCATCAGTAAGTATTTCAAGTCCTCTTAGCTGCCAGCAAGCAGTGTATCATCCGCATATCCTGGGTTGATATGCGGATGATACACTGCTTGCTGGCAGCTAAGCTGTTGATGAATCTTCCTCCAATTCTGAGGCCACATTCTTCTTCATACAGTTTAACTTCTCAGATGATTTGTTAAGCATACAGATTGAATAAGATGAAAGGATATTACTCTGTCACACATCATTCCTTATTTAAAGCCATTCAGATCCTCTTGTTCAATTCAACTGCCTCTTAGTCTATGTACAGGTTCCTTAGGATCACAATGAAGTGTTCTGGAATACCCGTTCTTAGCAATGTTATTCATTGTTTGTTATGATCTACACAGTCCACTGCCTTTGCACAGTAAATAAAAACACAAGCAAACATCTTTCTGACATCCTCTGCTTCCAGATCTGTAGTTCCATGTCCTCTTCTGAATCTGGCTTGAACTTTTAGCGGGTCCTTGTCAATGTACTACTACAACCATTTTTGAATTGTCTTCATCAAAATTTTACTTCCCTGTGATATTAATGTTATTGTTAGATAGTTTCTGCATTCTGTTGAGGTATCTTTCTTTGGAATGGGCATAAATATAGATCTCTTCTAATCAGTTGACCAAATTTCTTGGCATAGATGAGTGAGTGCCTCTAGCATTGCATCAGTGTGTTGAAACATTTCAATTTTTATTCTATCAAGACCTGGAGCCTTGTTGTTGTTGTTTTTTTTTTTTTTTTTGGCAGTGCCTTCAGTGCAGTTTGGACACCTCCATCCAGTAGCGTCAGTTCTTGATCATTTGCTTCCTCTAGAAATAATTGAACATTGACCAGTTTGTTTTGGTACAGTGATTCCGTGGATGCCACTTCCTGCTTCATTCAATATTTTGTGCATATTGAATGTACAAAATCCTTCAATATTGCAATCCAAGTCTTGAATTTTTTTTCTTCAATTCTTTCAACTTGAGAAATGCTGAGCACTTCCCCACCCCAACCCGAGTTTTGTTTTTCTAACTTCAGGTCATAGCATATTGTTTATAATACTTTGTCTTCTCGAACTACCCTTAGAAAATTTCTGTTCAGCTCTCTTGCCTCCTCATTTCTTCTATTTGCTTTAGCTTCTCTACATTCAAGAGCAAGTTTTATAGTCTTTTTGACAACCATTTTGGTATTTTCTTTTTTATTCTGTCTTTTTAATGACCTTTTTCTTTCTTCATGTATGATATTCTTGATGTTACCCCAGAACTCTTCTGGTCTTTGGTCAGTAGTATCTAATGCATCAGATCTGTTCTTGAGATGATCTCTGAAATCAAGTGGGATATATTCAAAGTCATAGTTTGGTTCTTGCGGACTTGTTTTAATTTTCTTCAGCTTCAACCTGAACTTGTATATAAACAATGAATGTTCTATTCCACAGTTGGTCCCAGGTCTTGTTATAGCTGATGATATTGAGCTTCTCTATTGTCTCTTCCTTCTGGATTCAGAAGAGGCCGATGTCCGATGGATCTTGGCTGAAAGCAGAGAATATCAGAAGGATGTTTACCGTGCTTTATTGACTACGCAAAGGCTTTCGATT
>NW_006408564.1:9426952-9446520 GCF_000296735.1 Chrysochloris asiatica
TCTGACTCGATGGCACCTGACAACAACAACAACAACATTGTCTCTTCCTATAGATGTTGTCAATTTGTTCCTTTGTATCCCATTTGTTGAGGCCCACATGTACAGTCACTATGTTATTGAAAAAAGCTATTTGCAGTGAACAAGCCATTGGTCTTGCAAAATTCTGTCATGTGATCTCCAGCATTGTTTCTATAACGAAACCATATTTTTTCAACTATGGCTCCTTTATCTTTGTTTCCAGCTTTCACATTCCAATCTTCAGTAATTATCAATGCATCTTGATTTCCATTTTCAGCCTGAAGAAGTTGGTAGAATTCTTCAATTTCATCATCATTTGCTTTAGTTATTGTTATGTAAATTTGAATAATAGTGGCATTAACTAGTCTTTCTTGTTATTGTTGTTGTTAGGTGTCATCGAGTCAGTACTGACTCATAGCAACCCTATGCATAACAGAATGAAACACTGCCTAGTCCTGGGCCAACCTCACTATTGTTGCCATGCTTGAGCCCATTGATGCTGTCACTTTGCCAGTCCATCTCGCTGTGAGTCTTCCTCTTTTTCTCTGACCCTCCACCGTTCCAAACATGATATCCTTCTCCAGTGACTGGTCCCTCCTGACAATATGTCTGAAGTATGAGAGATGAAGTTTGGCCATCCTGGCTTCCAAGGAGCACTCTGGCTGCACTTCTTCCAGCACAGATCTGTTTGTTATTTATATATTATCCTATCAGACAGTACATCAAAATAGATCTTGACATGCTGTGTTTGATGATGAGTGTGATGCCATTGTTATTCAATTTGTCCTCCCAACACCAGGGGCTTAAAGGAGCTCTGGTATCATAGTGGTCATGAATTGGACTGTGAACCGCAAGGTCAACAGTTCGAAACTACCAGCTGTTCCGCGGGAGAAAGATGAGGCTTTCTGCTCCCGTAAAGATTTACAGCCTCGGAAACCCTGTACAGGGTCGCTATGAGTCGGAACCGACTCCATGGCACATAACAACAACAACAACGTAAGTTTTTCAGTGGTTTGCCTCTTCTTCTTCCTGATCTGTCTTAGTCTGAAAGCTTCCCTTAAACTTGTCCACCATGGGTTCCCCTGCTGGTATATAAAATACTGATGGCATAGCTTTCAGCATCAGAGCAACACGCAAACCACCATAGTTTGACAAACTGACAGACAAGTGGTGGGGGTGCCTTGTTGTTGTTGTTAAGTGTCGTCAAATTGAGTCTAACCCATAGTGAACCTGTATAGGGTTTCCAAGGAGCAGGTGGTAAGCTGGAACCACTGACTTTGCAGTTCAAACAATTTCGCAGTGTGACGCATTAGCCCACAGTGCCACACCAGGACTCCTTACTATGCACCAAATAAAGGAAACAATTGAAATGTTCTTATGTACCAATTTTTACCAATGAAATTGGGAAAAATTAAAATTTGATGGGTAATACATTTGCTGATGAGTTTAAAGCAAACTGCACTTTCCTAAAATACTAGTAGGAGTATAAATTGGTCCCACTCCATTGTGAGCAATTTAAAAAATATCTGTGAAAATTGTAATACATCTGATCTTTGACCCAGTAATTATTTTTGTAGGAATTTATCCAAGGCTATATTTATACCCACATTAAATGACCTATCTAAAATGTAATTCTGAAACTTGTTGGTAATAGCAAAAGACTTATAAAAAAGGTATGATAGGTTTAGACATTCAAAGTAATAAAATGCAATTTTAAAATAAATGAACAAGCTCTCTAAGTGTGGATACAAAATGATCTCACAGATTATGTATTATTCTGTGTGTAAAAATGAAAGATGTATAGAGCAGTATGTGTGTTGTACTATACCTTTTATGTTGAAAAGGGGAAAATAAGAATACATATTCATGTTGATTGAATGAAAATTAAGATAGATAAGTTTATCAGGGACTGCTTGTGTGTGTTTGTGTATTAGGGGGTCAGGAATGAAAGGAGCAATTTTTATGTTATTAAATTTTTGAAATGAATGAAAGAAGAAATAGTGATTAATAGTGAAAATAAAGGCCAGGACAATAATTTCATACTGGGGAAATTTCCCACTGTTATTATTAATATACACCAATGTCAAACCTACGTAGCCACTCAATCAATAGATGCTTTATTTGGATTGAGTAGGTACTGCATCTGTTAGGCATGATAATTAGTAAAAGGCCATCCCAGTCACACTTCTAGATTTCATTCAAATATTTGTAGATAATTCCTAAGGCTAGGAGCCAGAACAAGACCTCAGCTTTTGTTAATTCAAGTGGAATGTCTTTGTCAAGTGGTGCCTTTAGCAAGAAAGATACAGATTACCTGTTGTGAGCTTTTAACATTTCTCCAGGTTTAAGCCTATCTCAGATGTCATGGAAAATTCTATTAATGGAGATCTTATGCCTTCTACTTCTAAACATGCAAACTCAGTTACCCAGAGAACATATATAGAAAAATGAGGTGGAAAAGGAGAAGGGAATGAAACAGAAAGAGGAGAAGGAAAAAGAATACAGACAACAACAACAAAAACTTGCTAATACTACCCCAAAGAGCTTTGGTGGTGTAATGGCACTTGGTGGTGGGTAGAACCCATCAGGAGAATTGTAGGAGAAAAGACCTGGTGATTTGCTTCCGGAAAGAATATAGTCTAGGAAACCCTAGAAAGAATATAGTCTAGAAAACCCTATGAGACGGTTCTATTTTTTCCTATAGTGTTGCTGAGTTGGATTTTACTCAATAGAACACACCACCACCAATACTGCGCTAGCCAGTAATCTGATATTCCATTACATTTTCAAAGGCCCACTCTAATTCTCAGAGTTACCATTGTGAAGATTCTGTTTCTGGGATTTTTTTTTCTTTCTCCCAAAACATCTTCTGAATATATGCATTTGGTTGGTTGTTTATGTGCCGTGGAGTCGGTTCTGACTCACAGCGACCCTGTTCAGATTTTCTGAGGCTGTAAATCTTTAAGGGAGCAGAAAGCTTCATCTTTCTCCTGTGGAACAGCTGGTAGTTTTGAACTGCTGACCTTGTGGATTGCAACCCAATTCGTAACCACTATGCTACCAGAGCTCCTTGCATATATGTATGTTGTTGTTGTTGTTATGTGCCATCGAGTCGGTTCCGACCCATAGCGACCCTGTATAGGGTTTCCGAGGGTGTAAATCTTTACGGGAGTAGAAAGCCTCATCTTTCTCCCGCGCATCCATACAATACAATGCATACAGAGAAAGATCTCTGAGATATAGTAATAATAAAAATGAAAGATATTAAAAACATGCTTTTTATACATAGGTATGCATATATGTAATATAGTAATAATAAAAATGAAAGATATTAAAAACATGCTTTTTATACATAGGTATGCATATATGTAATATAGTAATAATAAAAATGAAAGATATTAAAAACATGCTTTTTATACATAGGTATGCATATATGTATACCTATGTATAAAAAGCATGTTTTTAATATCTTTCATTTTTATTATTACTATATCTCAGCGATCTTTCTCTGTATGCATTGTATTGTATGGATTAGAGTCATCTTTTCCCCCATAATTTATTTATTTTGTTGTTACTGTTTCAAATGTATATAAGAAAACATATTCAACAGTTTCAATGTGTAATTTAGTGACATTGATTATATTCTTCAGGTTGTGCAACAATGCCCACTTTCCTTTTCTGCCTTGTTCCTTCCTCATTAGCATAAACTATCTGTCCCCTAAAGTTCTTATCTAACCTTTCAAATTGCTCTTGTCAATTTGATCCCATATAAATAGATCTTAAAAGAGCACAGTGCTCAAGACAGACATTCACTACTAGTTAGCTATTGTTTGCTTTTAAGAAGACTTTAGTGGATATTGTTGGTTTAAGGTTGAAATGTTAGGTCAAGGCAATAGTTTCAGAGCTTGGATCCAGAAAAATCTAGATTCCATGAGAATTTGAAATTCTGTTCTGTGTTCCCCTCATGTTTGATCATAATTCTTCTATGGAATCATTGATCAAAATGTTCAATAATGGTAGTCAAGCACCATTCATTTCTTTGGATCTCATGGCAAAGGAGGCAGTTGTTCATGGGGGCAGTTAGCTACACATTACATTTTTCCTTCTTATTCCTGACTCACCTTCTTCCTCTGTTGCTCTGGCACTAGAAACCAATTTTGTGCTTTGGATGTCTGCTTACAAGTTTTTATGACTCCAGGAACCACGCAATGAACTAGGAAGTAGAGCAGAAGCGCTAAACATGTTACTAGGTCAATTAACTGGGATGTCTGATGAAACCAAGATCAGGGACACCTTAGAGTCAAGAATGTATATCCTGGTAGCTGATATCCAGCCTCTCCTCCAGTGACAGGGGGCTGGAAGATCCCTGAGGAAGGGGCACCTTAGTCTAATTGTTCCACCCAGAAAGCCAATGCCTTTTTGTATGACAAGAGAAGCCATTATAGCTCACACAAGGACAATTTATGTATTAGCAGCAGTCCAGTTTTTGATTCCCCATAACATATATAATGGATCTCTCATTGGTAGACATTTTTTTTTCTCTTAACTTTCCTCCTTCATATGTATAAGTGATGTTGTAATGAACAGCCTTGTGATATTTTTAATGCTGGATGAGACAGATTGGCATGTGGTGTCTTTGCCAGCATGGACTGAGTTCTTTCCTGGTTTTAGCAGGCTACAGTATGGCAACAGACTGTTCTTCCTTGGCATTTTCAGACTTCCTTTTAATCTCTTAATCGGTTTCACAGGTCTAAGATCAATTCCCTAAGTTTCAGAGCTGCCCTTAACTTTGGCAGTGGCACAGGAAACTCTGCCTGCACCGACACATGTCTCTCCATATGTCTCAAAGAGAAAAATTAATAAAAGGAGAGGGGAGCAGAAAAATCACGACAGTGCAACATGGACACTTTGGAAAAGAAGTTGCATTTATTGGCAAGGTGATGAAGACAAGGAAACCAGAAATGCTACCATCTGCATCTCCTCTTTGAAGTGAAGCTGGAAAGAACTCACAGACTTTACTGGCCAGTCAAGGCAATAGAGACCTTCTGTTCTCTCAAAAGGAAGAAAGCATCATATGCTTAGAAAATTGCAGTTAAATTAAATGTCAAAATACTTTCAATTGAATTGCCTGGTGGCTCTGCTTTAACCGGTGCCATCGCCACATCTGAATCCTATCCTCATGACTGCTGCTCCCTGTACATGGGAGGAAAGAGTGCAGAGCTCTCCCAGGCAGAGCCTTCCACGTGGTGAGTCCATCACCTCTGACACTAAGTGCATTGTCAGAGGCACAGGTACTTTTGACAACCACTGATAAATGGCTTTTTCCCATTTTTTTGCTTAATTGTATAATACCTAGAACCCTAACCAACAGTTATAGTGAAGTAGCTAGACTTATCCCTAAAGTCATTCCTATTCAGAAATAAATAATGTAGAGACAGAACCTTTTAAAGTACCTAAGACATAAATATTCAAAAATGAAATCTCCCTCCCCTACCTCTCATTCTTTCTTCCTTCCTTTCTTCTTCTTCTTCTTTTTTTTTTTTTTTTTTGACATTATTACTGCCTTTTTGCTCCTAGCAAGCATCCACACCCCAGATGACAGTGAGTTTGAAATCATTCAATGAAAATCCCTGGGTTCCTGCAAGAAATGACAGCAAGTACTTGTTTCTTGCCTAGGACCTTTTCAGCTTGGATTTTACTTGGCTATTACTCTTCTATCAAAAAGTAAAGGGGGTGTATTCTATCCACCCGACAAGAAAAAAGGTACAAAGTCCAGATGCGATCAAGTGGAGTGGACATTAAACTAGAGCAGAGAGAGAGAAGGCTGACTTAGTCTATAGATGGTTGTTGTGAAGTGCCGTTGAGTCGGTTCCACACATATTGACCCTGTACAGGTTTTCCAAAGAGCCACTGGTGAGCTTGAACCACCGACCTTGTAGTTCAAACGGCTTTGCAGTCTGGCACATTAACTCACAGCGCCACACCAGGACTCCTATAGATAGAGGGTGATAATTCCAGCTGGCATTTAGTAGGCTACATTGGAAATAAGCTAAATCTACTAAACTGTACCAATTGACACATATCGTCTGACTAAGAGACTGAAACATTTCCAAAATAGTCATATATTTTCTAACAAACAGTCTGCAACATGGGAGTGGGGTCGGGGGAAGGGAGGAGGGTGGGGCAGCAGGACTTAAGAAAAAGCATTAATAACAATTATAAAAACAACCTTCCTGTGTATCATCACTGGATGATGTGAACAGCACTCCCAGCTACTAACTGAAATGTTGGAGTTTGGGATCCCTCCAGTGGTGCCTCGAAGAAAGGCCTGACATTCTTCCCCCCAGTCAGCCATTGAAAACCCAATGGAGCACATTTCTAACCTGACACACATGGGGTTCTCAGAAACAGAAAGACTTGATAACAACTGGATTTTATGTGCAAGTTACTTTGTAGTTAATATTTTGCAAATATTCTTAAATGGTGCGCTAATGATGACAGTAAGACGATGATCTAAGGGCTTTGCATGGACATGGTGGAAAAGTGCCTAGCAGGAAAAGAAACATGATCTTGAAGCATATGTACATGCTTCAACAATGATATTAGGACCATATTATCTGCAGTTTACAGATGATAAAACCAACACTCAGAGAGATTAAAAACACTCAAACAAGACCACTCAACTACAGGGCTACACCATGGAAGGACCCTAGGTAATTTTGCCTTTTTGAAAGTCCTGGTGTGGTGCTGTAGCATAAATCACTGGACTGCTAACCACCAGGTGGCAGTTCAAACCCATCAGCCACTCCTTGGAAACCCTATACTGGGTCCCTATGAGTCCAAACTGATTCAATGGCACTTAACAACAACAACTCCATCAAAAGGAGGCCTGATGTGGTGCTATAGGATAAACACTGGACTGCTAACCACAATGTCGGCAGTTCAAACCCACCAGCCACTCTTTGAAAAGCCTATACAGGAACCAACTGGACAGCACTTCAAACAACAACATTGCAATTATATTGTATGATTGCATTGATATAAAGTCAGGTATTGCCTTGCTGGAGTCATCATTATCTGGCTATCATTATTATTACTTTTTTCTTTTAAAAGAAATTAAATTAAAATTTCTTCATGGGTATTTAAAGTACGGTGGGCTCAAGGTACTGAGCCTTTTGCACTGTTGGAATAAATCAGCCCAGCTCAGCACTAACATGAGTGTAGAATCCAAAGACACCTCACTGAGACCAAACAGGGATAGTTTTATTAATCACAGTGGTGGTGGTGGTTATGTGCTATGCAGTTGGTTCCAACTCATAGAGACCCTGTACAGGGTTTTCGAGGCTGTAAATCTTTACGGGAGCAGAAAGCCTCATCTTTTTCCCGCAGAACAGCTGGTAGTTTAGAACTGCTGACCTTGTGGCTTGCAGCACGATTTGTAACCACTATGCTACCAGAGCTCCTTATTAGTCACAGCTGAGTATTTCCAACAGTTTCTGAAACTGGAAATTAGAATCTACTCAGCCACTGTTTGAAAATTAGGGTATTTTGGAGAACTGGCAGAAGAGACTATGTTCTCATTTCAATTATGTTTAATTGAAAAGTAAACTCTATGTAGTTCTCTTTCCAGAAAATGACTGTCTCATCTGCAACTAATCCTAGAGTGCTTGCTCAAGAGAACACAGTATTTCATACACAGTGTTGCCTCAGTGAAACTCAGTGTAAATATGCACACAGCTTCATGAAGGAAGTTGAAATGCTGTATTGGGAAAAGGAAATAATAGATATTTAAAGCAAACACTGGAAGTGCCTTCTTTGTCCTCTTGAGGTTGTATATAGTTCATTTCTGGGGTTATAATATTTTGTTGTTGTTTAATGAACTATCTTAGTGCTATTGAGACTCTAACTAAACTGAAATAGATAGTGTTCCCTCACACCAATTCATTTCCTTAGGGTGGGCAAAGAGATACAGAATGGCCGAGACACAGATGATGTCATGTAATAATGTAGGCAGAGTTTGGAAAGAGGTGTCTGTAAGTCAAGGAACACCAGGAATTTCTAGCAAACACCAGGATCTAGGAGAAAGACTCCTCTAGATCCTTCAGTGACTGCATGCCCCTACCAGTGCTTTAATGTTGGAGTCATAGCCCCCAGAATCTGAAAAATAAACTATAATTTTGAGCTACTCAGTTTGTGATAATTTACTAAGACAGGTCTAGAAGTCATGGTGCAGGTCCACAGAATAAGCACTTAGTCACAAGGTTGGTTTAAACCTTGCAAGGTCAGCCGTTCAAACTCACCAGCAACTCCTTAGATACCCTATACAGGGGTCCCTAAGAGTCAGAACTAACTCAACAGCCCTTAACAAAAACAACAAGAAGGAAGCTAATACTCAGGTTATGCTCCATATTAGCACAAACCAATACAAATATGATGTAAACCACATCGTATTAATTTTCGGATTGCCATATTAAAAATGTAAAAAGAAGCAGGCAAGATTAAATTTAATGATATATTTTATTTACCCCAATATGTCTAAAAGGTTATCATTTCAATGTGTAATCAATATAAAAGTATTACTTTTTTATAAAGTTGTTTTAAAATACCGTTGTTGTTGTTATTAAGTGTCATCCAGGTGGTTCTGACTCATAATGACCTTGTTTGGGGGTTTTGCCAAGGAGCTGGTGAGTTTGAAACGCCAACCTTGCGGTTTCAATCAACCTTGGGTCGAGTGCTTATCCCACAGCGCCACACCAGGACTAGCTTGTTAAATTCTGCTATGTGTTACACTGATTAACAACATACCTAAATTTGGACTAGCCTCATTTCAAGTGCTTTATTATCAAATGTGAGTAGTAGACATGATGAGTTTAAATTAAGAGAGAAAAGAAAAAATAAAGGTGAATTCTGGGTTTCTTGGAAGATGGTGGTGCTGATTACAGCAAGAATAGTTGAGGGATTAAGAAAAGGGGGTGGTATCGGAGTGTGCAAAGAGGTAGCGTTAAAAGTGGGATCTGAAAAGAGAAGATGGTCAGTAGAAACAGTTTAGAGATGGGAAAACTTGGAGTGTGTTTAGACTAGAGTGTTAATTTGCTTACTGTAATGTGGTACAATATATTTCCCTCATAATGCTCTGCCAGCTGTTACTTTTGAACAACAGTGAAAGTGTTAGACTCTATATACTCAAAGAAAACTAGCTGTTTCACCATGGGGTGATAGAGAGTGAAATCAGCCATAAAATGAGAAGGACAGCATGGTACACATGAATTAGGGTTCTCAAATAGCATGGTGGGAAGGGACACTGTGTTTCTCACCGGCGAGAGAGGCTCACACATCTCCATTTTTCCAGGCTAAAGAATTTGGAAAGACCCAACAGCATGATGGCTCCTTATGATAAGCACTGGACTTCAAAACACATGGTCCATGGCTTGAACCTACCAGCTGCTCCATGGGGGAAAGAAGAGGCTTTCTGCTCCCACAAAGATTTGAAGTCTTGGAAACCAGCCTTGAAGGTAGGGTCATTTTGAGTCAGAACCTACTCAACGCCACTTAACAATGGCTACAAATTAAATCTAAAGCAAGAACTGCATTTAGTTAGAGAAGCGTCACAACTTCAACTCAGTTAAATAATTGCTATTTTTCTATTGTGTTATCAGATACTTTGTCAGATTAAGAAGATGAATTAAGAAGATGAATACAATGATTTACATTTGCAAAGATATATATTCTAAGAGAAAACCCCACCATTCCTCTGTAAGTTTGTCATACTATGGGGGCTTGCGTGTTGCTGTGACTCTGGAAGCTATGCCATTTTAAATACCAGCGTGGTCACGACAGGCTTCAGTGGAGGTTCCAGATTAACAGACTAGGAGGAAGAAGAGGGATACTGCTTCTGAATGTTTAACCAGTGAAAACCTCATGAATAGCATCGGAGCATTGTCAGATATAGTAACAGAAGATGAACACATTTTGAATAGGGTCAGAATATTGTCTAATGCTTTCTGTGCTGCCTCACTTTCTTGAAAGATTTCAATTTTTATCCCATCAATTCCTGGTGCCTTGTTCTTTGGCAATTCCTTCAATGCATCTTGGACTTCCTCCTTCAGGATCTTTGGCTCTTGATCATATGCTACCTCTTGAAACGGTTGGACATTAACCATTTCCTTTTGGTATAGATACTCTGTGTATTCCTTCCATCTTCTGATGCTTTCTGCATCATTCAATAATTTGCCCAGAGAATCTTTCTTTCTTTCTTTTTTTCTGGTTGCCAGTTAAATACAGTTTTAATTTCATAGCTTAACAATGAAGGGTCATACACTGAAGTCAGTACATATACCTAGCATTTCAGTCTAAGATAGTCCATGTGCACAGCTGCAAACAATTACAAGGCATAGCCAAACAAACACTAGGGGGGACTTATTTTTCTTTTAAACCAAGAGTAATCTTCACAAATATTAAACTTCATCTTGCACACTGAAGTCATCATACATACTGGGCAACGTCAGAGCTTTTATATTTGAGTTTATTCTTCATTTAACTTGAAAACACTACTATAGTTGAGTATTAAAACAAAAACAAAAGCAAGTAGTGAGCATATTAAGATTACAGTCCTTCACTTACTCATTACTGCATATAAAATGCCAGCAGTGAGTGTTATTCACTGCCCACCCCAAATTAAGAGGTCTGGCACTGAACCCCACCTCTGGGGTTTTGGTCATCATCCTCATATGCTTCTCCATTGTAATGGCGCCGTCTTTCCTGGTAAGGATCAAAGTCCACCAGTTCTACCTGATGCATGTCATCAGTCTCTTCTACTTCCTTTCTCTCAGGGAGGAGTTTTTCCAGCAAAGACAGTTTATCAGGAGACAGAAAACCATTTTCTGGAAAGTTTACCTTAAATTCGATGACTAGGTGCCCCTTTTCATACAGTCTACAATAAATTGGCATACCTTCATTTAGCACACATTTGATATCTTCATGCTTGACAATCTGACCTGGATGAGAGGTAATGACTGTGGTTCGGTTGTCAAGAGTGGATATCGGCTTTTGAAAGCCACACAATGCTTCAACCAGCTGTATGTCCATACACATGAAGAGGTCTTTGCCCCGTCGAGTAAAAACAGCATGGTCCTTCTGATCTAAAACAATAATTATATCGCCTGGCTCCAGTCCTGGCTCTTGGTCTCCTTCACCATGGAATGTTATCTTCTGGCCATCTTTCATA
The DNA here is from genome assembly GCF_000296735.1 of Chrysochloris asiatica. NCBI lineage: Eukaryota > Metazoa > Chordata > Mammalia > Afrosoricida > Chrysochloridae > Chrysochloris > Chrysochloris asiatica. Next base: position 9,438,195 of record NW_006408564.1, read on the forward strand.
CCTTTGTCAATATGAACTTCAAGAATCTTCTTCTCTCGAACTATCTTCCTTCCATTGCAATTTTTAAATCTATCTTTAGGGCTGATGCGTTCTCCATGGCCCTGGCACTCCATGCACACAGACTGAATTTGCTAGACCATTCCAGGTCCTATCTGATGAATTTGTATTTGCATCCCAGTCCCTCGGCAGTTAGGACAGCATTCTACTGCTCCTTTCTTACCACCTCGGCCTTCACATTTGTCACAAATCACATTCTTTTGTAGTGCTAGTTTTCTTGTTGCACCATTATATAAATCTTCTAATGTTACTGAGAGTTGGTGCACAACGTTTTTCCCTCTCCTCTCTCTCTGCATCCTTCCACCTCCTCCAAAAAACATATCAAAGATGTCCATGGGGGCACTGCCTGTCAGCCTAGCGGAAAGCAATGACTCCCTCCATTTACGCTCAGTGTTTTGCGGGCTATTGTTAACTCTTGTATCAGATCTATGCTATTGCACGGCCGAAAAACAGAGAAGTTACTCTAGTAGACCATAAGACCGAAGTAAATAATTAAACAAACTACAGGACTGCGGAAAGCTAAGCACAAAGCAACTAGTGGTATGTGTGGGATGCTCCGCCCCTCTTTTGAGAAGGAACCAGGCCTGAGCTGAACCTTCCCGGGACCCGTAGCACGGCAGAGCAAGCGTAGTAGTGCGTCGCTATGGAACCGGATGGGACCTATGAACCGGGTTTCGGTTCTGTCAGGAATATAACAATATGTTGTATCCTAAAGAGGACAAAGAGAACCGCATTCTGCACTACGCGTGCCGAAACTGAGATTACCAGCAAGACGCCGACAACAGCTGCATCTACGTCAACAAGATCACGCACGAAGTGGACGAACTGACCCAGATCATTGCAGACTTGTCCCAGGACCCCACACTACAGCGGACCGAGGACCACCCGTGTCAGAAGTGTGGCCACAAGGAGGCTGTGTTCTTCCAATCACACAGTGCCCGGGCTGAGGATGCCATGCGCCTTTACTACGTGTGCACGGCCCCATACTGCGGCCACCGCTGGACTGACTGATTGTGTCCCCCTCCCCTCCCCTGTGTGCTATGAAAGAGCCGATTTCTTAAAAAAAAAAAAAAAAAAGATGTCCATAGGGGAACCAAAACCACCACCTGCTCCACCCTCTTTGATGGCCTGTTTTCCTCCTTTGCCATATAATTCTCTTTTCTTTGCATCAGAGAGCACTTCATAAGCTTGAGAAATCTGTTTAAACTTCTCGCCTTCATTAGGATTCTTATTAAGATGGTACTTCAATGCCAGTTTCCTGTAAGCTTTTTTCAACTCCTGGGTGGCACTGGGTTTGACCCCCAAAACATCATAGTAAGTGGTTTCTTTCACCATTTTCTACAGCCATTGAGCGGGCTGAGGCTGGTGTGGGGGAGCAGGAAGGAGTGTGTCGCTGTGCGCAGTTCAGGCAGCCGCCATTCCTCCGCCTCTCAGGAAGCGTTCTGGAAAGTTCCCCTGGCGCACCGCAGTTCCCAGAGAATCTTTCAATAATGAAAGTGGAGACTTGAATTTTTTCTTCAGTTCCCCTAGCTTGAGAAATGCTGAGCATGTTCTTCTTTTTTGGTTTTCTGATTCCAGAAATTTGCACATTTTGTTGTAATATTTGGCTTTATCTTCTTGAGCTAATCTTTGAAATTTTCTGTTCAGCTCTTGGACCTCTTCAAGTCTTCCATTTGCTTTTGCATCTCTATGCTGGAGAGCAAGTTTCAGTGTCTTTTCTGACATCCATTTTGACCTTTGCTTTCTTTCTTGTCTTCTCAATGACTTTTTGCTTTCTTCCTGTATAATGTTCTTGATGTCATCCCACAACTCTTCTGATCTTTGGTCTTTAGTGCTTAATGTGTCAAATATGTTGTTCAGATGAGCTCTAAATTCAGGTGGGATATATTCAAGGACATATTTTGGCTCTCCTGGACTTGTTTTCATTTTCTTCAGTTTCAGTTTGAATTTGCATATGAGCAATTGATGGTTTGTTCCATAAGCTGTCCCTGGCCTTGTTTTCACTGATGATATGGAGCTTTTCCATCGTGTCTTTCCACAGATGTGGTCAATTTGATTTCTATTTATTCCATTTGGCAAGATCCATGTGTATAATCATCTCTTATACTGTCTAAAGGTATTTGAAAGGAACAAATAATTGGTTTTGCAGAATTTTATCATGTGTTCTGCAGTATCATTTCTATCACCAAGGCCATATTTTCCAACTACTGATCCTTCCTCTTTGCTCCTAACCTTTGCATTCCAATCACCAGTAATGATCAATACATCTTGATTGCATATTTGATCTACTTTGGATTGAAGAAGTTGGTAGAATTTGTCTATTTCATCCTTACTGGCTTTAATGATAGGTGTATAAATTTGAGTACTAGTAGTATTAACTGGTCTTCCCAGTAGGTGCATGGATATTTTCCTATCACAGACAGCGTTGTACCTCATGACTGATCTGGATATGTTCTTTTTGACGATGACTGCCACACCATTCCCCTTCAATTTGTCATTCCTGGCATAGCAAACCATGTGAGTGTCAGATTCAAAATGGCCAGTACCAGTCCATTTCATCTCACTAATGCCTAAGATAAGGAGTTCTGGTAGCGTAGTGGTTACAAATCGGGCTGCGAACCTTAAGGTCAGCCGTTCGAAACTACCAGCTGCACCGCGGGAGAAAGATGAGGCTTTCTACTCCCGTAAAGATTTACACCCTCGGAAACCCTATACAGGGTCGCTATGGGTCGGAACCGACTCGATGGCACATAACAACAACAACAATGCCTAAGATATCGATGTTTATGCATTCCATTTCATTTTTGACAACTTCTGATTTTCCCAGATTCGTACTTTGTACATTCCATTTTCTGATTTGCAATGGATGTTTACAGTTGTTTCACTTCATTTTAAGTTGTACCCCATCAGCAAATGAAGGTCCCGGGGGCTTTTCTCCCATGGGCTTTACTCCATTCACATCATCACGGTCAACCCTTCTTTGAGGAGGCAGCTCTTCCCTAGTCCCATTCTGAGTGTCTGCCAACCTGAGGGGCTCATTTTCCGGCACTATATCTGAATGTGTTTCTCTGCTATTCATAAGGTTTTCAGTGGCTAAATATTCGGAAGTAGTTCATCACTCTTTCCTCCTAGTCTTTCTTTGTCTGGAAGCTCATCTGGAAGCTGTCCACCATGGATGATCCTGCTGGTATTTAAAATACCAGTAGCATAGCTTTCAGAATCACAGCAACTCACAAGCCACCACAGTAAGACCAACTGACAGATGAGTGGTGGCCGTTTGGCTTTTGGTGAACTTGAACTGCCAATCTTGCGTTTTAAACCAACCTTGCAGTCCAGTGCATTAACTCACAGTGCCACACCAGGATGCGTAGGGTTAAAAACACCTGGCAGAAGAACCAGCCTGTAGCTGTAGGACCTGACAAGCTAGGAGGCAGAATAGCCCCATGTGTAGAACCTTGTGTCTCACCCATATCCTGAGCAACCTCAAACAAACCCTGGCATGTTAAGGTTTTTTTCTCTTATTCCCATGTAAAATTGCCTGAAAGTTGTCTTTCAGAAACTCAGGAGGCTAGAACCAACTTGAATTTAAAGCATGAGCAGAATATCCACCCCTGACTCAAACCTTTCAGTAGGGGACACTGTCCTATATGGGTGATGATCAGTATCCTGGAAGCCTTTATAATGGAAATCCACCCTGCAAAAAGACTTAATAGGATCCAGTCACTATGTTGTTGTCAAGTGCCCTTGAATCGATTCTGCCTATAGTGATCCTGTGTAGGGTTTCGATGGAGTCCCGGCATGAGGCTGTAGGATAAGCACCAGACTACAAGGTCAGTTTGAATCTTCATTTAAACTCACTAGTCGCTCCTTGGAAAACCTGTACAAGGTCGCTGTGAGTCGGAACCGTGGAGCCGCTGGTGAGCGTGAACCACCAATTTTGCTGTTCAAACTGACATAGCGGTCCAGTGCTTATCCTACAACACCACACCAGGATCATAACCTTTCCCAACTGGGCAAATTCCAGGAAGAACCACCCAGTTTCTTTGTTCCATTTCCTTCATTATCATAGTAAAGAGTTTGTTGTTGTTGTTAAGTGCCGTTGAGTCGGGTCCGACCCATAGCGACCCTGTACAGGGTTTCCGAGGGTGTAAATCTTTACGGGAGTAGAAAGCCTCATCTTTCTCCCGCGGAGCAGCTGGTAGTTTCGAACCGCTGACCTTAAGGTTCGCAGCCCGATTCGTAACCATTACGCTACCAGAGTAAAGAGTTTAACTGTCCTTTAAAACTTGCTCAGTAAAGAAGTATGTTTGGTTGCTTCATGTCCTCTTTGTCTCCCCTGTCACTGCTTTCACACCTACAAAGAATTCCTTTGCTTGTGTGATCAAACAAGCAAACACCAATACTGAGAGAATACAGAAGATGAACCTTACACATTGGCAACCTGGCCAACAAGCAGAATGGGATCTCTGCTTTGACAACTGGCTTTGTGGGATAAATTCTCTTGAGTGTAATGGGTATCACTATTGTTACTGCTGCTGAAATTCTTTATTCCAGCTGAGATAGCATGAGGAAAAGGCAATCTTACCTTTTGTGAAAGTCTGTTCATGTAGTCTAGTCCCTTCAGTTAAACTTACCTCCAGTATAACAAGCCTATTTTCACATGAGTTTATTTTTTCCCTTTCCTATAATCAGGTGGTGGTTGTTCTTAAGTGTTGTTGAGTCGGTTCCAACTCATAGTGACTTGTATATGGTTTCGGAGGAACAGCTGGTGAATTTGAACCACTCACCTTGTGATTCAAATGGCCTTGCGGTCTAGTACTTATCCTACAACACCACACCAGAACTCCTGCAATCTGCAGTGACCCAGAAACAGCCAGCAATTAAAGGGTGCAAATGCTTGAGACCCATCCCCTTCCCCTAAGGCCAAATTTTATCCTTTTGAGATAGAAGAAAAAATAAGGTAAATCTGTTCATTTTTTAGTTTAATAAAGTATCAAACCAGAATGAAAGAAAACTCCACAGAGAAACTTACAAAGGTCACTGGTGCTTTGTTTCAAGCAACAATACTCATGCTGATAAAAAGAAGAAGAAGAAAAAATTCTGGAGGCACATTGTGCCTACCAGGTATTTTGTTGTAATTAGGGAAAAGTCATACAAAGCAACCAGAGTGAACCAAACTACAGATCTATTGGCTTCCCTCTTTGATAAATTTTATGTTTTGAAATCGGTTTGGGGTATGTGTATGAAATCATAATTAGAGGAGTTCAGCACTAACAATGAACAATCTATTTATGCAAATTATAGGAGCTGATTAAGTAGCAAACTTGCCACAGCAGAATAAGAAAAAAAACTAAAATACACTGAAAGTTAATTTTTAGAAGATCAACTCTTACAAGATATGAATGTGTTTTTTCAGAACAGCCAAAAGGGCTTTTGAAGTATATTTATAACACAAAGATTAGACCTGCTCAGGGCAGATAATGTAATTTTTAACAAATATGAGAGAAAAGGTAATGGATCCCAGTTTGGAGAAGACCTCTTTACAAGAGTCTTAGGCAGCATCACCTCAGTTCACATCAGAGAAGTGTGGTTGGTTTAATGTCTGAGAAATCCTGGAGTGTGGGAAACCCTGGAGAGGTGCAAGGGTCCTGATTTTCAAAAGAAGAAGATAAAAGAAATAGCTGGCTTATAAAAACTTGACCTTGTTTTGAAGTAACTGGAAATGACTACTTGTGAATAATTGGAATAAAGACAAAAGAAAAAAAAGAAAGAAAGTGGCAACAACTCATTCTTAATGTGGGTTAGGAAATGTAAGTTTTTGTTTTTTTCCTTTTGAATATTCATTAGCCCAGTGGACTAAGAGAATTTATTGGAGAGTGTTGTTGTTGTTGTTGTTGTTAAGTGCATTGAGTCGGGTCCGACCCATAGCGACCCTGGACAGGGTTTCCAAGGGTGTAAATCTTTACGGAAGTAGAAAGCCTCATCTTTCTCCCGCGGAGCGGCTGGTAGTTTCGAACCGCTGACCTTAAGGTTCGCAGCCCGATTCGTAACCACTACGCTACCAGAGAGTGTTATTATCTCCCAATTCAGGGTTCCACACAGATGCTACCTCTTCAGAAAGGCTTTCTTTAACACCCGGTCTAAAGCAGTTCCTCAGTTATTTGCCATAAAACTGAGCATATTTTTTGCACTGAAAGCATCAGTCAATACATAAAATTAAATTGTTGTGATTTGTTTCCTGTCTGCCCCATTAATACAAAAAGGTAAACTCAATGGTGCTGAGGCTCTCTTATGTCCTGACTTCCATTTTATTCCTAGCATCTTAGACACTGCCCTTAGTCCTGATGTGGTGCTAGAGGATAAGCAACGGACTACTAACCACAAGACTGGTGGTTCAAACCCTCTGAAACACTATACAGGGTCGCTGTGACTCAGAACCAACTTGATGGTACTTACCACCACCAACAAAGCATACAGTAAGCACCAATAGGTGCCTACTGAGTGAATGCATGCTGTTTAAATACATGTGTGTATGTGTATGTGTGTAAGTGCTTTCCAGATTTTAAATGTGAGGTCTGTTGATTATTTCAGCAAGGCATTTGACCAAGTTGTTCATTATCTTCTTAATAATGAAATGGATAAATTAACCAGATGGTTTTATATCTTTGTGGTATAGATAAATTAACCAGATAGTTTTATATCTTTGTGGATTAATGCACCAGACGGCAAAGCCATTTGAACTGCAGGGTCAGCAGTTCAAACTCACCAGTCGCTCCTCAGAAACCCTGTATAGGGTTGCTATGGGTCGGAACCGACTCCACAGCAGTTAACAACAACAACAACATAGGCATTTCAGACAAGTAGGAACAGTAGGTAGGTAGGTGCAAGGCAAATAAAAGGCAGAAGCTAGCTTCTGAATCAGGGCTTAGAACAAGAACCAGTTCATTCTGGTTGGACCCTTTGCTGAATATTTGCATTTCCATTCCAGATATATTGAATCAGAATCTGCATTTTAATGAGACCCCTAGGTTACTCTTGACTATGAGGATAAGAATCACTTGGGAAACTTGTTAAAATGTAGATTATGAATCATTATATCTGGGGTGGAAAGGCAAATTCTCAGTAGGAGGTCAAATGAGAATGAACCGGTTCAAAGCCTATGTCTGATTCCATCTTCACTTGATTCTTCTTTCTTTGACCACAGGAAGTAGATATAACTGGCATTATAAGTGAAGGGCATGTGCTGATTCCAGGCCAGGCACTTATTTCAACCATCAAATAATCGTCATGTCTTTAAACTTCTGTATCATGTTGCTTGTACTTTTCTTTTGCATTTATTTCACCTTAATATGTATATTTGAGTAAATTAGAAATTCAGCAGGTAAGGTACGTATGGACAAGTTTTTCTCCCCTTACTGTTGTCCACCAGCCACCTACTTAGCTCATAAGGAACAAATGTTATTTCTTTGTATTCCTCCAGATATATTTTAGCATACACAAGGATATATACACATACATTTTATATGCTAATGCACATATCTATCTATATATCTATGTGTTTTATTTTCCTCTGTTTTTATATGAATGTTAGCATACTATACTTAAGGTTCTGTACTTTTCTCTTCATCCATATATTTTAGAGAAGCCTTGAAATTCGTCCATTAGCAATGTCTTCATTTCTCTTATAGGAATATATAGTAGCTCAGTTTTTGGCTGTGTCATAAGTTATTTAACTCATCCCCTAATGAAGGACTTTGGTTTTGCCATGTCTTACAATTACAAGCAATGCTTTAGTGAATTATCCTGCACATTATATCATTTTGCACATGAACAAGTGTACATTTATCTTTAGAGGAAAAATCATAGAAATGGAATTTGCTGAGTCAAAGGGACAGGCAGTTGTTGTTTTGATAGATAGTTGCTCAATTTCTCTTCAAAAGAACTGTACCAATTCACAATCTCACTGCATTCCCACTTCTTACTAATAGAATTAGTGAAATTTTGAATTGCATACCTTCTGTTATGAATGAAGTTGATCCCCTTTTCTTTTGGAGAGTCATTTGTATTTCATTTTCCTGTCTATTCATATACCTTGCCCATTTTCTATGACATTACTTGTTGTTGTTATTGTTAAGTGCTATCGAGTCGTTTTGGGCTCATAGAGACCCTGTATAGGGGTTTCCAGGGAGCAGCTGGTGAGTTTGAACTACTGATCTTGTGGTTCATTGCTTTATTTGAAAGTGCCACACCAGGACTCCATCTATTATTA
>NW_006408564.1:9454602-9456148 GCF_000296735.1 Chrysochloris asiatica
CACGCATCTATACTTTACCCAGTGAACAATTCTCCCTACCTTCTCACCCTAGTGACCATCATAAAACACTTGTTATAGAATGAATACGTTTTCTTGACTTTTTGTAGCAGTGGTCTCATACAATATCTGTTATTTCAAGATCAGCTTCTAGTGTGGTGTTGTGGATCAGTACTAGACTGTGAATCACAAGGTTGGCAGTCCAAACTCACCAGCTGCTCCTTGGAAACTCTATACAGGGTCGCTACAAGTCAGAACTGACTAGAGGGCACTTAATATCAACAATAACTTCACTCAGCATAATGTGTTCCAGGTTTCTTCATATTATGTGTTGTTTTGTAGATTCATCATTATTCTTTAAAGTATAATATTCCATTGTGTGTATGTACCAAAGTTTACACAACCATTCCTCTGATGATAGGTATTTAGGTTTTCCGATATTGTGAATAATACTGCAATGAACATGGCTGTTCACATTTCCATTCATGTTATGGCTCCTATTTTCTTGAGGATGTATAAAAGTAGAGAGGTTGCTGGATTATATGGTATTTCTATTTCAAACTTCTGAGAAAGTATTATACCATTTAAAGGATGACTTTGTCGGTCTTTTATCTATATTTTTAAACTCTTAACTTTAAATTTCCAAAGGCTAGTGTTTTTTATAATAGTGAAAAATGGCCTTTTGATTTTCAATTTTTTACTTGGAGATTATAATTGTTACAACTAAAGAGCAATTACTCTATTCATCTTAGAAACTTTTCACTTAGAAACTCTTTTCACAGTGTCTGGGAAAGTTTGTAAGCTAATTTGGCAAGCTTAACAATAGGTACTTGTCTCCAAGTCCAACTGATACCATTTTACTGAAAATGAGACCGTAGGTTTAAGACTAGATATAAAAGCAGCACTGAGGAAGTACCAGGCCTGGTCAAAGTAAGTACCAAGAGTTTGGGAAATGTTTGGAGCAGTCAGGTCTTATAATTATGTCACATTTATCTTTATTTTGTTTATAAGGGTAAATTTTAGACCAATCTACTAGAGGAGAAAAGATCTTTGAGATAACTTCTTGCAACATTTTACTCATGAGAGTCTTACAACAGCTCAGTGACTGTTTAATCAGTATATAGAGCTACACTGTCCTAGGGACCTTTTCATCTTCCTGTTCTACCATGGACTAATAACCATGTGAACAGGCTGATAGAAACTGGAGAGCCTAGGCTGGTAGGTTTCAACAAGGAATTGTCAATGTTCAGAAAATTTGTAGAGGTCCTCAGAGAGTTTAGAAAAATTTGCTACATAATTCTGAGCATGTCCTCAGGTAAAAGTGATACAAGGAAATATTTAGTTAGCTTCAGTATTGGGGAAAAATTTCAGGTGCATCTCAGACAAGGGTTTATTTGTTTTTGTTTTGTTTTGTTTTTAGGAAAAAAGGGATGTTCAAATAAAGTGGTATCAGAGAAGCAGGAGCTCTGGTAGCATAGTGGTTACGAATCGGGCTGCAAACCTTAAGGTCAGCGGTTCGAAACTACCAGATGCTCCGTGGGAGAAAGAT
>NW_006408564.1:9456248-9457725 GCF_000296735.1 Chrysochloris asiatica
TTTTTTTTTTTTTTTTCTTCTTATTGTTGTTACATGCCATGGAATTGGTTCCAATTCATGCAACCCTAATAATGGTTTGTGAGGCTATAAATCTTGGCAGGAGCAGAAAGCCCCGTCTTTCTACTGCAGAGCATCTTGTAGGCTGGAACCACTGACCTTGTTGTTCGCAGTCCAGTGATTATCCTATGGAGCCACTGCTGTTTTCAGGTTCAGGAAATTAACCTTTTATCTGGAATGTGGATAACATGTATTGTGAACTAGAAATTCCAAGTTTTCTCCACATAGATTCTGCCCATCTCTATAAGCTGATTATTTAGGTGTTTTATCTTTTCTGATATTATTGTAAATAGGGTTATAATTGCTTTTGTATATCTTAGTTCCTTACTATACTATAAGGGCCCCTGAGTTTCCAAGTGGTAAAGCCTACAAATAATTACAAACTCTAATATGTAATTGCATCATTGGTGGTTAGCAATGATTGTATTCATTTTTGTAAAATATAATGTCATTTTGGAGTCCTGGCATGGTGCTATGGGTTAATGCGCCAAACTGCAAAGCCTTTTGAACTGCAAGGTTGGCGGTTCAAGCTCACCAGCTGCTCCTCGGAAACCATATACAGGGTCGCTATGGGTTGGAACCAACTTGACGGCACTACACATCAACAGTGCCATTTTAAATGTTTCCATTCACATCATTGTGAAAGCTTCTGGATACACACTGTCCAATAAAGTATTTTGTTGTTGGTAAGTGCTGTAGAGTCAGTTCCGACTCATAGTGACCCTGTAGTAGGTTTCCAAGGAGTGCCTGGTGAGGTTGAACCTTCGACCTTGTGGTTCAAACTGACCTTGTGGTCCAGTGCTTATCCTACAGCACCATGCCAAGACTCCCCAATAAGGTATGGTGGTAGTTATGTGCCAAGGAGTCTGTTCTGACTCATACTGACCCTTCATAGGGTTTCTGAGGCTGTAAAGCTTTATGGGAGCAGAAAGCCTCATCTTTCTTCCCTGGAACCACTGGTAGTTTCAAACTGCTGACCTTGAGGTTAGCAACCCGACTTGTAACCACTACATTACTACATGCTCATACTATACCTTATTGGCATATTTGTATGTACCTTATATCAATAAGGTATAGTATTTGCATAAATAGATTGTTCACTGTTAGCACTTGTTAAGTGCAGTCTAGTTGGTTCTACCCTGTATAGGGTTTCTGAGGCTTTAAATTATAACAGGAGCAGGAAGCCTCATTGCTCTCTTGTGAAGCAGTTGGCAGGATCAAACTGGAGACTTTGTGGCTTGCATTCCAGTGCTATCTATTAATGCCTCTATCTTATGACTTCACACTCACACACACACACACAAACACATGTGACTATTAAGCACTTAAAGTGTGGCTAACTTGAGATGTGCTCTCAGTGTAGTATGCACACAGGATTTGGAAAATGTGTTTTAAAAATACAATATATCTCTTTAATTAT
>NW_006408564.1:9459470-9465986 GCF_000296735.1 Chrysochloris asiatica
TCCAGATCTTTGTACATTTTATTTAATATTTGACTTTGTCTTCTTAAGCTTATCTTTTTAAATTTTATGTTCAGCTCTTGTACCTCCTCATTTCTTCCATTTGCTTTAGCATCTCTACACTGGAGAGCAAGTTTCAGTGTCTCTTTTGACATCCATTTTGATCTTTTCCTTGTTTCTTTTCTTCTTAATGACTTTTTGCTTTCTTCCTGTATGATGTTCTTGATGTCATCCCATAATTCTTCTGGTCTTCGGTCTATAGTTCTTAATGTATCAAATCTGTTCTTCAGATGATCTCTAAATTCAGGTGGGATATATAGTCAAGGTCATATTTTTGTTCTCATGGACTTACTTTCATTTTCTTCAGCTTCAGTTTGAATTTGCTTATGAGCAGTTGATGGTCTGTTCCACAATCTGCCCTGGCCTTGTTTTGGCTGATGATATGGAGCTTTTCCATTGTCTTTTTCCACAGATGTAGTCAATTTGATTTCTGTGTATTCAATCTGGTGAGGTTCAAGTCTATAGTCGTCTCTTATGCTGTCTAAAGAAGGTATTTGAAATGAACAAATCATTGGTTTTGCAGAATTCTATCATGTGTTCTCCAGCATCATTTCTATCACCAAGGCCATATTTTCCAACTACTGATCCTTCCTCTTTATTCCCAACCTTTGCATTTCAATCACCAGTAATGACCAATGCATCTTGATTGCATGTTTGATCAAATTCAGATTGAATAAATTGGTTGTTGTTGTGTGCCGTGGAGTTGGTTCCGACTCATAGCAACCCTGTACAGGGTTTCTGAGACTGTAAATCTTTACGGGAGCAGAAAGCCTCATCTTTCTCCCTTGGAACAGCTGGTAGTTTCGAACTGCTGACCTTGCGGTTCTCAGCCCAATTTGTAACCACTACGCTACCAGAGAATAAATTGGTAGAATTCTTCTATTTCATCCTCACTGGCTTTAGTGGTTGGTGCTTAAATTTGGAATAATAATAACCCAGACAGCGTTGTTCCTCGTGACTGATCTGGATCTGTTCGTTTTTACAATGAATGCAACACCATTCCTCTTCAATTTGTCATTCCCAGCATAGTCATCCATGTGGTTGTCAGATTGAAAATGGCCATTAGCAATCCATTTTTGCTCACTAATTCCTAATATATTAATGTTTATGCATTCCATTTAATTTATGACAATTGCTAATTTTCCTAGATTCATATTTCATATATTCCATGTTCCAATTATTAAGGGATGTTTACAGCTTTTTCTGTTCATTTTGAATTGTGCCCCATCAGCAAATGAAGGTCTCACAGACTTTACTCCCATGGGCTTTACTCCATTTGCGTCATTACGGTCAACTCTACTCTAAGGAGGCAGCTCTTCCCCAGTTGCATTTTGAGTGGCTTCCAACCTGAGGGGCTCATTTTGCGGCACTATATCTGACAGTGTTTCTCTGTCACTAAGGTTTTCAGTGACTAAATATTCGGAAGTAGTTCATCACTCCTTCCTAGTCTGGCTTGTCTGGAAGCTCATGTGAAACCTGTCTACCATGGATGACCCTGCTGGTATTTAAAATACCGGTTGCATAGCTTCCAGAATCATAGCACCTCACAAGCCACCACTCTACGACAAACTGACAGATGAGTGGTGGTTTATGTGGCTACAAACCCAAAAAACCCAACACCCTTTCTATCAGGTCGATTCTGACTCAGCAACCGTGTATGGGGTTTGTAAATCTTTATAGGAGCAGACAGTCTAATCTTTGTCCTGATAGAAAAAAAAACAATCTTGCAGTTAGCAGCCCAATGCTTAACCCACAGTACCACCCTGGTTCCTTATATGGCTACAAGAAAATTTAGAATTGCACATGTGACTTACATTATATTTACATTGGACAGCACTTTTCTAGTTACCTAATTTTTGCTTAGTTATTACTTCTCAAATTTAGATTGTTTTTTAGTAGATGGGAACACTGGTTTAAGCAAAATTTTGAGTTTTATTTTAAGTGCTGGATTTGTAGTCTTTCATATGCTAATGTTTTTATTGTTAAGTGCCTTTGAGTCCCTGGCAACCCTGCATAGGGTTTCTGAGAAGCTTGAGCCACCAACCTTATAGTTCAAAGCAACTTTGCAGTTCAAAGCATTAACCCACAGGGCTACACTCCTTAATATTAATATACAACATTAATTGCTATGTGGAATAGGGATTGTTTGCAGTTCACCAGTGGCTCCTCAGAAACCCTATACAGGGTCACTATGAGTCATAATTTATGAAATCTTAAAAAGTTTGGTTGATTTAAAAATTAAATATTGAGATAAACTATAATTACAAAACTGAAAAATTTTCAAAATAAGTAATTGTAAATGAAACTGTCTATTTGAGTTATGGTACAGAGAGAAGTCCAGTGATATATGGAACACAATTGTTAGTTGATAAGTCATATTTTTGACAGAAGAATATACTGTCACAAGACCTACATACTAGTAAATGATAAATTCCAGAAACAGTTGAACTGAAAGTTACTCTAGTGATGGTTCCATTTATTATATTCAGAAGTCCACATTTTAAAGGCATCCAGGAGAAAGGTAGGTGTAAACCACAGTGTCATAAGACGCCAATGAGCCTTCTATCACTTGCCTCATTCTATAGTAAGAAAGTCTTTCCTCTGAAGATATTAATCTCACACTTTTGGATGAACAGAATCACAGCTCTGAGCCTCTAGTAACTCATAATGGTTCTCAGGCCTTTTCCTAAATATTTTCTTGGCATGAAATCCAGTAGTTATGTGGCAATGGGACACACTAAGTCATTGCTGACATTTTTGTAAAGTCCACCTGGGCTTTTTTTGTTAATATACTGAATATGGAATTTCCCCTCTGGCAGAAACAGAATAGAATTAATTGTCAAAGAAGAAAATTTCATCTTGTGTGTTAGGAATGAAAGAAAAGGAGTCATATTGAGGAATAATGTAGCTCAAGCTGGTAGCAGTAAGTAAAATACAAAACACCTTTCAAGCAGAGATAAACATAGAACAAAGAAAATGTAAGGGGTTAATGATTGATTATAGGTAAAATCAGCTTCATCTTGAAGTCTTTTGAAATGAAAATACTGGCCACTTGGCTATGAGGGGGTGAGTTACCACCCAGGTGAGTGGTGACAGCCAGTTTGGTTATGATGTTCATGATGACAATCATGAACTTATTTTCCTGGGAACAAATTGTTTACATCTTGTCACATTTTTCCAATGAACAAATGATCTACATCTTGACCTTTTGCTCTCTAGGAATGCATGTTAGTTCTTTCATGACTACCCTCCATTTTGAAACTTTTCCATTTACATTTTCTTCTTTTGATCCACCATCCCCCCTAGGGGATGCTGATCACACACAATAGAATAGCCTTTCTTCTGTTTGGTCTGTTTTCTTGAGGACTTTTCATTAATAACAGTTATTTTCTTCACTTTGCTATGCCAATAGGCCTCATCTTCAGGATGAGTAAATTTCATGGGAACATCTTAATGGACAAGGCCTCATTCAAGGAATATTTTTCAGTCCAGACAGAATGACAGAGGTCAAGCTGAAACATACCCAGAGAGACTAAAGGAAAATGCTTACACAATATCATCATTGGTGAAAACCTGTGAAACCAGTATGATTTTATGTGAAGGGTCAAATGGTTATGAAGAATAGCATTTCATAAATAAAATATGTTGAGTTAAACAAAAGAGAGTTTTGTAATTACAATAGTAGAAACCATGAGGTATATAAGGATTCCAAAATAATGTAGCAAAAATTTCCACCATCTACTCCAAGAGGAAAACAAATTACTTATAATATTAACTAAGTAAGGAAAAGGATCAGTAAGTCAAAATACTACACATTGCATATGATTCACAGTATAATATTAGCACTTTTGTCAGGAATATAGCCACAGCAGTCAGCTTTTATATGGCATAGGCACCTCCTTGGGCTTTAGTGAAGGCCATTCTATTTTGCAGTACAGCTTTTCTCATCAGTGTTATTTTGATATTGATATCTTGAAGCAATGGACACTGTACTTAGGGCAGTTTGAATATATTTAGTATTTGTACACGTCCCATAACAGCTTCAAGATTTACCTGTGGTTGAATACTGCTGTTGTATGAACAAGCCAATGAAACATATATTGGAGCCACTAAGCTCTTTATATGGGCTCATCAGCTGGTAAAGGGAGTTCAGTTGACTTTAAAGTGGTATAACCACTGTGGAAAACAGTATGGCCCTTCCTCAAAGAGTTGGAAATAGAAATACCATATAACTCAGCAATCTCTCTACTTGGTATATATTCTAGAAAAATAAGAGCCACAAAACAAATTCATATATGTACATCCATGTTCATCACAGCATTACTCACAACAGCAAAAAGATGAAATTAGCGTTAATGTCCTTCAGTGGAAGAATGGATAAACAAACTTTGGGATGTACACATAGGGGAATACTGTCTTAGTTTTCTAATGCTGCTATAATAGAAATACCACAACTGGGTGGCTTTAACAACCAAACGTTTATTTGCTCACATTGTGAAGACTAGTAGTCCAAATTCAGAAAGTCGGCTCTAGGGAAACCTTTCTCTTTATATGCTCTGGGGAAAGGTCCTTGTCTACTTTCAGCATCTGTAGGCCTTCAAGATCTCCACATATATTGGCATCAATCCTTCCCTGGATCTAGGAGTTTCACAGTGCAGGGACCCCCGGTCCAAAGGACTCCCTACTCTCCTGGTTCTTCTGTCTTGGTAATAATTAATCCCTCTGTGCTTTGCTCATTTCTCTCTCCTTTTTATCTCAAAAGAGATTGACTCAAGACACAACTTAATCCTGTAAATTGTTATTTGGTCTCACTGACATCATAGAAGTGAGGGTTTACAACACATAGGATAATTGCACCAGATCAGAGCTGATCACATCAGAACACATCATGGGGATGAGGGTATCATATAAGATCTCATCATGAAGATGATAACTACATGTTAACTGCTAAACCACTAAGAATCCTGGTCAAGCCAAGTTGAAACAGAACCTTACCTTTCACAAATACTATGCAACATTGAAACATAATTATGTATTTGTGAAACACTTCAGAGCATGAATGAATCTGAGAGAAATTAGTCAATCACAAAAGGACAAGTATTAGATAAGACCAATATTTTAAGAAGTCAAAACAAGATTTTCACACTAAAAGAAACATTATTTCGATGGTTACCAGTGCTGAGAGGAAAACTGGTATAAATCACTGGCTAGCAGGTTGTTGTTGTTGTGAAGTGCCGGTAAGTTGATTCTGATTTATAGCAATCATGTAAGCAGAGTTTCCAAGGAGCAACTCATGGATTTGAACCACCAACCTCATGGTTCACGTGGCTTATACTACAATGCCATGCCAGAAGTTCAGAGGGTAGACATGTGTTAACTTGGGTGAAGGAGAAGACAATATACAATAAGAAGGGGATTGGCAGAAGAATGAAGAAGGTATGGGAAGATAGAGTAGTGCAAGATTTAAAGGTGTCAGAAATACTGTTATACACACAATCCTGCAACATCAGTGATCTATGGGTAGACAGATACATGGATAGATGCACAGGCTGAATGGGTATGGGGTAGAGAGTGGGAACACACCCACACATATATAAATGTTTGACAAAGGATATCTGTATATGGGTATTTACCTTTGTGGTGCTGTGGGTCAATGCGCCAGACTGCAAAGCCATTTGAACTGCAAAGGTGGCAGTTCAAGTTCACCAGCTGCTTCTCAGAAACCCTCCAAAGGGTCTCTATGGGTCAGAACTGACTTGACAGCACATAACAACAACTAACATATCAATGAATATGGTGGAGTATATAGGGGCAAAATAATGGAAACTTCTTAGACATTACCAAATCCTTTGAGGGAATGAGTTGCTATCTCTGAGGGCTCAGAACCATAATCTTGGGGACACCATAGTAAATTGGCATAACATAGCCCAAAAAGACAATGTTCTACATCCTACTTTGGTGACTAGTAACTAGGATTTAAAAGGTCATGCATGGACACTAAGGTGCAAACATGGGTGTTTCCCTGTCCATAGGAAAGAATTGTGGAGAAAATTGAATTCACTTAGCAACAAGTTAGTCCAATGTACTAATGAACCATGTGAACATCATTTTCCACAATCCTGAGACAGAAAGAATTAGATGGTGCCTGGCTATTACTACCATATTCTTTGAAAGAGACCAAATTAGAAGATCCTGGATAGAATGGGAGAATATGCAGAACAAAACTCAAAATCCTTAAAAAAGGAATGGCCTTGCTTATCAGATAGACTGGTGGAGCCCTGGGATTTTGGCCCTCAGTCACCCTTCAGGTCTAGAACTGAACTCACCTACGTGGTCAATTTTCACTCAGCCAATAGATAGGTTTATAGGGGACATAACAACACTAGTGATGTGTGCACACCATAGAATAGTCAATCATTTGAGATCAAAAGGGTAAAGATCAAGATTAAAGTTCAGAAA
>NW_006408564.1:9470670-9486970 GCF_000296735.1 Chrysochloris asiatica
TTCGAAACTACCAGATGCTCCGTGGGAGAAAGATGAGGCTTTCTGCTCCCATAAAGATTTACACCCTTGGAAACCCTGTACAGGGTCGCTATGGGTGGGAACCGACTTGACGGCACTTAACAACAATAACAAGAGAAGCAGGAAGGTAGGGAAGGCTGCAAAGAGGTAGTAACTGGCAGGGGAGAAAAAAAGAGTAATTGTGTTTTTTGAAACACAAACAATTTGAGTTTCAAACAAAAAAAAATTTGAAATTGTGTTTCTTTATTCATCTTAGTTAATTTAGAACCAGTATCTTGCATGGAAGCAATTTTACTGTCTTGATATATTTTATTGTATGCTATCAGGGTGGTTCCTACTCATAGAGACCCTGTATAGGGTTTCCAACAATGGATGGTGGGTTTGAACTGCTAACCTTGAGGTTATTAGTCCAGTGCTTATCATACAGCACCACACCAGGACTTTTTTAGAGGCCTCAATATGCCAATAAAAATCTCTATGACTGAGATTGTTTAATCTGGGATCCTCAGTTCACTAATTTATTGTACAGAAAAGTTAATTTAGAGAGATGAAGAACACCTCGAAGTTTCCACTATCTCAGATGAAATTTTGCCAAAGAACATGCATAATAAGGGACCATAATGCTTTCTAAAGGAGTTTTTTTCTAACCTTAATTATTCCTGAGAGTTTGTGCAAGTGGAGAGCTCAAAGTGGCTCAGCAGGTAATGTGCCCCAGGTCTGGATGACCTGAGGATTGTCAAAGACAATGCACCTTCGAAGCAGGACTTGATACAGGAAGTGCCAAAAAAGCAAATCTTGTACCCTGTTAGGAGTGAAACAAAAGAAATTTTACTGAGGAATTTACAGCTTGAACTGGACAGGACTAAGTAAAAATACAAAGCTCTCCACTGTTCAAGCAGACTTGTATATATATTGTTGTTTTTGTTAAGTGCCATCAAGTCGATTCTGACCCATAGCACCGCTGTGTAGGGCTTCCAAGGTATATATATATACATAGAGAATAAAATAAAGGCAAGGGGTTAGTTATTAATTATAGGTAGGATCAGCTTCAGTTTGAAGTCCTTTGAAATGTAAAGATCTGTCAGTTGGCTATGAGGGAGTGAGGTACCACCTAGGTGAGTAGCTCCAGCTAGTTAAGTTATACATGATTGTGGTTATGCACTCATTTTTCCTGGGAACAAATTGTTTGCATCTTGACATATTTGTTCCATGAACAAATAGTTTACATCCTGACCTTTTGTTTCCTGGGAATCCGTGTTTTCCAGGTGATTTGTATATCTGACAAAATTGCCTCCAATCTGAAACATTTCCATTTACAGAGTAGAAACTGTTCTCCCTAATGATATTCTAATAATGTCCATTCCTCATATTGAGAGAAACACTGTCTTTTCTAATGTTGTTGCTCTCAGTTGCCACCATGTTGATTCCAACTCAGTATTTCACATAGGCAGAGCAGAAGTGCTTCACAGGGTTTTCATGGTTGTAATAGTTACAGGAGGCTGCCAGGTCTGTTGTGAGATGCTTCTGGATTGATTTAAACCACCAACCTGTCAGATAGAAGTCAAGTGCTTAGCCTTTTGTGTCACTCAGTGACACTTAATTGCAATGTTAAAGATCTCTTTTTGATCTCTCTTCTTGTTGTCTAGATTTGGTAACTGAAATTAAACATGTTTCATTCTTTTTTTCCAGTGTTGGTGTTTGTCCTTTGTAACATAAAGGTGACCGAGGAGGAATAAAGAAAAGTCTTAAGAAAGCAAGACTGTGGAGAAATTGAGTAACAGTTTTCTTCTTAAGACTATGTCTGGGTGGTACATCAATATTAGATGTGGCAGAGCTGATCTGATTTTTCATCCAGACTAATGGCTAATTTCTGCAAAGTCAATTGACTCAGCCCAGCAGTGATCTGAACTGACTGGACCACACCTACTGCATTGCCATACATTCCATCCTCTGTTATCCAGTCATACAAATACAGTCATAAATCAGTGCCAACTGTCCAAGTAACAAACAGAAAAACAATAAGTCAAAATAAGCAAACTATAAAATAAATAACATAATTCAAACCATGTTTTCCCATTTGATGTTAATATAGTAAATGAAAAGTGAATTTTGTTTAGTTTTTGATTCTGCTAATGTAATGGCGATGACCTACTTTGACATGTAGACACTGAAGAATATTTATAAGGTTCCATTGAAATTTTAATTTAAAATTGGGAAGCTGGTTTTCTATGAAGACTGTTACTACATCATGGTGGTATATGTGTACTCATATGTGTGCATGCAAACTCACTTTATGAATATTGCAAAATGCTAGCTCATAACTAAACAATTAAATTGTGATAAATCAGATTCAAGATCATACTTTTTAGTCTCAGAAAGAAAGTCACTTTTATTTGTTATTTATTTATTTGAATGTTTTTATGATACACTTCACAGGAAAAAAATAGAATTATAAATAAGCATTCCTTGTGTGGCACTATATAGGATCAGCATTGGAGTGTGAACCACAAGGGCAACAGTTCATACTCACCAACTACTTCTTGGAAACCCTATACAGGATCACTATGAGTTGGAATTGACTTGATGGCATTTAACAACAACAAGAAGATGTTGATATCTCTTTTTCTAGATTTTTCTCACAATAGAATATGAGAGTATACTATAAACTCTGGTTTTGAAATGACATTAATAATATGATTATTGTTATGTCTTTTTATATTAACTTATATTTAAAAGATTAAAATAAATAAATGCATATACAGACCATATCATATTTTAGTTAACCAACTTCCTGTAATGAATAATGATTGTCTCCAGTTATTTGCTATTCTTAGCACTGATTCGGGAAATATTCCTGTATAGGTTTATTTACATGCTGAGCTATTCCTTTGGACATAGTCCTAAACCTAGATTAAAGTACTCAGGGGGCAAGTAAAATTTAAGGCTTTTTGGTGTCCACTTTTACCAAATGAGTATGCCTTTCATCACATGATTATTTGAGCATCTGATATGTTTTATAATAGTGGAGGAGGTAGGCAAATTCCTAACCTTTGGAAACTAACAGCTAGGAGGAGACTGTCTAGATATAAACACCTTTTGAATAGTTTATTATTGTTGTTTAGTAATCATATTAGCACTTTATTGAAGCAAAACTTATTAGAAGAATAAATACCTTTAGCTTTTAAAAAATATTTTCAATATAAGCATTTACAATATTTTATTTAAATAAAGATAAACCACAAAAATGCAAAATTATAAATGTGAATATAGTCAACAGCACTTTAGCAGCGCCTCACATACCTTCACTCCTCACCCATCATCAAAGATGATGACTCTCCAAACATCAACTTGATGGCAATGAAAATAACAATGATATGCCTAGGAAAGGAATTGCCAGGTCTTTGAGTATGCCTGTCGTTTTATATGAGTATTTCAGTTCTTCTTCTATCAACTCTTCAGGAGTCCTGGTGTGGTGCTGTGGGCTAATGCATCAGACTACAAAGCCGTTTGAACTGCAACGTCAGTTGCTCAAGCTCACCAGCTGCTCCTTGGAAACCCTATGCAAGGTCGCTATGGGTCAGAATTGACTCGACGGCACTTAACAACGACAACAACATCAACTCTTCAGTATGTCAGTTTGATTTTCCCACTTTTGAGGTGAGTTTGTAGTGTTATCGCATTATAATTTTTATTTGATTTACATTTTCCTGAACACTAATGATGTGTAGCAAGTTTATTGATCATCTGGGAATCCTAGAAGTACCGTTAACTCATTTTCCTACTGGATCGCCTTTCCTGTTTTTGTTATTGATTTATTTGTTAAGTGCCAGCAACTTGGTTCTGATTCATGGCAACCCTGTATAGGGTTTCTGAGTAGCGGTTGGTGGTTTGAAACGCCAACCTTGTGGCTCAAGCTGATTTTTTAGTTCTATGCATTATCCTGAAGTGCCACACCAGGAGAATTGTGCCCAGCACGTAACCCACTATGTTCCTAGGGCTCCTTATTCTCTGGCAGTCCATTGTATATTCTAGATTCTAGATTCTTTGCCATAATTAAAATTGGTATGTTCTATGGTCTTTGCCATGAGTCTTTGGCTTTCCTTATTCGTTGTCCAGCTTTCACATGCATTGGAGGCATTTGAATATATCATGGGTTAGGTCAGGTGCTCCTTAGTCTTCAAAGTGACATTTTTGCTTTTTAACACTTTTAAGGAGAGTCTTTTGCAGACTTTACCAATGCAATGTGTCATCTGATGTCTTTGCTACTGTTTCCATGGGTATTGCTGTGGTTTCAAGTAAAACAAAATCCTTGACAACTTCCATCTTCTCCATTTATCATGAAATTGCTCATTGGCCCAGTTGTGAGGAGTTTTGTTTTCTTTAACCTGAGGTATAATCTATACAGAAGTCTTTAAGATCATGTTAGTGCTTCTAATTCTCTTCACTTCCAGCAAGCAAGATTGTGTCATATACATATTGTAGTCTTCGTCCAATCCTGATGCTATGCACTTGTTGATACAGTCTAGCTTCTCTGATTTTTGCTTGGAATGTAGACTGAACAAGTATAGAGAAAAGATACAACCATAACACATAACTTTTCTGACTTAAAACCATGCAGTAGTCCCTTGTTCTGTTTGAACAACTACCTATTTGTCTATGTACAGGTTCCACATGAGCACATTTAAGTGTTTTGTCATTTTGTGGTGCTGTGGTGGCTTGGGTGTTGCTGTGATGCTGGAATCTATGCCACTGGTATTTCAAATGTGTCCACCTATGGTGGACAGGTTTTGTTGGAGTTTCTAGACTAAGACAGATGAGGAAGAAGGACCTGGTCATTTACTTCTGAAAAGTAACAGCCAGTGAAAAATCTTATGAACTATAATGTAATTTAGCATAATTGGTAATTCAATATAAAAACAATTTTCCATTAGTTAAGAAATATTAACTTTATACTATAACCATGTTAATGTCATTCTTAATATATTTAATTTATAATTTGCCATGTACCATTATAATAAAAACTTATTTAAAGGAGTAAAATTCAGAAATATTATTACAGGAGACGTTACAAATGCTACATGATATCCAATACTTCCCGAGACCACGTTAAACACTTCCCAAGACCACATTTAGAAACTTGGTGATGTAAGATCTGTTGGTTTCTCATGAAATGTTGTTTAAATAATTCAATCTTAGTGTTTCATCTAACATATATGTTCTCCCTAAGCATTAATCACTCTATTAGTTCTTTAAGATCATAATTTCCCCCACAAAATCCAACAAAGCAGATTTAAGATTTACAGCATATACAGAAATTTTGGTTTCGTTTTATTTTAGTTAATTATTCCTAAGAAACAGAGTCTGGTTGCCAAAGCACCAAAGTTTGGCAGTTTCAACCCATTGCCCACTATAGGAGAGAGAAAGCGGTGCCAATCTGCTTCCACAAAGATTCCAGCCTTGCAAACCCTATGGGGCAGTTCAATGCCCTGTATAGTCTTTATGAGCCAGAATCAATCTGACAGCATGGGTTTGGTTTTTGGTATGGTAATCCTGAGATATCAATGATTTTCTTTTAGTTTTAAAATCTCCATTTTTAGTTCTCCAAGCTTTGGTGGAATTTCAGGTATTGTGAGGTTAGGCTTGTAGCTCCTGTAGATGACTTTGGCACCTGTGCATATACATCAATGAACATTTCAAGTAAGGGCTGTTGGGTATACTTTGAGGTATGGCCAGGTCTAAAGCTCTGGAGAGCCAGAGAGTCTACTAGTAAGAAGTGTACTGACCTAGGTTTGGTTGTAGCCAGCTTTTTTCTAAATAGTTCAGCCTTTCTTCTTCTTTTTCAGTATATACATTTAAGGCCAAACAAAACAAAGGAAAACAAAACAAAACAAAAAACCCTATCCATGTATGACTTCAGCAGCATCCCATTCCCTTTTTCTAAAAAATACACAATATTTCAATAAAAATGATCAAAACAAAAACAGTTAACAGAATCCAACAACTATTTGAGGTAAAAACTTTCCGTAGAACTTCAACCTGACAAACCTCCAGCTAATGTCTTACTCCCGAATGAAAAAATGTTTTCTCATAAAATAGGGATGTAAGAATGAGGTGGGCTTCTGTCATTTCTGTTTAGCATTGTACTGGAGGTTCTATCTGGTGCACTCAGACAAGTGAAAGAAACAAAAGACTTTCAGGTTAGAAAGGAAGAAGTTAGACTGTCAGTATTCACAGATGACATGTCAGCTATGTAGGAAATTCCCAGGAAACCTACAAAAAAAGTTAACTAAGTCTAGTTTAGTAAGGGTGCAGTAAACAAGAATATATATATATATATATATATAAAATCAATCAATGGTATTTTTATATACTAGCAACTGCCACTCAGAAATAGAAATGAAGAAAAACATCATTCACAATAGCATCAAAAATTACGATACTTTGTTATCAATCTAATGAAAGATATTTAAGACTGAAAACTACAAAGTGGTGAGGAAGGAAATTACATAAGGCAAATATATGGAGAAGCATACCATGTACATATTATGGATTAGAAGATTTCATAATGTTAGAATGCCAAATTTCTAACAATACAACAAGTAAATAAATATAAATATAAATATAAATATAAGTCCAATACAACATATATAAAATTTCTAGCAGATTTTCATTCTTTTTTTTTTTTTAACAAGTATTTCCAGAGTTACTGGAGAAATGCAGAGGACCCTTAGTAGTTGAAATAACTTTGAAAAAAATCTTAGTTAGAGGACTTAAACTATCTTACTTCAAGATTTATTATGAAGTGGAAGCAATCAAGACTGTGTGATTCTGGTAAGGGTGTGGACTTCTAGATGAATTGGATAGAATAGCAAGCCCAGAAATAGACACACACAAATATGTCTGATTGATTTTTGACAAGGTAAAAGGTAATCGAGTAGAGAATTTTCAACAAGATGTGCTGGGAAATTGGATATCAATAGGTAGAAAATCAACTTTATTTTATACTTTGTACCAGATACAAAAATTAACTCATAATGGGTCATAGACCTAATTGTAAAACTATAAAGATTCTAAAAGAAAACAGAAGAAATCTTTGACCTTTAATTGTGTAAAGATTTCTTATATGCAATACCAAAATTGCTAAAGAACAATTTTATAAATTGAAAGAACAAATTTATAAATTGGCTACTTTTGGGTTCACAGTCCAGCAAAGATTTATATCCTCAGAAGCCTAGTACAGGATTGCTGAATCTAAACCTGCTCAGAGGTACTTAACAACAATACCTATGTCAAGATTAGGAATTCTTGCACTTCAAAATACACTGTTAAGAAAATGAAAAGAAACAAAGAACATCATCAACAACAACAAAAAAACCAAGCCAGGGACTTGGACCAAACATAGACAAATCCGGTATCCTTTAAAGAACAGAGTAGATCACAAATCCCCAAACCTCAGTAATAAGTAAGCAAACAATGCATTTTGAAAATAGGCAAAACATTTAAATAGACAATTCACCCAAGAAAATATACAGATGGCAAAAAAACAAAGGGAAGAAAAAGAAGCTTAATATCATTGTTGTTGGGAAAATGCTAGTTATAACCAAAATCAGATACTACTCTACACCTAGTATTGTTGCTGCAAAGTGACACGGAGTTGGATCCAACTCGTAGTGACCCTGTATAGAGTTTCAGAGGAGCAGTTGGTAAGTTTGAACCACTAGATTGATAGTACCTAGTGTTGGTGAAGATGTAGCGCAAGGAATGTAAAATGAGTGGTAGGAATGTAAAACACTTTAGAAAGTGAATTGGCAGTTTAAGAAAATGGCCTGCTCATTTTATTACTAGCTATTTAATGAGAGAAATGAAAGCATATGCTCATCTAATGACTTGTATACTAATGATCAACACATTATTGTTTTAATAGCCCCAAACTGAAAACAACCAAAATATTTATACCAATCATAATGTCCTTCTCCAGAGCCTCTCGTGGTATTATATCTGAAGTATGAGAGACAAAGTCCTACCATTCTGGCTTCTAAGGAGCATTTGTTTGTTTTTCTGTCAGTCCATGGTGCTTTCAGTATCTTCTCCAACACTGTAAGTCAAATGCATCAATTCTTCTATGGTCTTCTTTATTCACTGTCCAACTTTCACATGGATATAAGACAATAGAAAATAACATTGCTTGGGTCAGATACACTTTAGTCCTCAAACTGACATCTTTGCTCTTGAATACTTTAAAAACTTCATTTGTGCCATCATGGTCAGCTCTACTTTGAGGAAGCAGTTCTTCCCCAGTTGTATTTTGAGTGCCTTCCAATTTGTTTGGCTCATCTTTTGGCACTGTATCTGATAATGGTGGTGGTGGTGGTGTGCTATGGCGTTGACTCCAACTCATAGCGACCCTGTATAGGGTTTCTGAAGCTGTCGATCTTTTTTTTTTTTTTAAAGTTTTTATTGTGAATTGAGTGGTAGTTTACATAGGAGAACATCAGCTCTATATTCATCCTATCATATTTCATTTCTTTGCAATGATTACAATCCCCTCCATGCATCATCATTCAACAGCATTTGTTTTCATTCCCTCTGTTTTTTTCTGGATGTGCACTGAAGTGTTCAGGAATATATAACCATTCAAGCAACCAAACGCTACACCCTACAAGCCTGCCCCCTGGCCGCCAGTACACAGCCCCTCTCCCTCCTTGATTCCAGAGTCCCCATCAGCTCCATCTCTTCACGTCATCATCTCTGCCTCCATCTCTGGTGTCGCCACTTATCTGGATAGGGTCCCACACTCTTCTCTTCACCCTTGACGGTCCTAGGGTAGGGTCCTCTGCCCCTAGGCTGCAAGAGCAACCACTCTCCTCCTTTTGTTATAAAATGTCTATCTTTGTTATAAAATGTCTACCTTTACATTTGCAACATTCACAATCAGTCCTGATAGCAATTATTCACTACTGAACCATGAGAGTCTCCCTTCACCAGCCCCTTCTAGACAGGATGGAAACTGCTCAGTGGAGATTCTACCTTCCCCCACACCATCTGAAACTAGGCTCCTCCTTGAAAACTTGTAAGCCAGACACTCCATGCCTTTGTAGCCCCACACCCCTCATTTTGGGTAGCCAATGTCTAAGCTGCCCATCCTTGTTAACCCTGTGTACAGAAGTGGTGGGAATAATCCTTGCTGTAAAGATTCATTCCCTCTTTTAAGCCACTACATCCATAAGTATAGGTCAAGTTCATAATTGTAGCAGATTATACTTTTTTCCCTCTAGTCAAGTTCTGATCATCCAGCCATTGAAGTGAGGTCAAATGGGTACTATCTGGAAGTATGGGTGTTCTTGTGCATCTCCCCTCACTTCATATCAGCTGGACTCTTCACTCTCCACTCTAATCCTCTGTGACTATGTCCCTTGTCCATGGGCTCAGGAGTCCCCAGGTCTCGCCATACTGCTGGCTAACCAAGTCTCAATCCAGGTTGACAGGAGTCTATTGAACGTGGTCAGACTTAGCTCACAGCTTTATTGCTGTTTTCCCTTACTTCCCCTTATTGGTAGGCCAACGTGATCACAAGCAAATTACATGCCTGCTTGTTTTCCCCTTTGAGTTTCAGTCTTGGAAAGGGGTTTGCCCTGAGTTTGATTGCTTGCCCTGATGGCTCCCTAGTGAGCAACTTGCTTGTTCTTGTAGTAGTCAATCAGACTGCCATTATTGTTTTTTTTTATTTTTCCTGCTGGTCTTTCTTTCAAGGTGTATCTTCTGTTCCTCTAGCTGCTCCAAGGCTGGTCTGCTGGTATGCAATGCAAAGGCTCTGTAGAAAGCGTCTTTCGCTGGGAACGTTTGAGCACCATTTTAGGTATTCCAATCAGTTATTGGCTGAAGACGGACTAACAAGCTTTCTACAATGATATTTTGGCTATTCCTTTCTCTTCCCATCAAGGGTCTATTTTACAATAGTGGTGGTGGTGCTAATGTGCCGTGGAGTCGGTTCTGACTCATAGCGACCCTGTACAGGATTTCCAAGGCTGTAAATCTTTATGGGAGCAGAAAGCCTCATTTTTCTCCTACGGAACAGCTGGTAGTTTCGAACAGCTGACCCTGAGGTTCGCAGCCCAATTCATAACCACTATGCTACCAGAGCTCCTTTTCACAATAATAGGCAATGGAAACCAAGATTCATAAGACAGCAAAGCATCTTAACATTATTTCCCCTCTTTTACCCATCTGAGGCTGTAAATCTATACGGGAGCAGAAAAATCTCATCTTTCTCCCACAGAATGGCTGACACTTTTTAACTGCTGACCTTGAAGTTAGCAGCCTGACTCATAACCACTATGCTACCAATATCCTTGTGCTATTCAGGTTTTCATTTTCTGACATAATATCTGACAGTGTTCTGCTTCTCTTCAGAAGATTTTTCAGGGGCTTTTAGAACTAGTCCACCTCTCCTTATACCTAGTCTGTCCTCATCTGGAAACTCCACTGAAACCTGTCCACCATGGATGAGCCCGCTGGTATTTGAAATACTGGTGGTATAGCTTCCAGCATCACAACAAGACACCACACTATGACAAACTAACCAGGGGTGCTTATAGTTTTCTATAAATGTTGGCTAAATCAATGTTGTATACTGTTTAGATCAAATCACCTGGTTATTTCTTAATCTTTTGTCTACTTGTTGTTTTATAATATGATATGGATTATATATGTCTCCTTTTAGTTCTTCCCATTTTTACTTTATAGAAAAATTGAAGTAAGGATATTAGCTCCATATTAATTGAGGGATGTTATATCTTCATGGTGGATTTTATCTTTTATCAACATGCAGTTGTATTCCTATTTCTGGAATGCTGTTTGTCTTAAATTTGATTTTCTCTTCTTGTATATCTTTTTCTGTTCTTTTATTTTAAACTTTTCTGGGTCTATGGCACTGTGGATTAATGCACTGGACTAAAAGGTTAGTTTGAATCACAAGGTTGGTGGTTCAATCTCACCAGCCACTCCTCAGAAACCCTATACAGGGTCGCTGTGAATCAGAATCGACTCAACAGTTCTTAACAACGACAACAACAACAGCATAATTAAGATGTATCTCTTGTAAGCAGTCAAAGATTATTGATAAAAATTCATAGAGACCTATATTAAACAAACACATGAAAATGTGGAGTTATTGTTTCTCAACATTTCCTTTATCTAGGTATGGTGGTGGTGGTTATGTGCCGTGGAGTTGGTTCCGACTCATAGTGACCCTGTACAGAGTTTCAGAGGTATACACACTTCTTAAAGTGGTGTTTCCATGTCTCTAACACTTCTTTGAAAGGAGCATGATGGCACTATAAGGTAAGCACTGGACTTCAAACCACTGGTTTGGCAGTTAAAGCCCACCAGCCACTCTGCAGGAAAAAGATGAGAATTTTTGTTCCTGGAAAAATTTGCAATTTTGGAAAGTCTATACTGAGTTGCTATGTTGTATCCAAGTTAATGGTACTTAACAACAACACCAATCCTTCTTCAAAGAATTCTTTGCTTTTTTATTTACTCCATGTCAGAATGGCATTTCTGGCATCTTCAAATCAGTTTCAGCATCTTTTTGCTTGGGGAAGGGTCAACATCAGGACTGTAGGGGGACTGATGTAAGGTTTCCCAATGAAATTCTAGGAAGATAGCCCTTACTATACTCAAAAGAATGAGCAGGTGCATTGTCATGATGGAGGGAATTAAAAAAAAAAAAAAATCCTCAGCACACCTTTCCTTGCCCTTTCTCACCAATGCAGCTTGCAATTTTCTTCAGACTTCTTTCTAATAAGTACTCGCAACTATACTGTGTCCTTCAAGAAAATCAATCAAGATTACTCCTTTTGGAATCCCAAAATACAATTGCCATAACTTTCTAAGCTGACCTCTTTTTCTTAAATTGAGCTGGTCCAGCATGTCATCTTTAATAGAACTTTTTTCAAAGCAGCCTAGTGAGACACAACATGTTGGCTCTATAGGATAAGCACTGGATGTGAACCACAAAGTCAGCAGTTGGAGCTCACTAGCCACTCTGGGAGAAAGATGAGGCTTTCTGGTCCTCAAAGATTTGTAGCCTTAGAAATCCTATAGATCACTAAGAGTCAGAGTCAACTTGACAGCAATCATAACAACAACAACAACAGTGAGACAAAGGCAAGTGTATTAACTTGTCTACAACCATCCACTTATCACAGAGACATGTTTAAGTATGTTTTGTTTGAACAAGTCTGTGCATGTATGAATTTAAACTCTAGTAGCAAAACTTTTTCACTTAATCTTATTTATTTGAGGTGCTTTAAATTGATCTGAAAATCTTTGTCTTTTGTTTGGGATACATAGATACTTAGAACTGAAGCAATTGTGGATGTATTTGGTGTTGTTTTATCTTTGTCCTACTCATTTTCTCTTTTTCATTCTTTCATTTTTACCTTCTTTTTTGATAGCCACTTTTTTTCTCCATTAGCACTTTATTATACATTCTTTTACTATTCTTGTAGTAGTTACCCTAGAATTGATCACATGCTCCTTGACTTATTAACATATAATATAACTTAGAATATTTAATAGATTCTGGAAAATGCAATAGCTTTAGCACTTTGAACTCAATTGACTTCCTACTGCCTTTTATGACATTGTTGCTAATATATGTGCTACTAAAGATATTTTTGACCTTGTTGTTGTTGTGTGCTGTTGAGTCGGTTCTGACTCATCATGACCCTGTTTAGGATTTCTGAGGAGCAGTTGGTGAGTTTGCTTTTATGATTTTCTACTTGTCAATGCTTTTAAGCAATTTTTCTATAAGATGGCTAGGTGTAGTTTTCTTTGTGTTTATTCTGGTTGGGATTTGTATCATTTCTTGAGTCTATGGTTTAATGTCTTCTGCCAATTTATTTATTTTTTATTCTCATACATTGACTGTTCAAGCTTGTTTCTGCCCCAATTGTGTCTCTTCTCTTCTTTTGGGATTCTCATTGTACATACCAGAACATTTCTCCATGTCCACATGTCTCCTATGCAGTTTCCCATGTTTCCCCCTCTCTTTGTCTCCTTCAGTTAGATATTTTCTTCTGCTTTGTAGTCCAGGCCATTGACTATCTTTTCATCTTTGTTTACTTTGCTTTTTAATTGTTCTTTGAGTTCTTAATTTCCATTGCTGATTTTTCTGGGTTTCAGGTCTTTACGGGTATTATCCTTTTTGTAGTTTACTTTCTCGAAATAACAAAATCCTTATATTATAAATTTAATATCTATATCCTCTAAGAGCATGTTGTATTGTCTTTTATTATTTTGGTATTTAGTTGATTCTTTGGCATGCTTTGTTAATTTTGCTTGAATGCTGGTCATTGTATATCGAAATTATAGAGAACATTTGAGTGTATTGGTTACATTTTACTTCAGAGAGGATTTATATGTGCTTCTAGCAGGTATTAGTATATGAGTGTGTTAACTTAATCCATTTATGGACTGAGCAGATTCAAAACTGAGCTTCACTGTCTGTGAGGGCTCTTACAGCACTTAAGGGTCCCAATTCAAACCCTGGGCAAAATATTGAATGATGCATAAAGCGCCAAAAGGAGGTAGAAGGAATACAGAGAGTCACTGCACCAAAAGTAATGGGTGGATATCCAGTCATTTCATGAGGTAGCATGTGATCAACAACCTCACCATCAAAGCAGGCAAAATTCAGGCATTCATCAGCAAGAGGCCCAAACAGTTCATTCAAACCTATTGTAAATTCTTACCTGGACTCTCCCTCGTTAGAGGACAGCAACATTGTGAGACTGTAGGAAGCTCTATACAATCTTTCAGATACTGCTTCCTGCTAGGTTTTTTCATCTCTTAGATGCTCTTCTAAAACTTGGCAAATGTCTCAAGTGCCAAAGTGGTGTCGAATGTCCGTATATCTGTTTAAGATTTTCACCTGACAAAGCCTGGTTGTTTTGGTAGCTTTCCAAATGCCTTCAAATGTATACTTGTTTTTGTTTAAAAAATGTACAGATTTTCCAGTGGTTAATGGCAGGAAGGTTAATTTAAAATAAACTTGTCTGCTATCTTGGAAAGGGAAAAATCAGCATTGCTTAGCTTTATAAGGTGGTTTTTTTACTGTATTTTAGATCTCTCTTTGATAGTAAAGAAAACTGAAGCAACATACTTTGCTTTAAATCAAATGGCACCGAATTGAATTTAGAATTCAGGCTTCCTGACTGGCTTAATGGAACAGAATTGAATTTAGAATCTAGAGTTCTTGACTGCTAACTCTGGTGAGTGCTTTTTAGCTTGTATACACACTAGAAATACTACACAAATATTAGGAAAAAATATTATTGTGATGTTTTGTGATTTGCTTGAAAGGAGCATTCTTTTCCATATGCAAATAAATGCATGTTTGTCTTGTGAAATGTACTGAATTTTACCTAGACTCAAAAAATTCAAACAATCTACATTTATTAAATACTTACTTAGTTAAATACAGTGACAAGAACATGTTATTTGCATTAATTTGTTCAGTCCCAACAGCAACTCTCTGAAGTAAGACAAACTATCATCCCATTTTGAGATACCAAGAAAACTGCATTTCAGAGAGGTTCATTAACTTGCTCACGTATCGCTATTGCTGTCGTTGTTGTTTCCCTGTATAGGGCTTCCTAGGGGTGGTTGGTGAGCTTGAAACACCTACCTTGCGGTTCAAAGTGACCTTGCAGTCCAGCTCATTAACACATAGTGCCCCACCAGGACCCCATGTCACTATTAGTAAGGTATAGAAAGTCCTTGAACGTGTGTGAGGTAGTAGAATGAACAGGGCTGTTTGGATTGGGAGTAGACCTTTCTTCTGAGGTGCTTCTGCATGGCCATACACCTAGAACCATTTAGTTAACATCTTACTTCTTAGCTATTGCTCTGCCCTGGGACTCTTATGCCTAGATTAACACTGTAAATATGGTCTGAGAACGGAATTTTTGTACATTAGTTAGTATTTCAAATGCACAAGTGGTGCCTGCTGTTTCTAGGATCCCTGTGTGGGTGTATTTATGAAGTCAGAACAGTTCTGGAAATATAAATTATATCCCACTAATTTATGTTTTATACATTTGGCTTTTTAATGTTTTCTCAAATTTGATCATTTCTGATCTTGACTTTTCCAACCTAAAAGATGTCTTCATATTAATAAGATATTTTGCGTTATTTCTAGAATCTAATTAAAGCTAATAGTACATTTGTTGTTGTTGTTGTTGTTAACTGCTGTCAAATTAATCCTCACTCACAACAATCCTGTACAGTGTTTGTGAGGAGCAGCTTGAGGGTTTGAACCACTGACCTTATGGTTCACAGTCTACTGCTTATCCTACAGCACCACACCAGGAGTCCACTAAGGGACAGCAAATGTCAAAATTTACTAGTGTAACTTGATTTGAACACCCTTTAAAATTAAAGTAGCATATAAAAACCATAAAACTGTGGGGCTGAGATTAAATGATCTTGAGACTGTTTTCCTTAAATGTTTGATTCATTTGAAAATTGTATTGTTTTGCTCAAGACAAACATTTGTGTTATAGCTAATGTCTATGATGTTGTTGTTGTTGGTAACTGCTGCCAAGTTGATTCAGACCCATAGTGACCCTGTATAGGGTTTCCAAGGAGCAGCTGGTGAGCTTGAACCACTGACCTTGCAGTTCAAATGACTTTACAGTCTGACGCATTAGCCCACAGTACCACACCAGGACTCCAGGAAAGGGTTAGAAAGATGGAAACACCACTTTCAGAAACGTATAGGCCTAGTTTTAGATGTCTAAGATAAGTACTAGTTTACACAAACGATACTAGTTCTGCTAGCTTCTGTGCACAGGAAAGGTAACCTTTTGGTCAGGACATTTTCTGGGAGGTTTCTTTGCTTATTTGATAGGATGCCAACCCTTCTTGCTATAACCAGCTGACAGTTAGAGCTAGACCATTCATCTTTCGGTTTCAGATTGAGAACATACTCTTAATTTTCCCTTTGCTCTGCTCTTACTAAGCTCAGCTTCATAAGTACATTCACGCTTAAGAATGCCCAAAGGATCTTTGCTTCACCCATTTGTCAAGACCAGTGGCTTCCAGTCTTTTTTCTCTGTCATGAGCAAAGGCAAGCATTCACAAGTCCAACACGCTGGTGTGTGATCTGTGACATAACTAAGAGGGGTCTTGTTGTGCTGGCTGTCACTCCACCCCTTTCTCTGCCACTTACCTGCAGTTACCCAGTGAGGTGAAAACACCAGCGTAAAAATCTGCA
>NW_006408564.1:9489119-9497798 GCF_000296735.1 Chrysochloris asiatica
GCAACTCAATGTTTGTCAGAATAGAACTGTTTCCCATAGGGTTTTCTGTGACTGATATTTTGACATAGATTGCCTGAACTTTTCTTCCAAGATGCCTCTGACCGAACTCAAAATCCAATCTTTAGGTTTCAGTTAAGTACTCCATCCTGACAGAGCAATTCTTAACAATTGAGCTATTCAAAGTTACTATAAAATAAAGAATATAAAAAAGAGATAGAATAAATACTTGAAACTCACACATTTCTGATTATTTGCATTTTACTATGATCTAACTCCTGGGGTTATTTCTATCTATTGTATCTATTTGCATGAGGGAAATTTGTGGGAGAACGTTCTCTTAGGTCTCAGGAGCAAGTAAAGATATGCTGCTCTTCAATAGTATATTTATTTTATTTTTTAGAAACTTGTCAATGTTATTATATGTCTTTTTGGCTTTGGTGATTAAGTAGTCAGAGCTAAATTTCCAACACCTTTTCAAAGAGAAATTTGTGTTCCAGATTTCATCTTATTTTCTTACTGTTGTTTTTACTTAGAATTGCTGTCTTTGTTTCTCTGTCACTCCCTTCTTCCTCTCTTTCTTTATTGTTCTATGTTGTTGGATATATGGATTTCTTTTGTATCTAAACATTTTTAGGATGATGTAGGAATAAATTTAGAATGGTATAAAGGTCCATGACCAAATCTTATAAGAGAATAGTTTGCTTATATATTTACTATTTTCCATCTGTCTCCCCCTATGAAATATGTGCTCAGAGAGAGTAGGAAGCTTTGTCTTATTTATTAAATTATGTATTCCAAATGTTTAGAATTATATCTAGTATATTAATGATATTAAAAAAATATTGTTGAATGAATGAGTACATGAAGAATTAATGGCTTTTCTAATAATGCTCAGTAGTTATGAATACCAACATTTGATGTTTAATGATGATATTGTATACACACATCCATATACATCCATATATACATACATCCTTAACACTTCCATTTAGGCTCTATTTCTCTAGATTGTAATTTTTCAATTAAACGTTCATTGCTAATGATATTTTCCATTAGTTTTTCTATAGAAATATGGTCACACATCATAAAGAGAAGCAATATGGCATGTTTCCATTCATGTGGAAAGAGCAATTATTATATCGAACCAAGTCTAAAATTTAATACCTCTGCATTGCTCAGATGGTTCTCATGAATCATTCACTTTAATGCTGTTGCTTTATTTATTTATTTATATTTGTATTGGGAAAGGAGAGAAAACTAATAATGACTGTATGCCTACTATGTGACAGGTGTTTGCTGTGTATTTAAGTACACTTATCTTGTTATCTGCCACAACAATCCAGTGAAATAAGTTCTATTATAAACCCCTGTTTTTATAGACAAGGTAACAAGCTCAAGAGAGCGTGTGAATTTACATGTCACAGCTTGCAGGTGACAGAGTCTGCCCCCTTATAACCATCAGTCCACTGTTTCTGCCCTGCCTTTACTTTTCACAGGTCTCCTTTGAATATTGCTTCTGTTTATTTCTTTTGTCAGTAAGTAAGTGCTTCCAATTATTCAACAGGAATGTCAAGTTAATTCAGTAAGTGGGGAGCCATTGAGGTTTCTGAGCAGAGGACTGACTACCTAGGGAGAGGAAGGAAAGGAAATTATAGATGATATTCAGGAGTGTGGGAGGCAGAGTGGTGGTGGTGGTGGCTGTGTGTCTTGGAGTCTATATCAACTCATAGCTGACCTGTATAGTGTTTCTGAGGCTGTAAATCTTTCTGAGAGCAGAAAGTCTCATCTTTCTCCTTTGGAGTCACTAGAAGATCCAAACTGCTGACCTTCTGGAGAGCAGCCTAACTCACAACCCACCATGCTATCAGGGTTCCTGGTAGGCAGAATAATGTACCCCTTCCCTGAAAAGGGATATCCATATCCTAATTCCAGGAGAACAAGCAAGTCCATTTTAGAAGACGTTCACTCAGAATATCTATAAAAACTAGGATGGTGATTCTTTGGCTCTCCTTCTTTGGGCATGTTGTTAGGAAGGACCAGTCCCTGGAGAAGAACATCGTGCTTGGTAAAGTGAGGGTCAGCAACAAGGAGAACCTCAATGAGATGGGTTGACATTGTAGTAGCAACAATGGGTTTAAACGTAACAGCAATTGTGAGGATGGTGTAGGACCAGGCATTGTTCTGTTGTGCATAGGGTTCTTATGAGTTGGATTCAACTCAATGGCACCTAACAACACAACAATAAAAGCCTAGCTTGTCTTGAAGGGATTGTTGGTGGTGGAATTATGGTGGTAGCATTATGATCAAGACTCAGAAAGAAATGAGGAGAGCTGTAGAGAAGTCTCTATCATTTTGTTGTTGTTGTGAAGTGCATTGAGTCAGTTCCAACTCAGAACAACCCATTATAGGGTTTCTGAACAGTGGCTGGTGAGTTTGAGCAGCTGACCTTGAGGTTCAAACTGATCTTGCAATGCAGTGGTTAGCCTATATATGATGCCAGCAACAGAATGTGGGAAATGATATTAATGTTAAATGTGCTTCGAGTGAGCTTTTAAAAGAAAACAAGGAACATGTGATTTGACAATGGAAAAAGGCTAGTGTTATTTCTGCAGTGGCGAAGAACTTGTCTGGATTATGTTCAAATGTTTTGTGTAAAGTAGAACTTGTAAAGTGATACATTTGGACATCTGATAAATGAGATTTCTAATCAAGATCTTAAAGTGGACATGTTTTGTTTTGTTTTTTTTTTCCCTGCTGCTTGCATTAAAATGTGAGAGGAAGTAGATGGACTTAAAAATGAACTATGCAATTGACAACAGAATTTATGACTTGGAAAATTCTGTTATAAAAATTAAATACACATGTCCAATAATGTTCACCAAGGGTATGGATAGACTATCTTTTGTTAAAGAAAAGGATTTTGCTCCAGAACGAATCTAACCAACTTTCAGAGAAGAAAACCCATCTACTTAAACTGAAGAGGACAGAGGAAGAACAAAAGGAAAGAACACTGTCTGCCTCTTAGAATTCTATAGGCAGGAATCAGGCTGACAGAGTTGCATCTTCTGTCTTCCAAGAAAAGAAAATGGCCATTCCTGGAGCAGCAAGGAACTCAGCAGGGTGGTGGGAAGGAGTCTGGGAAGCAGGGGCTTCTTGTTTTCAAAGGATGGGACCATGGTCTCCTGAACCCTGAAGGGTGTGGCCACAACCTTCTAAATGTCAAACAATTGAATCTTTGTCAACTTGGTCCCAGAGCGTGACACTGCCATTTAAGTGTGCCAGTGATATGGGACCACCATCCAAACTGAGGGGGCAGGCCTGCCTTGCCCAAGAGATAGGAGAATGGGGTATTCCAGGGCTAAGGGGGTGTGATTGCCATTGAGATGGACTAGTAGATTGGAATTACCTAAAGCCAAGGACAAGAGTTGGTATCCAAAAGGACATGGAAGACAAAGCTGAAGCCCAGGGCCAAGGAGCCTCTATCTAGAAACTAGAGAGTATGGCCAACAACCCACCTGAAGGGTAGAGCCACTGCCCAGATGATCTCAGACAAAAGATTATTATTTTCAAAGCTTGAGAGCTCATGCAAATTGTTCTTTTGGGTTTTAGACTTGCCCAGTGCTCATTATCCCTTCTTTACCTCCAGTTTCTCCCATTGCCATGGAAATATGTATCTTGTGCCTCTTCCACCATTGCACTTTGGAAACAGATAAGTTGTAGTAAAAATTTCACAGGTTCACAGATGAGAAGCAAATTTACTCCAGGTTGAAATATGCTTAAGTTCGTACCTCTATTGGATTTAAACGATTCAGAATGTTTTTCAGGTGGCAAGGACATGAATTTTGATAACCTCATATGCATATAAAAGCTGAATAATAAATAAGGAAGACCGGAGAAGAATTGATGCATTTGAGTTATGGTGTTGGAGGAGAATATCGAAAGTGCCATGGGATGCCGAATGGACCAACAGATCTGTGTGGAAGAAGTGCAGCCAGAGTGCTCCTTGGAGGTCAGGATAGCCAAACTTCATCGCTCATACTTCGGACATATTATCAGGAGGGGCCAGTTGCTGGAGAATGATATCATGTTTGATAAGGTGGAGGGTCAGAGAAAAAGAGGAAGACCAGTGAGATGGACTGGCCAAGTGACAGCATTGATATTGTTGCATGGCAACAATACTGAGGTTGGCCCAGGATGGGGCAGTGTTTTGTTCTGCTGTGCATTGGGTCGCTATGAGTTGATACCAACTTGATGGCACCTAACAACAACAACAACAACAGGGTAAAATGCTATAGATTGAATTGTGTACCCCCAAACATGTGCTATAAACCCTAACCTTTACGCCTCTTTTGATAATTCTGTTTGGGAGTGAGTTGTCTGTTATGTTAATATAGAAGGATTAGTGTAGTGAATTTTTTAATGTCTCTTTTGCCTTAGTCTCTAGCTCCTTTTACCCTTTTGGATCTAAGTAAAAGAAGCTGGGAGGAGATACTGACAGGATGATATGATTCAAATGCGAATGTTAATGGATTTAATTGTGATTGTAAAAACTTGAAGCTCTAGTATGGGTGTAAAATGAACCATCTCAGGCCGTGAGGTAGGAACATCAGTACCGTCAAAGGAGAGCCAGAGTGGAGTGCATCCTCTGGATCCTAGGATCTCTGCACAGAGAACCTCCTTAACCCAGGGATGGAAAGCTATGACACTGGAAGAATAGCAGGGAACCTCAGCAGAACCAAGAACCACAGCATGAGGCAGCAGTGGGCTTCCTGCTGAGTAATTTTGAGCAGGAGGCTTGTTTGCAGACTCAGGTGTCTCAAAGCATTTAATTGGGGGAGCTAGGTTTGGTAACCCATGAAGTTAGGACCGAGTGCCTTCCGACTGAGGTTTATAGTGGAGTGGTGTGCCCTGGCTACATATATTAGCAATCCTAAAAGAACTTTGTAATATTGTTCAGGCAGAACTTTGTAATATTGTGGGCACGGCTGAGGAAAAACTGCCCTGAATGGAAGAACTGTGCCCTGAGCATTTCGGATCCTACATAATAAGCAGCCACGTCCCCTAATAAAACCTCAGAACTGTGAGTATAAAGTCTAAGTTGTGTGAGGCCATTGCAATGAAATATGGAGCCTAGCTGAGCAGAGAAGGCTATAGGGAGGATGGCTTGGTACCATTTTTTGCAGGTTCATCTTGAGTCAATCTCTTTTGAGATATAAACGAGATCAGATTCAAAGTAGAAAAAAGAGGTGGGAAAATGTCAAACACATGAAGATGACCTGTGTGCAGAAGTCCAGAATAGACAAGGATCTTTCTTCAGAGTCAACAGAGAGAGTTTCCCCTTAGAGCTGGCACCTGAGTTTAGACTTCTAGCCTTCTAATCTGTGAGAAGTTAAATTTCTGTTTTTATAACCATCTGCTTGTGGTGTTTCTATTTTAACAGCACTAGAGAAGTAAAACAGTTCATAGTGACGAAATGTGAGCAGCCTCTGGAAACTGGAAAAGGTAAGGAAAGGAATGGTTTCTAGAAGCTCCAGAAAGAAATACTGCCCTATTGACACTTTGGTTTTAGTTGGTGAGATTCATGCTGGACTATAAAATGGTAGGAAAGTAAATGTGTGTTCTTTTAAGCCATTAAGTGTGTGAGAATCTGATACAGCAGTAGTAGAAAGCTAAAGTAAGGAGAGATTGAGACTGCAGCAGCACAGTAGGCTGGGTCCCTGGGGAGCACAGATGGTTTGTGCTTGGGAGAAACACTGGACTGACAGGTTGGTTTGAACTGTAAGGTCCATGGTTCAAACTCACCAGCCACTCCTCAGAAACACTATACAGGGTTGCTATGAGTTGGAACTGACTTGACAGCTCTTTAACAATAATTTTCTAAAGGTTGACAAACAGCACCACAGAAAGCCTGATGATTTGCTTCTGTAAAGATTCCAACCACGAAAACCTTATGGAGCTCAGCACTACCCTTTAAGACATGAGGTTGCTGTGAGTCGGAACTGACTAGCTGACAATGGGTTTGGGGCTTTTGGTTTGAGACAGTTGGAATTTCACTCTAGTGCTGAAAAAATCCCACTTCTCATCACTTACGATGTCAGCTTTCCAGATGTTGGGTAGTTGAATTTTTTAGTGCGTGTTGCATTTTTTAGTAGTAACCCCTCCAAAGTTGGTGCAGCTGGGGCCATTCTCCTTCCTCCCCCATGAACAAGTCATGTTTGATTTCCTGACCAGGTGCTCTTTCCCAGGAAGCCACCCCCACTTCTACTGCTTTTCTTGATTATTTCTGTCCTCTTTGCTCCTTGTTTTCTCTGATCCTCCCCAGCGTTCATGGCCAGAAGACACATTTAGTATTCCATTATACTTAAATTTATTTCATCTGTGCTGTATTTTACCAAATTTTATTAGCGTTTGTGTGCAAACCACTAGATTAACAGTTCAAAACCACCAGTTGCTCATTGGAAACCCTATACAGGGTTGCTATGAGTCAGAACTGATTCATTGGCACTTAACAACACCAACATACATCTTCTCTTGTATTGGTTGTCATTTAAAAAAAAATACCACTCATTATTCTGTGATCTATAAGAAAATGTGATATGGTGAAAAGATGATACACTTTGGAAGCAGACAGATGTTGGTTTGAATTTTGACTTTAGCAATTTCCTAGATGTGCACCTTTGGCAAGATACTGAAACCTCTCTGAACCTCAGTTTCCTTACTTATAAAATGAAGGTGATAATATCTACTTTACAGGATTCAAGCACTATATACTAGTCCTATCGAACACTCTAGAACTGCTAGTTCCTCTGATCTGGAGGATCAGAATACATTATCCTCCCTCGTGTTCTCAACACTCACCACACATATATGCTGCAGTACGTAGTGGGCTTGCAGATGGGCCTCAGTTGCCCAGCAGATTTTATTAGTGTTTGTGTATGCCTTATTAAAGATTTTACTGTAATTTGTGTACATGGTTACCCCAACACTAACTTTCCATTCAGCATTCTACAATGACTCTCTTAAAAGTCTTAAATGATTATATCATCTGTGTAATTTCTAAATGACCTCAAGTTAATTTTACACTGAACAAGACCTCCTTCAAGTAAACCTCCCCATCTGTCTGTGGCCCCCTGCATGGATTCTCACACTCCCCGTTGAATATTATTTCCTGAATCACAACATTCTAACCCCACAAAGCTAGCATGCTATTTCTTAATGCTCTCTTCAGCTTTCATTTGATAGGAACACCATTTCAAGTTTTATTGCCCTTGGAGCCAGGTGTTTCTGCGATAGGCAAGATGTTTTATAATATATGAGGACTTACACAGCCTGTACTCTCAAGATTTGGGGATGCAGGCTATCTGCCCTTGAAGCCTTCTTTGCCTTTCATGGTTCTGAATTTCATCTCTATTCTAATAAACCTTAACCCTTGGATTCTCTTTTTGACGACCTTTTGCAGTTTTAGATCTGTTTCATCTCCTGTCCTGAGGAGTCAGTGAGCAGAGATTCCATTTCCTCTGGAAGTCTCTGTTCTTCCCTCTTCTCTGATTACACCCTTCTGATAACCTTATCAAGTTTGGATCTTCAGTCAGGTGACCTTTACTTCCTACCATTGTCTGTGATAAATTTCTGTGCGGGCATTATAGTGCCTGATCACTGCTTGGCTTCGGCTTGCTGGGAGAATTTCTTTTTTTTTTAAGTTTTTATTGTGAATTAAGTGAAAGTTTACAGGGCAGATCATCAGTTTTACATTCAACAAATCATATACTTTGTTTTATTACAATGATTATAAGCCCCTCCATATACCATCAGTTAGCAGTATTTCTCTCTATTCATTTTAGCTCTTTTTTTAAAAAAACAAAAAATACTCAGGCATTTATAATAATTTAAACCACCAAAGGACACATTCTGCAAGCCTGCCTCCTTGCCACAAAGTCTCAGTGCCTTTAATTCCCTGAATTTAGAGTC
This sequence comes from Chrysochloris asiatica, assembly GCF_000296735.1. Taxonomy (NCBI): domain Eukaryota; kingdom Metazoa; phylum Chordata; class Mammalia; order Afrosoricida; family Chrysochloridae; genus Chrysochloris; species Chrysochloris asiatica. The sequence continues at coordinate 9,497,088 of NW_006408564.1, forward strand.
GTCCGCTGCTCCTTCTGTCCGTCTGTGCTTCCACCTCTGGTGTCGCTGCTTCTCTGGATAGGATCCTGTATTTATCTTTTGCTCTTCTCCCTTAATGGTCCTAGGGTCCTCTGTTTATAGACTGTAAGATTAACTACTCCCCCATTTTTGTTACAAAACATTTACCTTTATAATTGTGACAGTAGTAATTTGTCATGATAACAATTAGCTGGGAGAAATTTTTACAGATGATAAGACTTACTGCTGAAAATGAAATCTCAAATAGGACTTAAGGAAGTGTTTGTTTTTGTCTCTTTGTGTCTGTTCAGATTTTAGTAGAGACCCTCATTCCTGCTTTCATTAATCTTTGAAGGCTGGCAATTTTTGCAGCATTTCAGAAGAACATAACTTTTTGGAGACATGCATCCATAATTTTATTTTTAGTTCTGGAATGTCTAATAATTCTTTGTCTTTCTATGAAGGAAGTCCTAGTGGGGTAGTGGTTAAGGTGGACAACTTGAACCCTCCAGCTGCTCTGCGATAGAAAGATGGGGCAGTCTATCTTGGACGTGGACATTCTGTAGAGGCAGTTTTACTAAGGTGCGCCTGACCCAAGTCATGGTATTTTCAGTAACCTCATATGCATGTGAAAGCTGGACAGTGAATAAGGAATACTGTAGAAGAATTGATGCTTTTGAGTTATGGTGTTGGAGGAGAATATTGAAAGTGCCA
>NW_006408564.1:9497918-9502037 GCF_000296735.1 Chrysochloris asiatica
CAAACTTCATCTCTCATACTTTGGACATATTGTCAGGAGGGACCAGTCACTGGAGAAGGATATCATGTTTGGTAAGGTGGAGGGTCAGAGGGAAATAGGAAGACCCCCAACGAGATGGATTGGCCAAGTGGCAACATCGATGGACTCAAGTGTGGCAACAGTAGTGAGGTTGGCCCAGGATCGGGCAGTGTTTTGTTCTGCTATGCATAAGGTCGATATGGGTTGGTACTGACTCTATGGCACCTAACAACAACAACAATGGGGTGTCTTGGAGTCCTGGTGAGGCACTGTAGGATAACCACTGGACTGCCAACTGCAAGACTAGCAATTCAAACCCACCCATAGCTCCCTGGAAACCCTATACAGCGTCTCTGTGAGTTGGAACCAACTGGATGACACTTAACAACAACGTGGAGTCTCACTGAGTTGGAATCAACCCAACAGCAATGAGTTATGTATATGGTCAAAAGAGTGATTTTCCAGCTGATGTGCCTAGGAACTGGTACATACCAGACCCCTTACAAAATGGCCCCAAAATTCAATCAATGTACAAAATATATTTTTGCTAATAGTGAGTCATACTTTTCTGTTCTTAGGTTATTGTCTGTGAGATGGGTCATTGGTCTGAGTGGACCATGTAATGCTGTGTAGTTTGTGGTACCACTTGTGGTAAATACACATCTAGAAGTATAGCATAATGTAATCATACTATCAAAGAAGGAGTCCCCATTTACTGAAACATTGATTTTGAGTCTTACCAATTTCAAGAGATTGTGGTCAAAGCAGAAAACAGTTCTCCAAGAGATGCAGTGCTGAAACTTAACCAAGGGTAGTAACATAAACATGGATACTTTAGTTGCTGCTGGCCTAGTGGTTCAAACAGTTACCACTTAACTGAATATACCAAGATTTGTGGCACTGTAGCGTAAGCACTGGACTCCTGACCACAAGGTGGACTGTTCAAACCCAGCAGTTGCTCCTTGGAATCCTTATACAGGGTTGATATGAGTTGCTACCAACTCGATGTCACTTAACAACAATTGCTATGTATTTTTAATTAGGGTAGAGAGACAGTGGACTTTCTATATTATCAGTGACTCTTCAGTCACCAGTGTCCAGATTGCCTTTTGATTTTTTCTTTTTTAAAGGTGGCTGACAACATACATAGCATTGTTTACATAAACGGGACTAAGACTTTCTGAAGCACTTTCTTTTTTCTTTTTTTGTTGGGTGATGCTCAACAATTTGCTTGGAGGCCTTCTTCTACTTGCAGATTGCTGAAATGGACAGGTGTGTTGGAAGCAGTCTTTTTGAGCAAAGCTATCCAGATTTCCACTAACTATTCCATCAAGGAAGGAGCTCTGGTAGCATAGTAGTTTCAAGTTGGACTGCTTACCTCAAGGTCAAAACTTCAATACTACCAGCTGTTCTGTGAGAGAAAGATTAAGCTTTCTGCTCCAGTTAAGATTTACAGCATCAGAAACCCTATACAGGGTCGCAGAGTCAGAACCAACTCCAAGCAAGGTACACCACCACCGTCACCTACACCATTCCATCAAGGAGTCCTGCTGTGGCACTGTGGGTTAATGTGCTGAACTGCAAAGTCATATGAACTGCAAGGTTGGTGGTTCAAGCTCACCAGCTGAAATCCTATACTGGGTCGCTGTGGGTTGGAACGGACTCAACAACACTTAACATTAACAGTTATTTAAGGGGCCATGCCCATTTTTCCTTTGAATATTTAGAGACACAGTTAACTGGTAAATGAGTTTAGGTTTTACTTGTTTTAATCATCAGATTTTTAAAACAATATTAGTGATTTCATCACAGACAGTACTAACAAGATATTTAATAGTGGTAATTCTCAGGAGTTTTACCTTTAAAATTAAATAATAACACAAAATGTTACTATTTCTCATATGATGTTGTTATTGTTCAGTGCTGTCGAGTTGGTTCTGACCCATAGCGACCCTGTAAAGGGCTTCCAGGGAGCTGCTCTAGTAGTGATTTATTATGGTCTTCACATAAAGGGTAATAGGGTAACATCCAGATGTATATAGATCAGATTATGTTGCTCATACTCTACGTTGTTGTTAGTACATATGTGCAAATCTGGAACAAGAAAGGGTAAGCATTTTTACATTTGCTTTTCCATTGTGCAATACTTTGATCTCCCCACCCTCCACCTTTGTTTTTTGAAGCTTCCAGAACTGTTGGACTGGTGATAAAAATGCAACAGGATTCAGATTTCACTGAGGGTCAGAGTTTCAGAAATTGGTAATTTTGCTTGAATAATTAATTCAGTGGAGCCCTGGGATGGTGGTGTAGGATAAACACTGGACTGTTAACCATCTCTCAGGTCAGAGGTTCAAGCCCACTGGCTGTTCCTCAGAAGCCTTATGAGTTGGAACTAACTCGACAGCACTTAACAAGAACAATAATTTATTGAACACATACTTAGTGTGTACTTACTGCCCTGAAACCCCTCTAGAAGAACACCACGGAAGTCAAGGGAATGCAGCACCAGCCACCCATAGGTCTCTGCAATTTTCTTTGCCATGTTGTCTCCCCATCAATCAGCCTGACAAAACTCCCAACTGAAATAAACATTAGAAAATTTCTTCTACTTACCATTTAAAAAAATGTACGAGATCTTTTCTATGTACCTTCTCACCCAAAGAATCCCTATCTCCATCCAAATTAGAAAAACAAACAACAGAAATTCAAAACCAAACCTTCTGCCATCCAGTTGAATCTGATTCATAGCGACCTTGTTGGACAGAATAAAATTGTTTCATATTGTCTTTGAGACTGTAAATCTTTATGGGAGAAGACAGTCTATCATTTTTCTCCTGAACAACCAGTAGGTTTGAAAAGCAGACCTTGTGATTAGCAGATCGGCACTTAACCCACTGCGTCACCAAGACTCCTTCTCAACAGATGAAAAAACTAGGTCATCTTTTTCCCTTCTGTAATCCCCTGAGGAAACTAGTGACTGAGTTTTGATTACAATGTTAGTTCTTTATTTTGACCAGAAGGGTGCACTGTTGTATCTTATTTATTGCTTGAGGGGTGGGGGGAAGGAGGAAAAAAAGGAAAATAACTGTGTTCTTTCCAACCACCTTAATTTATATATCTTTGTAATTTGCCTTATCTTCAAATTTTATTAGCATTCGACTTTCAGTTCTTTACTTTCTGGGTTCTTTTCACTCTCGGTGCCAGTGAGGGAAAAGAAACATCACAGGGTACCGGCACGTGTTGAAAAACTGACTATACAGTTTGGTTTTACCTTTTCTTGCTTTCCCTCTCCGCTGGGGGAGGAATTTATCAACTTTGTTACAGGTGGGACAGGTTTGGCAGTAGACCTTCCAGATGCAGAGCTCTGGAGCAGTTCCATCCTTAACATCTGGGGTTCAGCTGGCTGGTCCTCAGCTTTGTTTTCTGATGTCTTGGCGGGCTGAGATTATTGTTGTGGGGATTAATTACACCCTGTCGCTGAGGAGGAGGGCATGGTCATCCTCTGGGTGTTACTTAGGCCCTCACAATTGGTATTGTTCAAACATTAGATTTTTATAGGAAAACATGAATATGCATGTGCGTGTATTATCCTTCATAACTAACTCTTTAAAAACAAAACAGCAACGTCCCTTTATTCTGTTAGCTTATTGCTAATGAGTCACAATAGGTATACTCTACAAGAAAATAAGAAGGCAGACATGAAATTTTTTTTGAGAAACTACTTTGAAGATGGATTTTTTTGGGTCATACTTGCATAGATACAGAACTATATGTCCACTGTCAAATTTCTCAAACATTGAATTGGCATGGTAAACTGCTGGCAGTATATTTTTGGCTTGTTAATAATATTATCTCACAACTCCTCCCAGCAATTTTTCCAAATACACACTATTGAGATTTTTGACGAATAACATCTGAAAACATAAATGGGGTTGCCTTTTAAATCAATATGGACAAAGAAAATAGTAGTATCAAGCCATTGATAATATATTAATGGCCCACTATAATCTTACACTCATGGAAGCAGCAGTCTAGAAATCAGATGACATATTGCATTAAGCAAATCTGCTGCACAAGACCTTTTTAAAGTGTTCAAGAGCA
>NW_006408564.1:9503787-9522719 GCF_000296735.1 Chrysochloris asiatica
TGAGTTTGAACTGCTGACCTTGCAGTTCAAACCCACTTGGAGGTTGAGAGTTTACCATGTGGCACCACACCAGTCCATCTGTCCATATGAGAAGATTGGAATTACCATGGCTTGGATCAGACACACCATAATCCTCAGAGACAACTTTGCTTTTGAACATGCTAAAGAGGCCTTTTACAGCAGATTTACCCAGTGCCATGTCTTTTGATTTTGATGCTCCTTCCTTGGGTGTTGATTACAGATCCAATTAAAATCATCAACAACTTTAATATTTTCTCCATTTATGAAGATGTTGTTTATTGGTCCACTACCCACTGACATTGACTCTATTCTTTTGTTGTGGTTGTTAAGTGCCATCAAGTTGGTTCTAACTCATAGCAACCCTGTGTAGAGTTTCTAAGGAGTGAGTGGTAGGTTTGAACCACTGACCTTTATGTTAAAAGTCCAGTACTTATTCTACAATGCTGCATAAGGACCATCTGTAGGGTTTCAGAGACTGTAAATCTTTATAGGAGCTGACAGTCTCATCTTTTTTCCTCAAAGTGAGTTTGAGCTGCTGACATTTCGGTTAGCCGTCCAATGACTATTGGTCCAGTAGTGAGGACTTTTGTTTCCTTTATGTTGAAATGTAATCCATACTGAAGATATAATCTTTTTTCTTAATCAGTAAGTGTGGCAAGTTGTTTGTACTTCCGGCAAGCATAGTTGTGTCTTCTACGTATGGTAGGGTGTTAATGAGTCTCCCTTGAGTCATGGCATCTATCTGAGTACAATTCAATAGAATAGCTAGTATCACTTTTTTTTTTTTTGGTTTTATGTCTTTTAATTGACCAGATCTTGGATTAAATTAACTCAATAAATGAACGACTTCTGCATCATATAAGTACATCTGAAGCTACTGAAAATATCTGAAGCTATTAATTATCAACCATCCACTTTAACACTCTTACCTTTGTTTCTTTTTCTTTTATGTTAGGGCAGATATAAAGAACCTCAATGATGCAAACATTAGGAACTGCTAAGCAAAAGGTTGGTAGTTAGCACCCACACCATCACCCTGCAGGATAAAGACGGGTTAACCTTCTGTAACAATTGCAGCCAAGAAAACTCTATGGAGCAATTCTAGTCGATTACATTCAGTTGCTATGAGTTGTAATAGATTCAATGACACTTAACAATAGCAACAAGACAAATGAAGGAGGTTTGATCTTTGTAACTGGACAAGAGCAACTACTTGGTTGGAGGGGTGGTTGTCACTAGGTAGAAGGTAAAAGTTTGAGTTTTGCTCTGTGTATCCCTTAGTTAGGTTTTCTTCAGGCATGGATCTGGGTCTAAGATAATGTGATACCTGCTTTGTGGACAAATGGGGAGAAAATTCATGTGTGTTTTTCTTGATGTGGTGCTGTAAAATAATCTATGGACTGCTAACCGAAAGGTTGTCAGTTCCACCTCAATAGCCTCTCCTTGGAAACTTTAAATGGAGTTGCTGTGAGTTGGAACCCACTCACTGGCACTTCAAATGACAATGAGAAGAAAGGCCATTTCATACAATGTTACTCAGTTTATGCACCAACCACTATAGACAATGATGAAGAAACTGAAGAATTCTACTGACTTTGTCCATCTGACATTTATCAAACATGAAATCTAGATGCATTGACAATTACTGGTAACAATTGGAAGAAAGAGGGAAGGATCAGTAGTTGAAAAATATTATCTTGGTGATAGATACGATACTGGAGATAGCTTGATAAATTTTGCAAGAAGAATGACTTCTTCATTGCAAATACCTTGTTACCTTGTTTTCAACAAGACAAAGAACAACTACACATGGGATCCTCACCAGATGGAATAAATGAATCAAATTGAATACATATGTGGGAAGAGAGTATGGCAAAGCTCAATATCAGCCATTCAAGGCTCGGGACCTATTTTGGAAGAGACCATCTATTGCTTTTATGCAAGTTCAGGCTGAAGCTGAAGAAAATTTAAACAACTCCACAAGAGCCAAAATATGATTTTCATATATTCTACCTGAATTTAGAGACCATCTCAAGAACAGATCTGATGCATTACACACTAATGACTAGAACCAGTGAAGTTGGAAAATGACATCAAGAACATCATACATGAAGAAAGCCAAAGGTCATTAAAAAGATAGAAAATAAAGAAAAGACCAAAATAGATGTCAGAAGAGACTCTGAAACTTCCTTTAGAACTAAAGCAACTGAAAGAAACAAAATTTCAAATGGCAACTTGAGAAAACAAAGTAAAGAATTATAGTGAATTGTGAAAAGACCTAGAGTTAGAAAATCAAAAGGAATTAACAAGTTTAGCATTTCTCAAGCTGAAATCAAAGGAAGAAATAATTCAAGCCTTGACTTATATTGTTGAAGGAGTCAATGGAAAAAAATACAGAAGGATGAAGAAAGCATCAAAACAAAATTGAAGGAATATACAGAGTCACTACCAAAAGAATTGTTTGCTGTTTAACCATTTCAAGAAATAATACATAATCAAGAATTGATAGATTTGAAAGAAGTCCAAGCTGCTCTGAAGGCACTGATGAAAAAAAAGGCTTCAGAATTGACAGGATAAAAATGAAAATCTTTCAACAAATTGATGCAGTGGTAGAGGTGCTCCCTCATCTATGCCAAGAAATTTGGGAGACAGCTACTTTGCCAACCAATTGAAGATACCCATATTTTTGTCTATTCCAAAGAAAGGTGACCCAAAGGAATTCAGAAATAAATAATATCATTAATGTCACGTGCAAGTAATATTTGCTGATGATAATTAAAAAATGATTGCAGCAGTCCATTGACAAGGAGGTGTCAAAAATTCAAGCCAGATTGAGAAGAGAACATGGAATGAGGGATATAATTTTTAACATCTTGACTGAAAGTACAGAATACTGGTAAGATATCTACTTAGGCTCTATTGACTATGCAAAAGCATTAGATTGTGTGGATCATAACAAACTATGGCTAATATTGCTAAGGAAGGAAATTCCAGAATACTGAATTTTGTTCATGAGGAACCTGTCCTCATGAAGACATAGTCATTAAAATAGAACCAGGTCATACTGAATGGTTTAAAATCAGGAAAAAGATGCACCAGAATTGTATCTTTTTGCCATATCTATTCAATCTGTATGCTCAGTAAATAATCTGAGATGCTGGATTGTATGAGAAGATCATGGATTAGAGGATTAGAGGAAGATTCGACAACCTGTGATATGCAGATAACACAAACCTGCTTCTTGCAAACAAAGAGGACTCGAAGTAGTCACTGATGAAGATCAAAGACTATAGCTTTCATTATGGATTGAATCTCAATATAAAGAAAAGAAAAGTCCTCACAAGAGGACCTGTAAATAGCAACCAGATAAATGGAGAAAAGAGTGAAGTTGCCAAAGACTTCAATTTGCTTGATTCCACAATGGATGCTCATGGAAGCAGCTGTCAAAAAATTCAGTGATGTATTGCATCAGGCAAGTCTGCTGTGAAAGACCTCTTTAAAATGTTAAAGAACAAAGATGTCACTTTGAGGACTAATGTGCGCCTGACTCAAGCCATGGTATTTTCAGTCAGCTCAGATGCATGTGAAAGCTGGACAGTGAACAAGGAAGGCCATAGAACAATCAGTGCATTTGAATTTTGATACTGGTGAAGAATATTGAAAATACCATGGACTGTCAGAAGAACAAACAAATCTGTATTGGAAGAAATATAGCCAGAATGCTCTTTAGAAACAAGATTTTATCTCTACTACTTTGGATATGTTGTTAGGTGGGACTGGTCCTTGGAGAAAGGTGTTATGCCTGGTAAGGTAGAGGGTCAGTGAAAAAGAGGAAGACCCTCAATATGAAGTGGATCTACACAGTGACAGCCACAATAGGTTCCAACACAGTAAGAGTTGTGTGATTGATGCTTGTTTGGGCAGTATTTCCTTCCGTTGTGCATAGGGTTCCTTTGAGTTGGAATTGACGTAGTGGCACCTAATAACATCTTTTATGTTATGTTTATGTTATGAACTAGATCTATATATGTGATATTGTTGTAGTTGTTTTTAAGTGCCATCAAGTTGGTTCTGACTCATAGCAACTCTATGTAGGATTTCCAAGGAGTGCCTGGTGAGTTTGAACTGCCAAACTTGCAGTTCAAACCAGACTTCAGTTCAGTGCATTATCCTGCTGCACCAATCCCCACAAAACAATGTAAAAAAATTTCACTTATAATTGTATGCTGTTAGGTGTCATCGAGTTGGCTGATGACTTTGAACTGCCAACCTTGTGGTTTGCAGTCCAGTGCTGATCCTACAGCACCAAACCAGGAGTCCATAAATAGTTTTATAATTTATAGGGGAAGAAAACAAAAAGAATATGATATGTGTAATTAGTACTTCTGATGCTTTTCCTACTTTTCTGAGGATGTGAGATTTTGTTTGGTTTGCTTTCCCTTCAGCCTCAGAACTTCTGTATTTTCAATAGTGCAAATAATCTGATGATGGAGTCTCTTCATTTTCTCTTATCTGAAAATATCATTATTTTATTCTTTTTTTTATCATGGTGAAATTCTTATAACAAAACTTTGTCTTTTTCAGTCATTGTTATGTGTATAATTCAGTGGCATTATATTCATTCCCAATATTGTATAACCATCATCACTATTTGATTTTGCTTGCTTTAAATATTGTGGTAGTGTAGTGGTTACGAATCAGGCTGCGAACCTCTCAGGGTCAGCAGTTTGAAGCTACCAGCTGCTCCATGGAAGAAAGATGAGGCTTTTTGCTCCCGTAAAGATTTACAGCCTTGGAAACCCTGTACAGGGTCACTATGGGTCAGAACCAACTTCACTGCACTTAACAACAACGACATACTCTAGCCAGTGTTATTCCCCTTCTCTGGTAACCTATCAATGAATGTTTTTTTTTTAGTGTGAAACTCTTTTTTTGACTTTTTACAACAGTGACCTTGTATAATATTTTTCCTTTTGTGATTGACTAATTTCAGTTAGTATAATGTCCTTCAGATTTATCCATGTTATGAGGTGTTTGGCAGATTAATTGTTGATTCTTTATGGTTACGTAGTATTCCATTGTGTGTATGTGGCAAAATTTGTTTATCCATTCTTCATTTGGTATTCTATTTTTGTCTTTGTACATAGTGTGTGTTTTGTTGTAGTATGTTGATGGATCCTATTTTCTTATTCATATGGTACTCTGTCTCTTAACTGGTGTATTTAATCCATTTGCAGTCAGTGTAATTATCCATAGATATGAACTGGTTGCTATCATTTTGCTGTGTGTCATTTGTATGGTTCTGTCGGTTTAATTGTTCCTCATAATGTTATGTGTTGAATTAATTTTGTTTGTGGATATTCTTGTAAGTTTATTCAATGCTGTTATTTTAGAGGCCGATTTTCCTCTTTTATTTTGAAGGTAGATAGTTGTGGTGGTTGTGTACCATCAAGTCAGTTTCGACTGATAGCAACCCTGTATAGGGTTTCTGAGGCTGTAAATCTTTACAGGAGCAGAAAGCCTCATCTTTCCCCTGAGGAGTGGGTGGTTGGATTGAACTGTCCAAAACATAGCCCACTATGCTTCAAGAGCTCCTTTTAATTTGATGAGAAGGTTTAATAATTTTCTTTGAGATTTCCCTGTAATTCATTAATTTATCCTAAATTTGAAACAGTCTATTTTATCTTGAAATCTACTTGACTTCCTGTTATTTAGAAGTTCTGTAATTACACTTTTCCCTCTCTTTTACTTTGCTATTGTCTTTGTTACAAATTGGTATCTCTAGTTTCCTATTTACATACTTGTCGGTTTGTTTTACTTTGGATTCTTCTATATCTGGGATAAATCAGGGAAGTGTTGTCATGTATGCTAATATGAGGTTGTTGTCTGCTTTTACTGGTCCTCTGTCCAAAGATCACCCTTTTGTGTATTTTTAAGTTGGTCTAGTTTTCACAAATTCCTTTCATTTCTTTTTATCTGGAAATGCCCTTATTTCACCATCAGATTTGAAGGACATTTTTACTGGATATATGATTCTTAGTTGGCATTTTTTAAATTTCAGAGTTTTGTGTATGTCATGCCACTGCCTTCTTGTTTGTATGGTTTCTGCTGAGATATCAGAGGTTAGTGTTACTTGTTCTCCTGTGTAGGTTCCTTTTCATTTGTCCTAAGCTGCTCTCAGTGTTATTTCCTTGCCTTTGATTTTGGAAAGTTTTATCATAATATGCCTTGATGATTTTGTTTTGGAGTCTATCCTGTTTGGGATTTATTCAGCTTCTTTAATGCATATTGTCTTGTCTTTAATGATGTTAGGGAAGTTTTTTCCCAGTAAGTCTCTGGAATTTTTTCCTATTTCCTCATGTTCTGGGAATCTGTTGACACATAGGTTATTTCTCTTGATAGTGTCTTACATAAATTTTAGGGTTTTGTTTTGTTTTGTTCAGACTTTTTCCTTTTTTCTTTTTTTTCTGATTGTTCCTCTAGCATGTTAGTATAGACAGATTTTTCTTCAGGTTCACAAATTCAGCCTTCCATTGATTCATTTATTTTCCATTGCCCTTTGAGCTTATTATCCATTTCTGAAATCTTGATATTAGCCTTCTGGATTTCTGCTTGCTTCTTTTGTATGACTTCTTATTTTCATTCATTTTGTCAGTTTTTTCTTGTAAAGCTTTCTTGAATTCTTCTAAACATTTTTTTGTGTTCTTCTTGCATTCTTCTGCAGTTTTATTGGTCTTTCTCTCAACCCATTGGAGGTACCTAGGTATCATTCGATTAAATTCTTTATTAGGTAGTTTCAATGTCATTTCTTCCTCAGAAATGTTTTTTTGTGCTCTGCATTTTGTTCACTTGTTTGAGCCCCTCTATCTTGTTTCATCATGTGAAGTGAATTGTCTATTGTCTCTGAGATAATGTGGTGTCATTGTATTTGCATTTCATTGATGGTTGTATGTAGATGTTGTTGTAGTCACTGACACCTGCCTCCTGGTGTGTTTAATAGAGAATGGAAGTGTGTGCACAGTTGTCTGTTCACTATTTATGCAGGACAGAGTTGGCTGCTGTTGGTTGCAGTCCAACATTGATCGGTGGCACAGGACTTGGTAGTGAGCCATGCTCAGTGAGTGGAACTACAGGAGGTATGAATGTGGCTGGGCTGTATGGGCACAGTTGCTGTCTCCCAGCAGGTGAGGCAAGGGGAAAAAAAGAGAAAAACAAACAACAGAGAAAAAGAAAACAATAAAAATCAACAAATACCAGCAAGAAACAGAATATACTAACTACGAAGAGAAAAAAAAAAAGGGAAATAAAAACAGAGGAAGAGAAAATAAAAAGAAAGAAAAAACACAGTAAATAAAATCAGGGATAGGGAAGGGAAAAAAGTAAGAGATAAGAGAATAATTGCAAAAAATATTGAGAGGGGGAAAAACAGAAAAAAGAAATAGAAGAAAGGAAAAAGGAAATCAGAGACAGGATAAAAACAAGGGAAGGAGGAGAAAATAAGAAGATAAAAACAAAACAAAGAAAAGGAACAAAACAAAACAAAACAAACTACACAGAGGCCCGGCCTAGAGAAGATGGTGGCTAGGATACTCGGTATGGTTTGGTACCCTGTGCCAGCCAAGAAGCTCACAGAGTAGAATGGGGAGGGATGAGAGGGAGAGTGCTCAGTCCTAGGTGGCGTTCCTATAGGACTAGGTATTGTCTGTGATTAGGGCCTCTGATCAGGAAGTCGTTCATACAGGCTCTGAAGGTGACTGAGGTCAGGTTGCTTGTTCTCAGAAGGAACTTTTCCAGGCCCAGAGGGCAGCTGGGGCAGGGCAGCTGGTTATGGAATTTGTTCTTGGCCTCCAAGAGGTAACCAGGACTCAGCAATTCAGGGTCTGCTGATCTGCTGATTGGGTGCATCCAGACGTGAGGTGTTATACTCAGCACCCAGTTTATGTTGGCACAGCTCCAACTTCTGGCAGAGCAGGGGCTGTGTGCTGGGAGCTGGCCATACTCTAGCCACCAGGAGTGTGTAAGAAGCAAAGGAGTAGTGTATCTTTCTCATTGCTAGACACCAATGTGTGATTATGTTGTCAGGCTGCTGTTTTCATCAAATGCTGCCTGCCGAATTTCAAGATAGTCACACTATGTCAGGACAGTAAACAATTCACCCATCTGCCTTCTCTCTCACCACTTATTCCAGTTAGCATTCAATCCACGTCTCTCTCCTTTCCTCTGAAGCTCGATTATGGGAGTTTATTATGAAAATTAGCACTTTACAACTGAGGGCCAGAAATGCTCAGGGTCCAGTTCTTCTAACCAGGACAGCCTTTCCTTAGCCATGCCCACAGGCAGCAAGCCTCACGCTGCTTGCACATTGTTACAAAGCTCTTTCAGGACTGCAGATAAATGCAGACAGGGCACTCCACTCTACCATAAACCTTAGTTTGAAGGCACTTGGCTCACAGAGTCATCAGACCTAGTACCAACAATTAAGTGCCTGAAGGCAGCCCACTCTGCAAACAAGCCTCTGTCCAAAGTCACTCAACTTGACTTGCTCTGTGGGCTAGGAAGCATACTGCTTTGTCTCATGATCTGGTTCTTGGTTCTGCTGCTGCTGCTGATGCTTCTCCATCACTCATGCAATATCAACATTTTCTGTCCCTGGGTTGAGAATATTCAGTGCACAGTGATCTCGGGATCCAAAGGACATGCTTTACTCCTGTCTCTTTTTCAAGGGCAAGTCAGATCCCCAGTCCTGCTTCTGAGTTGGCTAATTTAAAACCCATGTTAAAGTTACATGTTTTTATACTCTATTAGCAATCACAACTGAATTACACCAACCTATGAGGATCTTCTCCCACCTTTTATTACCTGGACCCATCAGGAAAAAGTTGTTTGATAGAAGTTACATGTACTATGAAGTAAAGTAATCTACTACACTGCAGTATTATATTCTGGTTGTATAGTTTTGTTTCTCCTTGCAAAGAAGTTGGTCAGTAGGCTCTTGGTCATTTTTAGAGTCAGATTTCTCCTTTTTTAAGTATAAAATAATTATTATGTCAGTGCATGTTCATTTAGAAAAATAAAGTTTAATCTTAACATCTTTAGATAACACTGTTATTATTGTGATGTACATACTTCTGTTCTTTCATGTTGTTGTCATTAGGTGTCCTTGAGTTAGTTCTGGTTTATAGTGACCCTATGCACAAGAGACAAAACACGGCCTTGTCCTGAATCAGCCTCACAGTTGCCATGTTTGAGTCCACTGTTGCTACCACTGTATCAGTCCTCATTGGGGATTTTCACTGACCCTCCAGTTTTCCAAACATGTCCTTCTTTAGGGACTGGTCCCTCCTGACTAGTATGAAAGACGAGGTCTTTCTAAGAAGTGTTCCTGGCTTCTAAGAAATGTTCTGGCTATATGTACTTTTAAGACAGATTTGTTTGTTCTCTGGAAGCCCATTGGTACTTTGAATATTCTTCACCAACAACATAATTCAAATGCATCAATTCCTCTAAGATCTTCCTTATTATTCATTACCCAATTTTCACGTGCATAGGAGGTGAGTGAAAATACCATAGTTTGGGTCAAGCATGCTTTTTTCCTCAAAGTGACATCTTTGTTGTTTAACATCTCGAAAAGATTTTTTGTAGCAGATTTTCCTAATGCAATATGTTTGATTTCTTGACTGCTGCTTGCATGAGTAGGAGCCAACTTGACAGCCTTAACAACAACAACAAAGCGTCCATGAAAGTTGATTGTGGATCCAAACACAATGAAATCTTTGACAACTTCAATCTTTTCTCTTTTATCATGATGTTATTTTTGGTCCATTTGTGAGGATTTTTGTTTTCTTCACATTGAGTTGCAATCCATACTGAAGGTTGTAGACTTTGATTTTCATCAGTTGGGATTTAAATTATTTTTCACTTCCAGCAAGCAAAATTCTGTTATCTGCATATTGCAGGTTGTTAATAAGTTTTCCTCCAATCCTGATGCCATATTTTTCTCCATATAATCCAATCTTTTTGGATTATTTGCTTAGCATACAGATTGAGTTAGTATGCTAAAAGAATACAACTGTAGTGCGCAACTTTCCTGATTTTAAACCTCTCAGTATCCCCTTTTCTGTTCAAACCACTGTCTCTTGGTCTGTGTACAGGTTTCTCATGAACACAGCTAAGCATTCTGGACTTCCCATTCTTTGTAATGTTATCCATAGTTTATCATGATCCTCACAGTCAAATGACTTTGCATAGTCAATAAAGCACAAATGAACATTTCCCCATTACCATTTGCATTCAGCCGATACCCATCTTACATCAGTAATGATGCCCTTCATTCCATATCCTCTTCTGAATCTGATGTAAAAATTACTGGCAGTTCCCTGCCAATGTACTGCTGCAACCAAAATTTTACTTGCATGTGATATTTGAAATCGTGTTAGATAACTTCTGCGTTCCATTGGGTCACCTTTCTTTGAACTGGGCATATTATGGATCTCTTTGAAATGGGCACAACTATGGATCTCTTCCAGTCCTTTGGTGAGATGGCTGTTGCTCAAATTTCTTGGCACAGACAAGTGAGCACTTCCAGCTTTGTATCAGTTTGTTGAAATATTTCAGTTTGTATTCCATCAATTCCTGGACCATTGTTTTTTCTTCAATGCAGATTGAACTTCTTTCTTCATTATTACTGATTCTTGCTCATATGGTATCTCTTGACATTCTTCTAAACTTTAACATACTTTTATATAAACATGCACACATACATACATAAAAATGCATAAAGACATAAATAGTTATGGGATCATATACTGTTTAGACTGATTCTTATTATAATACACATGTTTTTCTCTATATAGAAATAAACATTTGTATTTTACGGTTGCTTAGCTTTTCATTATATGAATGCATACTTTATAATCCATTTTCTTTTAATGTTGAGACTGTTTCCTATTTTTCATTATTCTGAAAAATTTGTAGGTAAACATCCATCCATGTTACATGATTATAACCATTGATTGAATGGATGACATTATAGTTTCCAGCAATGTTTTGCTGTATTTATTTGGAAGTATTTAAATGTAGATTGCATACTCAATCCCAATAAGGAGTGACCTAATTTATTCTCACATAGCCTGAATAATTACCCACAAAAATTTTCATCTCTGTAATCTATTCATGTTATTTTATTTGGAAACAAGTCTTTGAAGGTATGATTAAATTAAGTATCAAGATAAGAACATTTATTGGAGTTTCCAGGTGAATCTTTATTCATAAAAATAATCACAAGTGTCATTATAAGAGAGAGACAGAGGGAGATTACACACAGACAGAAGAGGAGAAAGTAATGTAAACTTTGAGGGCGACATTAGCGTGACATAGTGTTGTAGCCATAAGCCAAGGACTGTTGGCAACCACCCGAAGCAAGAAGAATCAAAGAACCATTTGTACCATAGAACCTCCAGAGGAAGTGTAGCCCTGCTGACACTTTGATTTGGAGATACAAATACAGAGTTTTCATTTCCAGATAAGGGAGAAAATAAATTTCTGTTTTAAGTCAACAAGTTTGTGGTCATTTGTTAAGTAGGCACATTAAATGAATTCATTGCATGAGAATGAGTAGTTTCCGCTAATAGTTGTGGAAATTCTGTGCTACTTTTAAAGATAACATTGAGCTTTCTCTATTTCATGTTTCTTTTAATGTTGAAAAATCCTAAGCATTGTACATATTTCTTGACTATTTAAAATTCTTAGTTTTGAGGTCTATTGATGAAATAGCCAACTTGCCCTTACTCATTTATTTTCTAATCAAGTATTTTCTGTTTTTACAGTTCTCCTTCTGATATAAATATCTAACAAGGACACACTAAATGTACAAGGGAATGGACTCAAGTTATTTAATGTTCTATATGCATTGCTGTGTGATGTTTATCAGTTTTCATAAAGGTGGTACCATTTTAATCATAAGAAAGCTACTGGGGACAAATAATTTCTCTGTTTCTTCTCTCTCAGAGTGTGAATTTCAAGCTCCTGAAAGGTTATAAAATGCTTCTTAAATAATTTTTATCTATTTTCATCCTTGGAACATTTGAAAAATTCATTCAAGCAGAAAAGAATCAAACACTTAAAACATAGTTTAAAAATAAAAAAATATTTTACAGTGGAAACAAATGAATTACTTCTTTCTCTCTGTATTTCTCCTTTTACCCCCACTTCTGTTGGTCCCATTCCCTCAGATCCTTTCTTCTTGTTCTACATCATCTATGTCTTTCATACAGAAAACCTGGTATGTATCCTATCAGATTTACTCCGTGGCAATATGTGTATACAAACATACAGTTAGATACAAGCATGGTTTCTAGGTCATTGTTGGATAGAAATGGGATTGTATTATACTCCCTTATTATCTGTACTTATGGACATTGCTTTACATCCTTGGTTTAGAGACATGATAGTTCTTAGTGTGGCTTTACTACAGTTCATATATTATTCCACCATTGAAATACATCGCTTCCTACGGTTAGGCTACTGCAAAGAGTGAGTGCTGTTATAAACATTCTTGTCACTACATTTTATGTACTAGTGCTACTAGTAGGGGAGATTCTGAGTTAAAGATTACTAGGGAAAAGGCTATAGTACTTTCAGTTTTAATAATATTGCCAGATTTCCCAAAAGACTATACCCATTCATGTTTCTGTCAACACTATAGGAATTTATCCATTTCCCCAAGAAATGGATGCTATTACTCTCTAATTTTGGTCTTTGTAATAAGTATGGGGTCCTGTTGTGGTGCTATAGGATAAGCACTGGATTACTAACAACAGGGCCAGTGGTTCAAACCTACCACCCACTCCTTGAAAACCCTATACAGGGTCGCTGTAAGTTGGAACTTACTCAGCAGCACTTAGTAACAATAACACTATGTAGGAAATAGAATTTCACTAATAGTTTGATTTTTCCCTTTTGCTTAATGGTGTTGAATATGCTTTTATATGTTTGTGGGCACTTGAACTTGCTTCCCATGAACATTCTTTGCTAATACTTCTATTGACATATTTAGCATTGCCTTGCTCATTAAAAAGTATTTTTATGTATTGTTGACATTAACGCTCTGTCTCTCATTTCTATTGTAAATACATCCTCAAATTTGTATTTTGCCAGTTGACTTTGTCAGTGGTATCTTTCATCTCCACGAGTGATGAACTATAGTTTGTGTCCATCTTTTATATCTCTGGGCCTTCTGTACTTAGCCTAAAGGTCATTTATACCATCATGGTCCTACACTCAATCTCCTTGATTTATTAGTTATTATTTTATAAGAGGTTTAAGTTGCAACAAAATGGACTACCTACATTTTCTTCCAAATGCATAGTCAACTTGGTCTATAGTATTTAAACCACCCATCTTTTCCTAGCTGAATGAAAATAAAACTCGCGACATGCATTTAATCCTCATATCTGCAAGTATCAGGATCTGGATTCTCTCCAGGTGCACTCCTGTTCTTTATGATATTATGTTAGTTACAGTAGAATTGAAGTATGTCTTAATATCTGGTAAGATAAGTCATATTATCATTGTTCTTCATATTTTTCTTAGTTGCTTATTGAGCTTTCATTCTTTTAAAATTGAAACTGTTTAATTCTTTATCATTTCAATTGAAATCATGTTGTATTTATATATTAATGGTTGGAATTTTTGGAAACAGTACTCAGTCCTCCACCATCCTCATGATCACTGGTATGTTGAATCCCATTGCTGAAACTGCTGTACCAATTCATCTCATGCAGGGTTTCCCTTACATTTACTATTTGACCAAATATGAGAGTAATTAAAATCATATTGCTACAAAATCACAGAAACGCTTATTAAGCAAAAATATCAAAATGTGAAGCTATTGTTTCTTCACAAATTTCATCTGTGTAATTAGCAAGGAAATGATAAATATGTCAATAGAAGTATTAGCAAAGAATGTTATGGGAAGCAAGTTCAAGTTCCCACAAACATATAAAAACATATTCAACACCATTAAGCAAAAGGGAAAAATCAAACTATCAATGAAATACTATTTCTAGCGTAGTGGTTACAAATCGGGCTGCGAACCTTAAGGTCAGTGGTTCGAAACTACCAGCCGCTCCGCGGGAGAAAGATGAAACTTTCTACTCCCGTAAAGATTTACACCCTCGGAAACCCTGTACAGGGTCGCTATGGGTCGGAACCGACTCAACGGCACTTAACAACAACAAACAAACATAGTGTTATTGTTACTAAGTGCTGTTGAGTAAGTTCCAACTTACAGTGACCCTGTATAGGGTTTTCAAGGAGTGGGTGGTAGGTTTGAACCACTGGCCTTGTGGTTAGTAGTCCCGTGGTTAGTATTCCAGTTTCTTTAACCCTTCCCTGAAGAATTTTGCACTCTTCTATTTATATTGTGTCGAAACAGCATTTTTGACATACTGAAGGGACTCACAGCATGCTACTTTTAAAATGTTCTTTGAGGTTTGGGAACAAAGAGAAGTCTGGAGGAGCAAGATCAGGGTTTAGGGTGGATGGAGTAAGGTGTTCCAATGAAATTTTCATAAAACAAGACTTGCTACACTTGAGGAATGAGTAGGTAGGTGCATTGTTGTGCTAGGGGACAAAAAAGCCTGGATACAACTTTCCTGGCCTTTTTCTCAAAAATGTAGTTTCCAAGTTTCTTAAAACTTTTTCCTAATAAGCCTCTGTCATCACCCTGTGTCCTTTGAGAAAAATCTATCAAGATGACACCTTTGAAGTCCCTCAAAAGTCACCATAACCTTCTAAGCTTTTTTTTTTTTTTCTGCCTTGAATCTTACTGGCCCATTATCCCCTTAGAAGCCATTGTTCTTGTCTGACAAGACTAAGATAAGTATGTTACTAGAGAACTTGTCTGCAGCCGTCTGATGGTCACAGATAAATTTGAACTTTTTTTTTTTTAATATACCTGTTTGCTCATGTATGACCTGGAATCCTAATAGCAGTACTTTTTGACTCACCCTCCTGTGTGTTCGTGTGTTTAGTAACGATGTATAGTCAGTATCAAAAAGTCAGTCAACTAATAGGTACATCATAATAAAAAATGGTAAGACCTAGTTGGAATTCGTCTTCATTTATGTTTTTAAAGTTTATGGGTCAGAACAAGAGCTTGTATAAGGCAGTGCACTGCTGTAAAGGTTAAATTCTAGACAGCGCATTACTGTGCAGCACTCATTGACGACTAACAATTTTGTAACTCATTGCGCAGAAGTATTATTGCAACTTCCTTAATTTCAAATCATATCATTAACTCTCCACAGGGTACAAACTGAAGTTGAGTTTTACTTGGCACAGCCCTTCCATTCCCTTTGGCTAGCTGAAACCAGCATATTGCATAGTGAGTGTCTTACACTTATATATGATATGCATTACATCACCATTCAAACTGCTATTAACAATCACTCTCTCGGCTCTTTAGCTCGATTGATGTCAATCATCCTGATTATCATCTACCTAGCATGACCTTCTGAATTCTTCCAAGGATTAAGTTATGTCAGAAGCTTAAAAAATACATTTACCATTTTAGCTTCCTGGGGGCAAATGGACGATCTGTTTCCCCAACAGTTACTTAATTCCATCATAAGAATATCTCCTTTACCTGTAGGCAGAGCAACAGTGCATTTCTTTGTGCTCAGCTCAGCCTGCCAGCTGAGTCCTGTTATGTTCTTCCTCCTTCACACCCCCCTGCTCATGCTAGCTTAGTGTACAAATATCAGAACCCAACATTTCCATCTCCTGTGAATGAGGAAATACTATCTCAGCCAGGATATTGTTGAAAAATTAAATTTAACAAACAAAAGTGTACTGAAATTTTAGATATAAATCAGACACATCTCTAGGATTTACGTTGAACTGTACACCTTCAAAGATATTATATTTTTATTCCCAGCAAATTACCTAGGAGAAAGAAAATGACAAGAGTAATCTATTTTTTTCACAGCTGGTCGGTTGGCCAGAGTTTCTCATCAAGGAGTACATGCTGTTTGCTCCCCAGATGGACAGCCTGGATGAGCGACAAATCCACAGAGCCTGGGACACAAGGTGGGAATTATACTGCCAGTGCCTTTCATCTTGCACAGCTCTGCACACTTGAAATTACAAGTGGCCCATTTCCAAATGAGCATCTTTGGGGACAACATCCTATATCTTGTCAGAATGAGTCCCATTAAATCCTCAGCTGGAATTAAACCAAAAACTTGTAATAATTATGGGAAACTTATTAAAAAGTTGAAGCCCTAGACTGTGACAGTGAAAACATTTAGGCAACATTAACAGTAATTGAAATCTCTGAGTTTTTCTTTTCAATCAGGTCTTGTTGATGACCAAGCAAAGAACACCCAAATGAGAAGGTATGAAACCCAAACACCAACTAATCAGCGGGGAGGTATTGTCCTTTGTTCCAATACAAGAATCTAAGTGAAAGCCATGGTAAATTGAATTGCTTACGTGGGAGCCTCAGGCTCCTGCTAAACAGATGCCCATGGCTCCTTTAGTGGATGCAGGTCTCCTGGCCTTGCTTCTTAATCAGGCTTCACATTGACTTGTGTCTGCACGGCACTGCGTGTCCCCTTCCCTTCTGTCTTTGCCCTTCCACAATTCAAAAAGCACTGCTTTCCTTAGTATGTCTTAAGAGTTAAGGGAATGAATATTAAAGAAACAATTTGGAAACCTGACCTAAGCAATAGTTTCTATTAAATTTAGGACTTGGTTTCCAAAGTACAGAATGCTAAAAACAAAAACAAAACACTTCTTTTTTGGACTGCAATTACAAGTGTGATTCCACTCTCAATTTCTCCTTACTGTTTTTCCTGTTTGTCTTTCAGTAGTGGTTACCTTGAGCAGGCAGTGCACCTGTTTGACTTTACAGTTTTCTATCACTAGGGACGATGAAGTCCTGGTGTGGTGCCATAGATGTTCACTTGACTGCAGTGTCAGTTTGAATTGCAAGGTCAGCAGTTCAAATCTACCAATCACTTCTCGGAAACCCTATACAGGGTTGCTATGAATTGGAACGGACTCAACAGCACTTAATAACAACAACAACAGCGGTGTTTATTAGAGTCGTGGTATGGCACTGTTGGATAAACACGAAGCTGCTAACTGAAAGGTCAGTGGTTCAAACCTACCAGCTGCTCCTTGAGAACCCTCTAAGTTGGAACTGACTTGACAGCACTTACCAAAAGCAATTATTAACCCCCAGAGAAAACCAAACCCACTGCCATGGGGCTGAAGTTAATTCAGCAACTCCAAAAAGGGTTTCAGAGGCTGTAAATCTCTATGGGAACAGAAAGCCTCATCATTTTCCCAGAGGAGCGGCTGGTGGATTAGAACTGCCGACCTTGCAGTTGGCAGTTCAGTGCTTATTCTACACCATAAAGGGAGTTAGTTGTTGTTGTTAGATGCCGCTCAGTGGGGTCCTACTCATAGTGACCCTATGCACAACAGAGGCAAACACTACCGGGTCCTGCGCTGTCCTCACAATTCTTCTTATGTTTGAGCCCATTGTTGTCATTGTGCTGATCTGTTTTGTTGGGGGAGGGGGGTCTTCATCTGTTTTGTTCACTTCACTAAGCATGATGACTTTCTCCAGGTTCTGATGCCTCTTGATAACATGCTGGAGATATGACAAAGTCTCGCCATCCCTGCTTCCAATGAGTGTTCTAGCTGCACTTCCTCTAGCATAGATTTGTGTGTTCTTCTGGAAATCCATGGCATTTTCAATATTCTTCATCAGCACCATAACTGAAATGCACCAGATTTTCTATGTTCTCCCTTATGCAACTTTTACTTGCATATGAGGCAACTGAAAATACCATGGCTTGAATCATGCAAATGGAAGTCCTCAAACGGACATCTTTGCTCTTGAGCACCTTAAAAAGGTCTTGTGCAGCAGATTTGCCTGATGCAATCCATTATCTGATTTGTTTTAACTGCTGCTTCAATGAGTGTTGCTTGTAGATCCAGGCAAAATGAAATCTTTTGACAACCTCAGTCTTTTGTCCATTTATCATGATGTTATTTACTGGTTCACTTGTGAGGGTTCTCATTTTCTTTAATTGAGGAGCAATCCATACTGAATATTGTAGTCTCTGATCTTCATCGGTATGTATTTTAAGTTCTCTTCTTGCAGACAAGGTTGTATTATCCACATATCACAGGCCGTTAATGAGTCTTCTTCCAATCCTGATGCCATGGTCATCTTCATATAATTCAGCTTCTTGGATTATTTGGTTAGCATATTCATTGAATAAGTATGATGAAAGTATACAGCTCTGGTTCACACCTTTCCTGATTTTAAACCATTCAGTATACACTTGTTCTGTTGGTACAACTGCCTCTTGGTTTACATATAGGTTCCTTATGGGAAAAATTAAGTGTTCTGCAATATCCATTTGACAGTGTTATTCCTAGTTTGTTATGATCCACACAGTCAAATGCCTTTGCATAGTCAGTGAAGCACAAGTAAACATATTTCTGGTATTCTCTGCTTTCAGCCAACCGCTATCTAATGTCAGCAATGATATTCCTTATTCCATGTCCTCTTCTGAATAAAACTTGGATCTCTGGCAGCTCCCTGTTGTAGTACATCTGCAACAGATTTTAAATTATCTTCAGCAAAATTTTACATGCATATGATATTAATGATATTATTCAATGATTTCTGCATTCTGTCAAGTCACTTTTCTTTGGAATGGGTACAAATATGGGTCCAAATCCCTCCAATTGGGTGATTAAGGACAACCTTAACTTTTTTTTTCACCTTTAAAAGAACTTCTTCTCAATTTTTAAAGTGTTGAAGAGCAAAGATGTCAGCTTAAGGATTAAGGTGCACCTGACCCAAGCCATGGTATTTTCAATAACCT
>NW_006408564.1:9524267-9525654 GCF_000296735.1 Chrysochloris asiatica
AAGAATAGACCCAAGGGCTTAAAAGAAATCCCACAATATTTTAATTCCATTTTCCCATGAACTTTTTGAAGCCCCTCATATAGTTGAGACTTTGGAGAAATAGAATTTTTAAAAATATATATATACGTACAGTTGGAGGGTGAAATTTCAGCCACTTTGAAAAACAAAATTGTCAACATAAATTTTAATGAATACCCAGCAACTCTTGCACACACTGTTATACATGTGTATAAGATGCTAATCATAATACTAACAACAATTGTTACCTTTTAGAAGATGGGGACATGTATGAATCTGTTGTACTGCTGATACTCTTTTTTAGGCGATGCTCTGTGCAATGATTATATATATTTGTTTTTGTTATTTGTTACTCTGTTACAGTTCATTAAGCTCATTTATATTTTTCATTTTCAAAATTACTTCTAATTTATAATTACTTCAAAATATCTTTATTAAAAAGATGAAAATTTAAGAGAGCTTGTATTAACTAGCGTGTGGACTTTGATTAATTTGAAATAATCAGTTATTAAAATGCTTTTCAGATAATGAGGGCAATTAAAATCATTAGTTATTTAAAGAAGCTAAATATATATTGCTTATTTTTAAAGACTGAAGATATTTTGTGGTTATATAATTTTTTTTTAAATTAAGAAGAGAAAGGATTAACCTCAACCAGTGAATCTCTACTCTTTGCTTGAAGTTTTGAAGTTCAAGTGTTTGTCCATTCCATTTGTCTTCTTTCATGTAGCCTCAAATTGGTGTGGGAAACCTCCCTAACTCTGTCTGTTTGGCTACTCTGAATTCTGGTATTAGAAGAGCTGTTAAATTTTTTACTGTATGTATATCAGCATTACTTAGTCAGGAAAAGGCCTTTTGACCCATTAAGTAGCACTTGTTCAGGGGGTCTGCTCTATGTATGTGTTTTTTAAAACAATGTTGATGCTAGATTTATTATGGCAGAGTCTACTGCCAAGAAAGAAACCTCAGAATTCTAGTCCTGTTGTGTTCATCTCTATTCAATGTCTGCTATTCTTGCATAACTGCCTACATTTTAAACAATTGACTTTGAGGAGACTGGAGGCACTGAGACAAAACTAAGCCCATGGTTTTAAGAGGCAGACTCACCTGCCTACTTAGAATCCTACAGCTGCCGCTCCTAAGCTTGATGGTCTGAGACAAAATATTTAATCTCTTTGAGCCTCAGTTTCTTTCTTTGGCTTGGAGATTAAAATTATTATTTTGGTGTAGTTTCTGGTACACCATGAGTGCTCAGTCAGCACAGATCTCTCTCTCTCTCTCTCTTTTTTAAATGTTTTTTGAATTATGTGATCGTTTACATGGGAGAACATTAGTTTTACATTCATCCTGTCGTATATCATTTCATTGC
>NW_006408564.1:9525754-9536055 GCF_000296735.1 Chrysochloris asiatica
TGGTGTTGGAGGAGAATATTGAAAGTGCCATGGGCTGCCAAAAGAACAAACAGATCTGTGATGGAAGAAGTGCAACCAGAGTGTTCCTTGGAAGCCAAGATGGCCAAACTTCATCTCTCATACTTTGGACATATTGTCAGGAGGGATCAGTCGCTGGAGAAGAATATCATGTTTGATAAGGTGAAAGATCAGAGAAAAAGAGGAAGACCCCCAGTGAGATGGATTGGCAGGGTGGCAGCATCAATGGGCTCAAGAGTTGTAACAATTGTGAGGTTGGCCCAGGACCAAGCAGTGTTTCATTCTGTTGTGAATAGGGTCACTATGAATTGGTACTGACTTGATGGCATCGAAAAACAACTCTTCAATTCAGCATGACTTGAAATGACAATTTGTAATGTTAATGAAAAACGGTTAAAAAGTTTCAAAATTTGGACTAATTGAAGGCCAGACCACTTTAAGGGCAAGTTTTACTTGCAGACTACATCTTATGAGTTTAATGACTTTTTTTTTTAAAAAGAAATTTGATATACTATAAATTGTTCCAAGCAGAGGGTCAAATCACAACTGGGAGTAGCAGATTGAACTATGAGCACCGGATGACAGGAGTTGATAAATTAGAGTAGACCCAGTGTAGAGGGGTAAGGATGGCTTGTTGTTGTGTTGTTGTGAAGTGCCGTCAAGTCAGATCCGACCCATAACGAGCCTATACAAGGTTTCCGAAGTGCGACTGGTGAGCTTGAACCGCTGACCTTGCAGTTCAAGAGGCTTTGCAGTCTGGCATATTAACCCACAGTGCCACACCAGGATGGCTAGGAGAATCCAAAACCAACCTGTGCAGTGATTGAAAGAGCCAACTTGGGAAGATCCAACTTGGAGGAGAAGGAATCAACTTATTATACCTGATATAAGTATTACCCAAGGGTACAAGGAAGGGTCTTCAAGGTAGATTATCTCAAAATGAGAAGAATTACCTGTCTTAGACTGGGGTTGTCCCATTTCTGTGGAAGTCTCTAGGGAAAAGCTGGGTAACCACTAGTTGGGATTATTGTGGAGGAGACTTACTCAATGGAGGATAAATTAGTTCCTAGGTTCCATCAATTTGTAATTGTCTATGGTTTAATGAGACCAGATCTATTTCTTTTAGAGGATGAGATATATCTTGTAATTGGTAGCATCCTAATGAAAACAACACTGTATAGGAAAACCACTTTTTCTAAGTATCCTACACTTTTACTGCTATGATCACCTTTGCACCATTTTTTTCTTCTTAGATGTTATGATGTAAACAATTATGAAGTCTTAACTAAATTTATCCTTGATTATGAGGGAGTTGGAATTTAATGAATTTGCTTCTGAAATGAAGAAATGGATAGTGATGAAGATAAAGATAATCATCAGCACTTTATATACTTGTTTAAAATAGATCATGTTGTAAGGGGTGGAAACCCTCCATAGAATGGATTTAGCAGTCTCTATACAATACATATATTGAAAATATTCGGTCCTGTGAGAGGACAATTATCCTACTCATATACATGGATTTTCCTTCACTTAAAATAGGAACCTTCTATAAAACAATACTAAGCTACAGAAAAAATTCAAAATCTTCATCTTTTTATCTAATAAATTATTGTTAGATTATTAAGTTATAGCCTAATAAAATGGCACTTAGGACTCTATAGCTATTTTACTCAAGTACCAATATGAGGTGCCAAGAGGAAATACTGAGTGACAACATAGAAATACATGAACTCTATTTCCATTCAAACCATAGCTGTAATGTACTTACCTAAAAACGGAATTAGCATGTCCTGGCCTGATTGCCTGCTTCGGCAGCACATATACTAAAATTGGAATGATACAGAGAAGATTAGCATGGCCCCTGTGCAAGAGATTAAATTTAAGAGAATCAGAGGAATGACTTTGAAGCCCTCTTCTTCTTGCTACCTACTTTGGGGTGTGTGTGAAGAAGGACAGTGGCTTAGAGGCCATGAGAATAACATAAGTGTGCACAAGAGAATTCAGAGACAGCAAGATGCACAGTTCTGTCTTACTAAGTATCATTTATCTTTGTTGTTAAGTGTCGTTGAGTCGCTTCTCATAGCTACTCTGTATAAAGTTTCTGAGGCTTTAAATCTTTTCAGGAGCAGAAAGCCTCATCTTTCTCTTGGGAAGCAGCTGGCAGCTCGAACCGAAGATCTTGTGTTTCATAGTCCAGTGCTTCTGTTTCCGTTTGTTGTTATTGTCCTTCCTGTCAACTACTGTGGTAGGATATTGTTTGATTTCTCTTTTTTTTCATTCACGAACCTCGGAGTATTACGTCTTCTCCTAGTTCCTTAGGTGATGTAATAAATGTAACAAAATGGAGGTCCTTGATATTCAGGTTCTTCTGCTCTCAGCACAGTTACCCTGGGTTCTGTGTGATCTTTGACTGAATTTCCTTCCCTGATCTCTCAGTCAGGATCAGAATGAGAGGGATCGCTCTGCTGACCTACCTGTCTTGTGCTGGGACCAGCTTTTACATTGGCTCTGCCATTACCCAGAATTGGTTTCATCTCCTAGAGCAGACCTTTGGGAGGCCCACTTATACTGGGGACATTATGCTGGGAAAAAAGCTATAGAGCAGACTTAAAGCTTCAGAAGTTAGGGTCAAACAATAGTAAAACTGCAAAGGTAGCCAAGCACTCTACATCTGTAGGGCTGTTCTCTCTCTCTGGTTGGCTACTCCTTTGTTGTTGTTGTTGTTGTTAGGTGCCATTGAGTCCATACCGACTCATAACAACCCTATGCACAACAGAACGAAACACTGCCCAGTCGTGGACCAACCTCACAATTGTTGCTACGTTTGAGCCCATTGATGCTTCCACTGTGCCAATCCATCTTGCTGGGGGATCTTCCTCTTTTTCTCTAACCCTTCGCTTAACCAAACATGATATCCTTCTCCAGTGACTGGTCCCTTCTGCCAATATTTTGAAAGCATAAAAGACGAAGTCTGGCCATCCTGGCTTCCAAGGAGCACTCTGGCTGTACTTTTTCCAAGACAGACCTATTTGTTCTTTTGGCAATCCATGGTACTTTCAACAATCTCCTCCAACACCATAATTCAAATGCATCAATTCTTCTGTGGTGTTCCTTATTCACTATGCAACTTTTGCATGCATATGAGGTTATTGAAAATACAATGGCTTGGATTAGGTGCACCTTAGTCCTCAAACTGACATTTTTTGCTCTTCAGCACTTTAAAGAGGTCTTGTGCAGAACATTTCCCCATTGAAGTGTATAATTTGATTTCTTGACTGCTGCTTCCATGAGTGTTTATGGTTGATCCAAGCAAAATTACGTCTTTGACAACTTCAGTCTTTCTCCATTTATATGGTTGTTGTCAATTGGTCCAGTGGTGAAGATTTCTCTTTATACTGAGATGCACCCCATACCAAAGGCTGTGCTCTTTGATCTTCATCAGTATTTTAAGTCCTCTTTGCTTTCAGCAAACAAGGTTGTATCATCTGCATATTGTAGCTTGTTAATGAGACGTCCTCCAATCCTGATGTCATGTTTTTCTTCACGTAATCCAGCTTCACAGATTATGTTCTCAACATACAGATTGAATAAGTATGATGAAAGAATACAACTCTGGTGCACATCTTCAGCTGGCCTACTCCTTTAGCTGACTTTTAACAAGGTTCCCAAATTCCTTCTCTATCAATCCTCATTTACTCATAAGAAAACCAGTGTGTGTGCCTGTGACAAAGGACCTTCTAGTACGATATCATACCTGGCCTTATCTATGCTTCCATGTTTTTATTTTCTTTCCTCCAGTGAAATTCATCTTTACTTATTTTTGAGGTCCTCTTTGGTGATCATAAATGGTAGTGGATCTACTTCCTGATTAGCATAGTGGTTCACGTTGCGTGACTACTCTGAAGGGTTAATGCACTGTGTTGCTAACTAAAAGTTTGAACCCACCCACTGGCATCTTAGAAGAAAATCCTGGTGATCTATCTCGGAAAAATCAGCTATTTGAAATGCAATGGAGCACAGTTCTTCTCTGACATACATGTGCTCACCATGGGTTGGAATCAACTTGACAGAAACTGGTTTTTCATACGAATAGATTAAATCATGTATTACTTTATTCTTATTTCTGTATCACGTTACCTCATATTTGGTGTTTTAAAATAATGGGGATTTTTTGTCTTAGAGTTCTGGAGGTCCAAAGTCTAAAATAATGGTGTCAGCTGAGTTGGGTTCCTTCTGGAGGTTTCAGGGGAGCATCTCTTTATTTTTCTAGTTTCTCGAGGACACTTGCATTCCGTATGTTATGTCTTCTTCCTTGTGGAGACTTTCTTGCTTCTGTCCTCAGATTTCCAACTACTTATTCTGCTCTTCCTCCCTCTTATGAGGACCTCTGCGATTATATCAGACCCACTGAATGACCCAGGATCATGTCTTTATCACGAGATCCTTAACATGCAAAGTTCCATTTGCCATGTAAAATAACATTCACAGGTTCCAGGGATTAGGATGTGGACATGTTTGATGTGCCATTACTCAATCTATTACAAGTAGGATTCAGTATTCCTTAACTTGGTGTTTCTCAAAATAGAGCACTATAGAGGCTCTTTTTTAAAGAAGTTGTAAATATGTCATGGCAGAATTATCTGACCTTCTCTAACTTCACAAAGTGGGAGAAGGATCAAGATCAACAGTCTAACGCTGAGTTCTATGAATAAGAGATCAGGCATGCCTTTACTCTCCAACCTTTTTACTAATTCTAACACCAGACGTTCCTCTCATTGCACTCTTTACTTCTCTGCCGGGTTCAGTAGTTGTTGTAATGAACACAGAGAAAGTGTTCTTTACAGGGTCAGGGTCAGGCACTACCAGTTCTTTGGTCAAGACAGTGTGTTTTTAGCTGTACCGGCAGCCCTTCCTTTGTCCATGGCCCTTTAGCCTGTTCTAGGCCATGTTCAGGCAAGTGTTAAAAGCTTTTAGAGCTCTAACATTAAGTGCCCAGAGACCCCCCATTCTGCCAATAAGCTTAGCTCTCAATGTCTTCTCACCCCCAGCTCCACCAAGTGTCTGGAGGTACCCTACTCTTCCAGCAGGATTCCAGCCAAAGTCACTCAGCTTTGTCACTCTGTGAAGCCCATCTTACCACCTGTCTCCTGGTTTTGCTGTCACTGTTTCTCTTCATCTCCAGTGTACAGCTCTCTCTTTTCCTGTCTCCTCCATCCAGGAGGTTCCCTAGTGAAGGGATCCTGAGTCTAAACGACCGCTCTGCTGCCATCTCTTCTTCTTTGTGGTGGTCAGCTCTCCACCTCTCTCTTTTTCTCTTGTCAGATAAAAGTGTGATTTAACAAGGTCTCAAGGTGGTGAAGGATGGTGACTTAAATAAAGGTGGCAATGGTGGTGACTTGAATCATACTCAAGATACATCCTGTAATTCACTTCATTTAAATAATGGACAATTCATTCCAAAATAGAATCCTAACCATAGGCATGGAGGAGAGAATTTACAACACATCACAAAATGGAGGACTGTGGTTAGAAGGGACATATTAAGTAATTCAGTGCACTGCAGGAATAAAATTTTATAGACCCCCTTAGTGTTGAGTTATATCTATTAAATTGCTACATGAATACGTATAAATATTAAACTGCTAATATTCCTTGTTTGTAGCTCTTTACAACTATAAAGCTAAAGCAAATGTAGAAATTAAATATAAACAAGCCATAAAGCCAATAAAATTCAAATTAAGCCCCTGAATTTAATGCCACAGATGATGTGGCTTCATGGAGAGAGAAATTGCTATGAAAATGGAATATGGTGCTGACCATTGGGTTGAGTTTCTCCTAAATTTCACCTGCTTAAGTCGGAATCACCTCATTGGTACTTAACAACAAAAAAGCAACAACTTGCACGTTTGTTATATTTCTACCTATAAGCACAATCACGCTTTCTTAGAAAATATTGAAAATGCTCCAAATGAGAGTAAATTTACTTCAAACTTCTGCCAGCTAAAACTAATCATTGTTAGTATTTTATTTGAATCATTTGCTCAAACCCACATCTCATACCAATCCACTTCTTTGCCTCCTTTTTGGCAAAACTCAAGAGCTGGTTATCCTCGCTGTGTGCAGTTCTTTTCCTCCTATCCTCTCTTCAGTGCTCTTGATGTTTTTTCTCCAGCACTCCATCTGGGTCCTCACATCCAGTGATCACTTGAAGCCACACTTACCTTCTCTATCCATATTCCAAATCCTTCAGCAAACCATGTTTACTCCACTTTCAAAATACCCTCAGAATATGATCCATCTTAGCACCTGGTCCCACTATCATGATACAAGGCATATTCATTACTGCCATAGATTGTTGGAATAACCTCCTAACTAGTCTACTATTTTTACTCCTTTCAACTTTCTAGACCTTTTCCAACATAGAGATACTTTTAATCCTAAAACAGTTACAGGTGTGTTAAAAACCCCGTGTTACGATTTTTATTGTGCCCCTCCCAAACATGTATGCTGTTGTTAAGTACTATTGAGTCAGTTCCAACTCACAGCAACATTTTATAGGGTTTTCAAGGAGTGGCTGGTAAGTTTGAACTGCTGACATTGCAGTCCAGCACTACACCAGGACTCCAATATATACATATATATATGTTGTTGAGTGCCATGATACGTATGTTGTTGTTGTAAATACCATGGAGTCCAACCCATAGTGACCCTGTATAGGGTTTCCAAAGAGCAACTGGTGAGCTTGAACCATCAACCTTGTGGTTCAGATTGACTTTGCAGTCCAATGCATTAACCCACAGTGACACATCCTAATCTCTATGTCAATGGTTGTAATTCCACTTGAGCATGGAGTTTCTTTGCTATTTTAAAAGGCCCATATCACTGTAGAGTATAGTTTAAGCCAATCACCTTTCAGATTCAAAAAGAGCAGATTACGGAGTCCTGGTTTGGTGCTGTAGGATAAGCACTTGACTGCTAACCATAAAATGGCAGTTCAAATCCATGAGCTGCTCCTCAAAAGCCCTGTATAGGGTCACTATGAGTCAGGCAGTTCTTAAACAACAACAGGGATAGTTAAGCCAGCAGAGATCGTGTAAGATAGAGACCATGGCACATGAAGATCAAAAATGAGCCAAGGAATGGAAGCTGAAGTCCCTTAGATCAGACAGAGAGAACCTTCTGCCTAAGTGTTAGTGCCCTGAATATGGACTTCTAGCTTCCTAAACTTGGAGTTCTGGTGTGATGCTGTAGGGTAAGCACTTGACTGCTAACTAAAAGGTTGGCAGTTCAAACTTACCAGTTGCGCTGAGGGAAAACATAAGGCTTTCTATTCCCATAAATATTTACAGCCTTGGAAGTCCTGTACAGGGTCCCTATGAGTCAGAATTGGCTCCATGGCACTGAGTTTGAATTTGTTCAAGTTTGACATGCTCATTTATTTATTTTCTGTATCTCCTTTTTAAAACCTTAGTTTTATGAAATGAAGATTTTATTTTTCACTGTTACTTCCCAGTGTCTAGAATTGTACCTGCTTCATAGCAGTCATGCAGTAAATATTTGTGGAATGAACAGATGACTTTAACATTTTTTGTATATGCATAATTCTTTTCCCATAAAAGGGCATCTTATACAATGTAATACTTCATAGTTTGCATCTAGGAACATAATATTAACATTTCTCCATGTCAAAACTATTCTTCTATTATATTCTTCATAAAGGCTCCTTGGTATTCCATTTCATAGATGCCGATAATTTACTTCATCCTTTGTGATGTATTTTTTGATGATTTAAAATGTTTACAGTGAAAGATGATGATTGAAATATTCACCCTTTTCTCATGTCCTCTTTTATTTTGTGGAGGAGGAGAGTGGACAGGTCTGGAGTTCTCGTGTTCGCACTTACAGACTGATGTCTGTCCTTTCTGGGCTTTGGCTTCTTCACTCAATAAACTTCACACAGCCACGCACATGTGGATTGTTACTGTTCATATTCGACAAAGGGCATTCAAGTCAAAGACAGGAAATAACCATTTTCTGAAGGCTAGTCATCATCCAGTATTGTTCAATACTTCCCTTAATAGAATGTGCATTCTGGCCTAGATCTATCTATTTGTGATTTTGTTTTTCCCGTTAGGATATTTTGGCTGATCATTCAGAAGTATAGCTTATTCCGTCTGGCTAAGTTCATGTTAACTTCTGTCTATCACTTAATTTTCAACACCTCTCAAATCAATCGAGCAAGGGTAATTTAGATAAATCATCTACTTTCTGTTCTTACTCAGTGATCAATAAGTGATTGTTCAGAAATAATTAAGTATTCTCACATACAACACATACAAGTTGCCTCAGTTACTCCCATCAAACTGCTGCTATATCCTCAGGGGAAATGCCCTCTTCACTAAGAAGCTCCTTGTTCCTGTGAGCCTGAGAAAAGTCATAGATTCATTACCATTCTGGACTATCCTTTTCCATCTTCCAGAGAATTATCCTCTTTAATTTACTTGCCACTAAAAATGAAAGATGATATCCATTAATTTTATTTACTTATCTAAGGTAGTGTGAAAAAGCTCTGCTACCATAGTTTTTAGGAATTGGGCTGCTAATCTTACAGTCAGCAGTTCAAAACTACTAGCAGTACCATGGAAGAATGATAAGGCTTTCTGCTCCCATTAAGATTTATAGCCTTGGAAACTCCAAGGCACACCACAACCATCTCCATCAGCACCACCATCAAGGTAGTATGACTTGATTACTCTAAGATGGTCTTACTCAGTCTCAGAATTACAACAATCCTATAGGAATAGGAGCCCTGGTGTGGCGCTGTGGGTTAATGTGCCAGACTGCAAAGCCGTTTGAACTGCAAGGTCGGCAGTTCAAGCTCACCAGCTACTCCTCGGAAACCCTATACAGGGTCGCTATGGGTCCGAGTCCACTCGACGGCACTTGACAACAACAACAATAGAAATAAACAAATACATAAATTAAAATTTCATTGTAGGATAAGGACTAGACTTGTTGAAACCCACCAGCCATTCATCAGAAACCTTATATAGGGTCCCTATGAGTCAGAACTGACTTGATGGCATTTACCGTAACCTTATAAACAAATAGGAGTGATACGGTATGGTGGTGGTGGTTATGTGCTGTGGAGTCGGTTCCGACTCATAGCGACCCTGTATAGGGTTTTCCGAGCCTGTAAATCTTTATGGGAGCAGAACGCCTCATCTTTCTCCCGTGGGACAGCTGGTAGTTTCGAACTGCTGGCCTTGCGGTTGTCAGCCCGATTTGTAACCACTATGCTACCAGAGCTCCTTTGATACGTTATATTTATCTGCAAAACATACTGTTTTATATAATAGACATAATGATAATGCTTACTATTTGAATTTTTCTGCACACTCTGAAGTCATGTGACTCCTGTTGCATGAATCTGTTTATTTCACTGAAGAGACAGCTGCCCTTTGGAAAGCTTGGTGACTGTATTGCGTCACACAGTTGATGGTGATAAGGTTAGAATTCACATTTCAAATAATTGATTCTCATTATAAATCAAAGGTGCTTGGCACTACTCTGTGTTCCTCTACTTACCCAGTAGTTGTAAAGAAACACCGATTCCTCTGCTCACCCCTCCCATGGATCCTCACTCATTTGGTGTGGGACAAAACTTGTTGAGTTGACTATGACTCCTAGAACACAGAATGGAACTGTCCTGTAGGGTTTCCAGTTTCCAAGGGTTTGGCGCTGTGGGCTAATGCATCAGATTGCAAAATTGTTTGAACTGCAAGATCGATGGTTTGAGCTCACCAGCCGCTTCTTGGAAACCCTATATAGGGTCGCTATGGGTTGGAATCGACTCAACGGCGCTTAATAACAATAACAACAATCTTTACAAAAGCAGATGATGCATCTTTCAGTTAGCAACTCAATGCTTAGGCCACTGTGCTACTGGTTTTCAAAAGTTCCTCAGATGGTTCTAATATGTAACCTGGAGGTGCTTCACTGTGGTCCCTCTAAGCAGAATGACACAATAGCAATTTGCCACTAATCTAGAGGTGTAATTTAGTTAATGAAATAGGGACAATAATGATTTTATTTTACTGTACCTCCATGTAACTAGAGAAAATCATGAGAACTTAAAAATTATTGCAGATATATATTTTTTTATTAAGGGTTATAGGATGAGAGGTTTCTGGGTATCCTCTGACCCTTCTAGATGGCAGATGATTTCTCTCATAGTTATTTGTGGTCAATATGTAACCATTACCTTATCTTGATGTGTT
>NW_006408564.1:9542515-9547388 GCF_000296735.1 Chrysochloris asiatica
CACAGATCTCTTATTTTTCCCACTTTTGGTATTCTGTTTTTCAAATGGTAGCAATTTCATAGCTAAACCTGCCTGTGTTATCTTCTACCTTGAATACATAGTCCTGGCTACTTAACAGTGAAGCTTACTCAGCTGTGTATGTTCTGTCCAAAAACTATCTAGAATGTGGGTTTTCATATTACCTGGGAAGGGGTGTTGTTGTTGGTATTATTAGGTGTTGTTAGGTGGCATCAAGTCAGCTTTGACTCATAATGGCCTAATGCACATCAGAATGAAACACTGCCCAGTCCTGAACCATCCTTATAACTGTTATTATGCTTAAGCCCACTGGTGCTGCTGCTGTGGCCATTTATCTCACTGGAGGTCTGATTATTTTACACTAACCCTTCACTTTGCCAGGTGTGATGTTCTACTCCAGGGACTGGGTGCTTAAGATAACATACCCAATGTATAAGAGACAAAGTCTCGCCATTCTTAATTCTGAGGAGCATTCTGGCTGTACTTCTTCCAACACAGATTCATTTGTTCTTCTGGTAGTCAATGGTGCTTTCAGTATTCTTCTCCAACACCACAACTCATTGCATCACTTCTGTGGTCTCCCTTATTCATTTCCAACTTTCACATGCATATGAGGTTATTGAAAATACCATGGCTTGGATCAGGTGCAACTTTGTCCTCAAACTGATATCTTTGCTATTGAACACTTTAAAAAGTCTGTTGAAGCAGAGTAGCCTAATACAATATGCCATTTGATTTCTTGACTGTTGCTTCCAAGAGCGTTGATTGTGGATGTAAGCAAAATGAAGTTTTAGAAAACTTCAATCTTTTCTCCATTAATCATGATGTTATTGATGAGTTCAGTTGTGAGGAATTTTGTTTTCTTTACATTGAGATGCAATCCATAATGAAGGCTTTCATCTTTGATCTTCATCAGTAAGTATTTTAATCTCTCTTCTATTCATGCAAGCAAAGTTGTATCATCTGCATACTGCATGTTGTTATTAAATCTTCCTCCAATTCTGATGTCATGTTCTTCTTCATATAAACCAGTTTCACATATTGCTTGCTCGGCAAACAGTTTGAATAAATATGGTGAAATATTACAATCCTGGGACACACCTTTTACTAAATATCCTCCCTTACATTAGCACACAAAGAAACAAAAACAAAAACTACACACACATAATTCAATGTACTGTGCTTTTAGGATTTCATTCACAAAAACTGTATTGAGATTTGTCATAGTATCTTATTATGCATACTCTGTTAAAGTGAAAACAAAGAGATTTATTTAAGGTTGAAAATCAGTTATTTAGTGCTTTCAAGTCAGTTCCGACTCATAACAACTCTGTATTGTGTTTCCGAAGCTGTAAATCATTGTGGGAGCAGAAAGCCTCATCTTTAAGCCATGGAACAGCTGGTGGGTGGGCATGAACCATTGACTTTGTAGTTCACAGTCTAGTGCTTATGAGCCACCATATTCAGGAGCACATGTTAGGTTTTGCAAAATGAAATCAAATGATCTGAAGAAGGGCATGTAAATATGATAAAATCAGGACTGATAGTATAAAATAGGTGGATAATAGGATTGGTTGCCAGCTGAAATTGCAGAAGCAACGTAACTACACACAGGTATTCAGAGTTGTCGCAAGATCATTACAAAGCATACTTTTAAAAGTATAGTCTGCTAAAGTAGCTTTGTGAGCAATAGATTTCTTGAGACACTGGAGCTGTCTAATATGTCATGGGCCTCGTGACCCTCCCAGAGATATTTTTTGCTGTATCGTTGACTTCAACACAGACACATTTCCTTAGTTAAAAGCTTTTATGATCTTTAATAGTAGTAACTACTTTAAGCTCACTGATTGTTAGAAAAATTAGCAAACATTAATATGGAGTTTGGACTCAGGTCAGTTATTTTACTTCATTTTAGAGCCTTGATTTTGGGAAGGCCTGGTGTTGTGCTGCAGGGTCATGCACTGGAACACAATCTTGGTTTGAACCACCATCAGACACTCCTCGGAAACCCCATACAGGCGTCACTATGAGTTGGAATCTACTTGATGGCACTTAATAACAACACATTTTCTCAGTAACCTTAATGATGAGGATTTGAGACAAAGAGGATTTGGTTTGTCCAGGACTATGTACCCATTAGCTAGAATTCCAACTCTGATATGCCTAATTGTAAAGACTTTGTATTAGGTATCTTTTGGCAATTAAGATAGAATATGTAGTTGGAGAGTGTCAAAAGAGATGCTTGCATTGCAAAGTCCAAGTTGTTACCTGATTTTTTTTTTTTTTTTAAAAAAAAAAAAAAAAAAGCTCTGACCTTTGCCTGAAACATTTGTGTGAAAAGCTTGGGAGTGCTAGGATTTTCGTGGCATAGTTGTTTATTTGTGTGTGCTGTTATGGGTATGTGAAATGAAGCAGCTATAAAAACCAATTCACAACATTCCTCATGCTATCTAATTATCAGAACCCTGTCTGTTGTGAAACCCCAAAGATTCTTTAGATAAGAAACTTCTCATAGGAATCAAATATCAACAAACTGTGTTACTAATCAAGGCCACACTTAGTCAAGGCCACACTTTATCAACAAAAAGATTTCCTATAGAAAGACATCATCAAAAGAGGCACCATATAATTTATTTGCTATAACTCAATTTCCATCTGTTTCCTA
This sequence comes from Chrysochloris asiatica, assembly GCF_000296735.1. Classification (NCBI taxonomy): domain Eukaryota; kingdom Metazoa; phylum Chordata; class Mammalia; order Afrosoricida; family Chrysochloridae; genus Chrysochloris; species Chrysochloris asiatica. The sequence continues at coordinate 9,545,199 of NW_006408564.1, forward strand.
AAATGTATTGTATACACATTATACTCCAGGCATCCTGCCAGGATATGAACATACTAAAAAGCATAAAGCCATCCTATCCCTCTGGTTGTTGGAGACATGCTCTGCATAGAGCCAAGCATAGACAGAATGGTCTGCTGGGAAATGCTTCGACTCACCTTGCCAGCATCTCAGACCTTTAGGGAGTAGAGTGGATCACAGGCCTTAGGATAAGGCCCCATAGCAATAATCAGGGTCAGATGGGTTTGAACATTCTGTTTTTTCCACAGACTCCATTGATTCACGTTTGCAGACTACAGATGGTAATTTTGCCAGTTCAGGCAAAATGCTGGTCATAATTGCTTATACTTCTTATCTAAGTTCATAATGGGCCTGAAAATGCTTTCTTGCTCCAATTTGTTCAAGAAAATCAGGTGAAACTGAAACTTTTTTTATTTTACAAATGGAGTATAGAATCTGCTTATGGCCAAGTAAAAACCAATGCCATCCTATAAAACCAACCAACTTGAAAATTCAGGGTTAGTTTTGTCTGAATACTGCTTTCTCTGTACTTTTTCAAGATTCCAGAAACCTCTTGTCTTTGGTTTCAAAAACTTCCTTGTTTAGGTTACATTAACATCGATAAATTTGTAAAAACAGATTGTTAGAAACTTTTTCTGCAGGGAATTGTTTTCCTTTTACATTTCTTTTTGTTATCTTAAGGAAAGTCTGTAACATATTTGCTCTGGAGATGGAGGAAAAGTCAGCCTGTATGAACGTTCCCCCAAACAAGGTGATATGTTCTCTCCTCTGGACCGACAGTATTTCTGTTGGTACTTCAGGCCTTTATTTAACCAGTCAGAGATTTAATTCCCTCATCCATAAAATCTTGCTGTTGCTCTTGAGAAGAACATGAGATTACAGAAAGGCACCTTTACCTGTCAGTGTGATTAGTCAACAGGACTCATTCAGCATCGCTTACGTTTCAGTCTGAATGTCCAAGCCTCATGCCTGAGTAGGAGGTAGATAGCTCTTGCTTTGTTGGGTTGGAATCTCTTCTGGGAGAGGAGGGCACTTAATAAATTGCTCAGCAAGTCTAGACATATTGCTAGGTGCTGAAAGAGAGAAATGAAAGAATCCTGCTCACACAGATCCTAGGGTCTACTTGGGGAGAGGAACATTCCAATAAATATATCACTCTGTTGTAACTTAACCGTTAACAAGGTCATAGATAACAGGGATTGGCTAGCTAAAACCATGGATCAAATCTGGCCCACTGCAAGTGTTTGTAAATACAGTTTTATTGGAACAAAGGCACTTTCACTTGTTTATATAGGAGCTAAATATCAACAAAACAAGAGTGTCTACAATGGTAGAGTTAAGTGCAGTCACTTTTGCTCTAATGAGACACATATGTTCATAAACATGAATGTTTGCAAAATTGTGCAAATAAAACCACAGGTAACGAGACTGGTCACAGTGCTCAAAAAACCTGGTCAGGGATGCACAAAACATGAATGGGAAGCCAATAAAGGTAGCTACACAGTTTGACACATGTTAAGTAGTCAAAAAGTACATAATACTATAATAAATATTGCAGTTTACTGAAAAAGACCGGAATTTACTTGAGAAAGTATTTGCCAAAAGGACTACTGTGTAAGTTATTGTCCAGTGATGGAAAGACGTTTGTCTGCAATCAGACAAAGGAAATCTTTATTGTCAGGTGTGGATGAGTGTGGCTCATACCACTCGTGGTGAACGGAAGTAACTGGTGGATGTTTGAAGTGACTGCATGTGTGTGTGTGATTTGTGTGTTCTTATGTGTGTTGACTGCAGTTTTTCTGCCTCCATTTAGTGTTTCTTTTTCTTTTTTTAAAAAGGTTTTTGTGAATTGAGTGAAAGTTTACAGGGCAGATCATCAGTTTTACATTCAACAAATTATACACCTTGTTTCATTACAATGATTAAAATCCCCTCATGTACCATCAGTTAAAGTATTTATCTATATTCACTTGAGCTCTCTTTTTAAAAAAAAAAAACAAAAACAAAACAAAAAAAACAACAATACAAAACACTCAGACATATATAATAATATGTACCTCCAAAGGGCATATTCTGCAAGTTTTCCTCCTGGCCACCAGCTCTTAGTTCCTCTCTTCCCATAAATCTAGAGTCCTCAGCCGCTGCCCCTTTCCATGTCCCCATCTCTGCCTC
>NW_006408564.1:9560426-9572799 GCF_000296735.1 Chrysochloris asiatica
TCTTTCAGCTTCTTGCCTTCAAGGCTGCCTGAGAAATTTTAAGATACCTCTGTTGGTCATTATGATGTAACTCAGGATTTAATTTTAGGCCTACTTCCTTTCTAGTCTGTTGTCTGTCCCACTCCACAACCCCATTCTGGCCTTTTCCTAGTGAGAAGCAATTCAGGGCTGGCTGTGACTGTTTTACACTGCCGTTTTGTTTGAGGTGGGGCCTTTCTATCTACATTTTGAGGAGCTCTGTGTGCATGTGTGGTAGAATACTCCAAGGGTGGGGGTGGGGTGTGTATTTGCTCAGGCATCCCCTCTAGTCACCAGAATGTAGGTGTGCAGACTGCGAGTCCATGGCTTCTTTGATATTTTCCTGGCTCTGTGTTGCCCAAGATGGCCGCTTGGGAGCCGTTGAACCCCTCGGATTTGAAAGCACTGAATATCTTGCTTTTGCTACAAATTCCATTGGCTGTAAGCCTCCAAACTTTCTAAATACTGTTTTATATGTGGTTCAGAGTTCTGAGACCACTCCCTGAACGTACTTTGTCTGGTATTTTGAGTTATTGCTGATGGAGAGCCTCACGGCACTTTTACCCTGTCCACCATCAAGACCTACTTCCTCAATCAGCATCTTTTAAAATATGATTTGCCTTCAGGGAAAACTGATATGATTACCCAAATCTAAAACATAGTTAACTATCTGGTGTTTTACTTCAGGCTCATAAGTGTGATTATTGTGAGTCTACACTGAGCATCTACTCTACACTCAGGCTTCTGAATAAAGCATTTCTGAGCCTGCAAAGTAACAAACCTCAGAAAATAGAGAATAATATCTGCTATCCTAAAAGTTCTGAATTGCCTCCAATGTTCTTCCCTTTCCTATTTGCATCTTCTCAAGATCTGTTTGAAGGTCAGCATAACTCCAAACACTTTTTGACTCCCTCTTTCCTACTCTCCAGAAATTCTTATCTCCCAGTCCTTTGGAAATCTCATAGTATATTATTTATACACATGTCTCTTAGAGCACATATATTATCTTGCACTATAGGTATTTCTTCATGGTCCAACTGTTTCTCTAAACCTGAACTCTAAGAAGGCAGAGACTGCTTTATTTTTGTTTCTGTACCCCATTTCACCCAACACAGTACTGTGCTTAATGGACTAGTAGCATCCTAAGGACATTGGTAGGCATTAGCATTATGGTGTGTGTGTGAGAGAGCGTGTGTATTGAAAGGGAGTATCTGGAGCAAAAGGGTTTTGCTGAGGGAAAATACAACCAGCTGACATGTCATATGGAGTAGGAGGGGGAAATATTGCATAGCAAGGCATAGAATGAAAGCTCAGGTAAGTAGAATGTTGTTGATGACTGTTGTCAAGTTGATTCCAACTCATAAAGCATTATTTTAGATGCTGTTCCAGCATTTCGAACATACCATCTCTCTTAATCATCTTAATGATCCTGTGATGCAGGCAAGGTTTACTCTCTGCATTTTACAGATGAGGAGACTGAGACTCAGAGAGATTACGGAGCTTGGTTAAAACCAATTACTAGTAGCTAAACTGACTCCATGTTCTAAGCTTTATGTTAAAATTTCCTGCTAAGACAAACCTTGGACAACTCTACATATGGGATGGTGGTTCAATTACTACCAATCAGCCAGTCAATGGCAGAACAAAAAAAAGAAACAGAACTCTGGGTTTTAGTTTCCCTGCCCAATATGAAATCCATGGACTACTTGTGGACACAAGTTCCTTTGAGCTTGAGGTGCCACATGACCTCAGCACTTCCTCGTTCTAACTTTTGTGTAAGAGACCACCTTTGTGCAGTCTCCAGCACTTGCTGGGGACTCTCTTTGGAAACAGATCCTTACATGTAATGCCTTTGCATGGGTTGGCTTGAAGATTAGTGAGTTTGATCTGTGTCCCTGAAAATATCCATATGGGAGACCATGTCTTTGTTACAGGAATGCCTGGTGGGGAGGCTGAACTATGTTATCTGCTTTTCAAATGATTCGAGAGATCCAAGTATTTTTTATTTTAGTTTTCCCCCTTACAAACGTCATATATAAAGTATGGCAGACAAGTGTCAAGCAGTTAGAAATGGACAAGTTGTTCAGAGGCAGGCTGATTCTGTTCACTGTTACCTTGCTAGGTGACGTGGTAGCAAGTCAATCTCTCCTTTAGTCTTCTTGCTGAAACTATATCTAATCTGCCTTCCTTATCTGACAAGGGTAGCAAGTCAGTCTCTCCTTTAGTCTTCTTGCTGAAACTGTGTCTAATCTGCCTTCCTTATCTGACAAGATATCTTTGGAGAAAAATATCAAGATTGTAGGTGTTAATATACTTTGAAAACATTGTGAAAAAGGCACCATGGTCTAATCTTCATCATTTTTGGACAGGGCAATTTAAGAAATAATCATTCCTACATCATGGCTTGAAGTTCTATATCCATCTGGTATAGAGGTTCTAGTTGATATGCTTTGTACATTCATCTGGAAAACTCTTCATTTTTTTGAATGCCTGTGGCAGGCTGAATAGCTTCCCAAAGATGTTCATGTCCTTATCTCCAGAAACTATGAATGATGTCACCTTGCATGAAAAAGGAACTTTCTGGATGCAATTAAATTAAGGATCTCGAGATTGGAGATCAACTTTGTGGACTCAGTGTAATCACATGGGTCTTAATAAGGAGTCAAGAAGATCAAAGTCAGAAGAAGGAGATGAGATGACAGATGCAGAGGTGGGAGTGATGTGAGGAGTGGGAACATGAGCAGAGGAATGCAGGTGGCCTCTTGAAGGTGGGAAAGACAAGAAAACAAATTCTCACCTGAATCTTCCAGAAAGAATATAGTACTGTTAACATCTTGACTTTAGATTTCTGACCTCCAGAACGAAGAGAATAAATTTATGTGTTCATAGGCCATTAAATATATTATGTTGTTGTTAAGTGCTGTCGAGTCAGTTCAGATTCATAGCAACACTGTATAGTGTTTCCAAGTAGTGGTTGGTGAGTTTGAACTGCTGACTTTGTGGTTCACACTGACCTTGGAAGTCCAGTGCTGTATCCCACAGTGCCACACCAGGACTCTTAAATCTGTTATGATGGTTGTGGTAGTGTTGGCTATGAGTTGGTTCTGACTCATAGCGACCCTGTACAGGGTTTCCGAGGCTGTAAGTCCTTACAGAAGCAGAAAACCTCATCTTTTTCCCGCAGAACAGCTGGTAGTTTTGAGCTGCTGACCTTGAGGCTAGCAGCCCGTTTTGTGACTACTGCGCTGCTCCTTAAAAAACCAAAAAAAAAAAAAAAAAGCCAAATCCATTGCCATCAAATCAATTTCAACTCATAACAAACTCATACAGTTTCAAGGCTATAGATCTTAATGACAGTACACTGTCTCATCTTTCTCCCACTGGGGAACTCAAGCCACAGGCTTTTTGATTAGTACACAACTGTTTAATCACTGTACCACCAGGGTTTCTTACAACATCAACATTATTAAGTGCCATGAGTTGGTCCTGACTTATAATGACCCTGAATAGGGTTTCTGAGGAGCAGCTGGTAGGTTTGAACTACTGTTCAATCCAATGCTTATCCTACAGTGCTTCAACAATAGGAAATTACTATAAAAGGTTTCCTGCTTTCTCCTTCCTTACTCTTACCTCTATTGTTCTTCCTCTCTCCCTCTGTCCATTCTTTACCTTTCTACTTCCCTCAACCCCTTCCTGCCTTCTTTTTCTTTCTCCCTGCCCAACTTTCCTTTTGAGAGTAAACAAACCAAGTAGTAGTTAGAAAAAGACCTAATGATTTAATATTGATGTGTTTTGCTTTGGCTTATGGTATTTTAAAGTTCTCTGCTGATTATTAGGAGCTCTAGTGAAGAGATTAATTCAGTTATAGTGATTTGTTTCCTTGTCTTGACTTCATAAAATCACAGGGATACAATAATACAGTTATACATCCCCTGGGTTCCAAAATGCCCAGTAATTACAAGTGATTCACGAGAACAGCTTAACTTGTAAGGGATTGTATTGTGTGCCATAGTAAGCAATCATTTATTAAGTTTTAAAAATGCCTTTAGAAATCATATAATGGGCTCATCAATTAAAAGTATGTATGTGAAAAACTCTGGAGTTGGAGCTGTCAGTGGTAATTCTTCTTGCCCCAAACCCTCCTTTTCAGAGCTGCTAACTTAGTGTGGATTGTAGTACCTGCCCTCCTTTCATGGCATTTCCCTGTAGATGACAGGTCCACCTAGAGAGAACTGTGCCAGCTCTTGCTTTGTGCCCAGTGTGATTAAGATGGTCAGGCCTCACGGGGCCAAGGGCCCGTGGTTCTCCTTCACAGGATGGCCATTCATCATTTCATTAGAGCGAGGTTGCCAAGTTGACGTGTCCTGGCTAATGCACCTGATGTGGCCTTGGAGATATGCAGGGTCTCCTCAGGCAGTCGGGTTTCTGTCCACGTTACTGATGCTCAGTCTTGCCACTAGGAGATGGTCAGGAGTGACCTTCCAGGGGAACTCAGCCCTTTCATGGCAATTTGTGCTTCTAACATATGACTTTTAAAAATTCTTTTGCTCTGGTGTGGCCTAAGAGAAGCTTTCACCTTTAAAGTTTGACTCACAAAAGACTGCTTGCCCCTCTTCCTTTCTCAGAACAAAACATGAAAAGCATATACTCTATCTAAGCTTCCTCCCTGGGTAATATCCCATGCCTTTCCTCTCTCCCGATTTTATTATCAACTGATGCCTTTGCTTCTAACTTCCTGGAAAAGACTAAGGTGAGATTGTGACGTGCCCGTTGGATCCTTTGTGCCTCTCATCACCTTGTTTCTGCTTTTCTCTTCCCTCTCCTTGCTAGTGCTCTCCTGGGAAGCACCCTGTCCTCTCTCACTGTTAATCCTTCTATCAGCATTCTGCATCCTGCAGTTTCCTGAGGGACCCTGCTCTCTGTCTGCTGCCTGGTCACGTATCTTCTTTCCAGCCTTCTCACTGTTTCCTCACTCCTCTCTTCACAGACTCCTTCTTCCTTTTAAAAATAGATGTATCTCTTCCATTTTGAAACACTCTTTCAGTTAACAGTGCACCTTGTGTGTTCTGGTTGATTTCTCTCTCGCCATTCAGACCCAAACGTTTTCATTTCCCTATATCTCTTCTCTCTGAAGTCCTTGCAGTCCTCCTCCTATACCCAATGTTCCACTGAAAACCACAGTCTGTTTGTCTGCTGCTCTCCCTTTTTCAGTAAATTCCTTACTCTTTCTTGAGCCATTCTTCTTGATTCATGATATTATGAATGCTGCTTAACCATGCACGCACACACATTTAATTTTAAACTCAATTTTTACATGGTTTCTGGGTTCTATAGCTTCAAAATATTCCACATACTAATTCCTTTGTAATAATTTTGATTTTTCTTTTGAAATAATTACAATTTATCCTGTATTGTCAGTGACTATTACAACTGGTTCTAAATTATTTCCACTATCTCTTACACACTAGGCACCCGCTAGTCATTCTAGTTCCTGAACGCTACTTCTCACGTATAATGCTTATTTTCATTTTCTACTTGGCTTGTATGCTTATCTATTTGGGAATATTCATTGAGATGGTGGTTGTTATGTGCCGTGGAGTCGGTTCCGACTCATAGCAACCCTCTACAGGGTTTCTGAGGCTGTAAATCTTTACGGGAGCAGAAAGCCTCATTTTTCTCCCGCAGAACAGCTGGTAATTTCAAACTGCTGACTTTACGGTTGGCAGCCCGATTCATAACCACTACGCTACCAGAGCTCCTTATTCATTGAGAATCTACTGTGTATTAGACGCTGTTTTCATGGTGAGACTGCAATGACTTTATTTGTATAAAGTCGACTGATTTCCTAACTTCATGGAGTTTATAGTCTTATGTGGAAGACCAATGTTAACTGATTACACAAATAAGAATCAGATTAGAAAATGTGGTAAGGGTTTAGAAAGAGAGGTTCTGTGGTACGCTGAGTGAATATCTTGGGTAGTTGGCAGGTGGTTTGTGAGAATCTAGGTATCAGGAAGATGAGAGGAAGGGAAACAAGTTGAAATCTGGAGCCTAGATAGTCATTAATTAGATGTAAGAAGTGAGTGAAGAGCTTGTGAGCAGTGGAAACAGCATGTGACAAGGTCCTGTGGTGATCCAATCAGGGAGGGTTCACATACCTTCTTGATAATGCCCTAGCGGGAAACTGAGAGAGAGTTTTAAAGGGAGTGAAGGAGGTTGGCATTGTTAGACTTGTTGTTTGTAAAGACCCTGCTCTATTTGGCCCACTTTAACAGCGCCTATTCCCTTTAATGGAGTCCTGGTGTGGGACTGTGAGTTAATGCGCTGGAGTGAAAAGTCGGTTTGAATCACAAGGCCGACAGTTCAAATTCACCAGCTGCTCCTCAGAAAGCCTATACAGGGTCGCTACGAGGCGGAACGGACTCGAAGCACTTAATAGCAGCAACAGTTCTCATTACTTGAGCTCATGCCTTGGTATATGCCAGGGAAGAGGACTGGCTGAACCATCCTTGAGAACTGTAAGTCTCTGGAGAGTTTTCTAGGAAGATTCCTGGGCCCCAGGGAACCGGCCTAACAGATGTTGTCAGTGGGGAGGAAGGGAGAGAAGAGTTTCACTTTAGCCAGATTGCTCTGGGGACTCTCTTAGACTCAGTTCTTCTGGCTGAGTTTCATCACCCTGATCTGGTATTCGAGAATAACAGCCGAGACTGAGAGGAGGAGGTGGAAGCTGTGTGCAGGTTGCTGTGGGTAATTGGAGGTAAAAAAGGAAAAGTGGCTCACCTAATTGAATTCTAAATTACAGCCATTGTTCAATTCATTTCTTAAAAGTACTTGATGCATTCAAGAAGAAAAGTCCTTTCTGCAGTGGGGGAACAATGGCGGGTGGACGGGGGATATGCATGCACATATACTTGCCCCCCCTTACTCAGGGTGTTCTGTTTGTAAGTGGAGATTTGAGTGGCTTGCTCAATTATTTTCACTGTGTGCATGCCGATGATAATAAACTTGGAAAACTGAAACACATGAGTCTACAGTAATTGTTTTTTAGATAGTGTAATAGTTCATGATAATTGCTTGCAAAGCATTTCCCCCTTCTTTGTCTACAGGGGTAAATACATTAAAGCCACGTTCTTGTATACTCTTTTACAATCTATTAGCATAATAACCCATTGTAAAATAAGTGTTGCTGCTATGGGAAAGTGTGTGATATTGGTCCATTAGATACCTTTGTCTTATATACAAGCAGCTAATGACACTATTTATGGGCATCATCTTCGCCTGGGATATGCTTGTTACCAACTAATCGAGCCAGAGCATGAGGTGCTATTTGATAAAAGTTATCCAACTCTAACAATCTACCATGACTCTAGCCTCTTGCTTGAAAATTGCTTTTAGTCCCATGTGACTGGGAAAGTCATTTTGATAAATTCAGCTGTAAGCCAAGTTATAACCAATGTTCACAGAATGTAATCAAATTAGCTCTTAAGGCCTTTAATTTCATCATTAGCTTGTATTATTTTGTCCCCAAACCTTATAATTAAACAGCATATTAGGAATAGATAATTTTTTCCATTTTATACATTTGTTAGGTATCTGGGGTTAAATTTGGAGCTCTGTTATGGTACACATCTGTTTATTCTTAAATTAGAATGGTTTTAATGATACCTGAAGAATTAGAAAAGTAATTGGTTAACCAAACTAAGGGAATTCATGGCAAATAAGACATCATTATGTTTTCCCAAGCACTGTTATAATCCAAGAGTTGTATAATTAGCCAAATTATGCAGAGGGAAAAATAGACGCTCATTATTTACTTTTCTTGGGTATTTTGTGGGTTTGGGCAAAATTTTTCACTACACACATGAGATTAATTCTTCTTGAAGTTTTCATCTGGTTCACCACAAGTAAAGAATTTGAGTAAATGCTCTTTCCTTGTTCCCAGTTAGCAATAAGAAATCCATGCCTTTGCAATTACCAAATAGTTATCTTTATGGAGAACGGAAGGTCTCAGGGGCTGAACACAGAGGCAGAACAGCTGATTGTATTACTGTTGAGAACATAGGCCTTTTTGGTTGGGTAAACTGGTGATTCTGAGCAGGGCCTAGTTCTAGCCAAATTGCTTCCTCCTCTTTTGGTCGTTGTTCTTTCCATCTCAAATAGGAACTTCTGCTGGGATTGGTCACAGCTACCCCCAAGAGGCTGGTATCTCTGTGACTCTCAACCATGGCCGCACGTCAGAATCTTTCAGGAAGTTTTAGAAATTTCAGGTTCAGTTCGGCTGCATACTTAGATTCATAGTTACTGTGCACCTAGAATTCAGATTCCCTGGAGAAGCTGGAACAGGGGTGAAATAGAACAAAAGGAGTTATTGTCCCATTCCTGACCACAGAGCTATGGCATCAGTGACTTGGAGCAACACACTTCTCCATGTTTCTCTTGGAAGCCATCAGTGACTGATCTGATGTGACATACAAAATGAAGCTAATATGTCATCCTTGGCTTGAGGTATTACTTTACAGGCGACATAGATAGAAAATTCAGTCAATTTTTGAACGAATATTTGATGCCAACTCTTGTTGGATCTGGGGATTTCCTAGTGAAGAAAACAGACATTTAATCCTGGTGTAGCGCTGTTGGTTAATGCGCTGGACTGCAAACTTGTTTTGAACCACAAAGTCAGTAATTTCAAGCTCACCAGCTGCTTCTCAGAAACCCTATATAGTGTCGCTACGGGTCTGAATGAACTCGACAACAATTATTAACAACAGCAGTGGGGGAACAGAAGAATAAGGAGAAATGCATAAAAATTAAGTTGTTTTCTAAACATTAAGCTAAGATGGAAAATTCTAAGTTTAGGTTTTAGCATGACTTACTCATAGAGGTTGGGTCTTGGTCTTTGGAAGTAGTTTGAGTACAAGCTAATGCAGTCCAAGAGAGGATCTTACTTCTCTCATCTTGACTTTCCATTTGTTAGTAGAGTTAGTTCCATTTTTATCCTGCTTGTGCCCTGAGATCATTGCAAATGAACCTTTGCTAAGCTCACCTGACCTTTCCTTTAGATATTGTTGGGCACCATGTCTGTGGTCTCCCAGGTTTCCAGTGCTTCAATGACCCACTGTCTGTCAACTGTCTGCAGAGGTCAGCCACCTAAAAATTATGTACAAATTATAAAATGTGCCATCTGTGTCTTCATTCCTTTTCACTGGCCATCATCAGAGCTGAAGGCCCCAGACTTAACTTCCTTTTCCCAAGGATCCCTGTACTGCACAGGCTGTGTGTGGAAAAATGATAATGATGTTCTCAAGAACTTCCTTCCAACTCCTGAAAGGGAAGTCCTTGATACCAAATTGTTGACACTGCGTCATTCTCTCTGCCACATTTAGTAAATACATTAAAAATGGTGTTAGTTTGTAAATCCTTTGCTTAATATATAATACATTTTCTATTCATATATGTCCTGCTACTGTGTATCTCCACAAATAAACATTAAAATTTCATTTGCACCTCACATTAAATCTATATTCGTGCTATTACAATTTTATTTCTATTGAATGATAATCACTTTTCAGACATAAGGCCGATACAAAATTACAATGGTTAATAGGGTTTCCAAGGAGCGGCTGGTGAGTTGAACCACCAGCCATGGAGCTCTAACTGACCCTGCACTCTAGTACTTATCCTGCAGCATCACACAGGGAAGATAGATATAAACTCCTTGATTCTCACAGTGTATCCAGGTGAAATTTTTCTGTTCATAAGGTTGTTGTTTTTTTCTTCTGTTACTTGAGAACCAGACAGGGATAGGCAGGAGATGTGGGTCCTTCATTATTTATAATTATTGGAGGTCCAGTTGGTGCCAATTACTTTGAGATTGTATTTTCACAAGTGGGCATGGTTCCTTCTAGCACCCAAACTTCTTTATTTTTCTCACTAGTGGCTTTTGCTGATGATCAGTAACTCCTGTATGTGGGAAAGCTAGAGTTCAGTTTTGGTCATGGAATAGCCTTGTGTCAACAACTGGGACTACGATCTAAGTTGGTCATTACATTAGTCTTTGGTACTGTACCACAGCATGACAGTTCAGCCCATAGCAGTAGTAATAATAATTGTGTGGACTAGACCTTGTGAAACCTGGATTGTGGAAACTGCATGGGCTATGATAATAAAATGTACAAATTGCAAATAGAGTTCTGACTCTAAAACTGGATGCTATTCTTTTACTTTTGGAGGAATTTAGTGATATAACTTCGGGAAATGTGGTATTATAATTCTAAAACCTGGGCCTCCCTAAGGGTTGACTTTCAAATTTTGTGTTTTTTCTCTCTTTTAAAGCAAGTAGTTTAGTCAGAAGATTCCTGGTGGGATCAGCACTGGACTGCAAACCACAAGGTGAGCAGTTCAAAACCACCAGTTGTTCCTTGGAAACCCCATATAGGGTTGCTATGAGTCGGAACCACCTCAACAACACTTAACAGTAACAACAACAAGTTTAATCAGAATAATGGCAAAAAGAAGTAACACTTCTTGCTTTTGATAGGTGATTTGAAAGTTTCATCTAGATGATATTAGTGATGAAAATGATGACAGTTAAGATATAGTGAATGTGCAGCTACTCCACAAACTTCATTTAATTCCCTCAGTAACCCTATAAGGTTAAGTACAATTAATTGTCCTATTTCACAAATGAGAAAATTGAAGCTTAGAGAAATTAGGTAATGCATTCAAAGTCATCTCAGTAAATCTGTAGTGAAACTGAGATTCAAATGTGGAGCTGTATCATTCCCAAGTTGATGATCTCCCACAGTGTGCTTTAGTTATTCCCTGTGGCTAGCTAAAAAATAGTAATAATAAGATGGAGCCCTGGTAATGTAGTGGGTTATGCTTTGGCTGTTATCTGCATGGTAGGTGGTTAGAATCCACTAACTGCTCCATGGGAGAAAGATGAAGTTTTCTGCTACCATTTACAGCCTCAGAAATCTTCACAGGATCATATGAGTCAGAACTGATTCTATGGCATGCACCAACAATCTGAAAAAAAGAAAAGAAAAGAAAGTTAATAAAAATTTTCAGTTGCTTGGTCAAGAGTACTTGAAAAACACTGAGGTGACAAAAAGGCTTAGGTTTCAGTCTTGGCTTAATCACTTACTCCTATTATGTCTCAAACAAGCAGCTTCACTATATTAGATCTTAATATCCTCATCTGAAAAACAGGGCTAATGATACCTAGCTCAATGAGATGATGTGAAAGTATTTTGTAATTTAAAGATGTTCTGTGAATGAACTCCATTAGTATGCCACACGTTTCTCTTCTAGGTTCTTTCTTATTCAACATTTCCATTACATCTTGAAGACATGTAGGCCATAATGATCAAATTTGTGGATGATACAAACCTGGGAAAGATATCTAAATTATTGGGTGAGGTAATTAGGACAAAATCATATCTGTAGTCTGGAAATGCAAGATGAAATTTACCCATTTCAGAATGTCACATAAAAGAGAATCGTGTTTAGTTCATCCCAAATTAATACCTAATATTTATTGAACATTTACCATGTGCTAGATACTATTTTGGAGTCCTGGTGTGGCCCTGTGGGCTAATGCACCAGACTGCAAAGCCATTTGAACTGCAAGATTGATGGTTCAAGCTAACCAACTGCGCTTCGGAAACCCTATACAGGGTTGCTATGGGTTGGAATGGACTCCACGGCATTTAACAACAACAGATAGTATTTTAAGCTTTTTGCATATGTTAAGGAACTCTAGTGGTACTGTGGCTTAGGTGTCAGGCTGATAACCACAAGGTTGGTGGTTGAAACCCACCAACCTCTTCACAGGAGAAAGATAAGGTTGTTTGTTTCTGTAAAGATTCACAATCTTGGAAAACCCTACAGAGGGTTGCTATGAGTTGGCATCACCTCAGTGGCAGTAGGTTTGTTTTAGTTTTTATATATGTTAGCATATAATTCTCAGAACAACTTAGTCACAGAACAGATATTAATTTTCCTAAAGTTATATAGTTAGTACATTGAGGAGAAAGCAGATGAGTCCAAGATATGTAGGCTCTTTAACTCTACACCATAGTGTCCAGTTAAAAAAGTTAACTAGTACTTCTATATAAGAATTTGTAAGAGTCTCAACCAACATTCTCTTGGATGTTTCACAAAATTAAAATCGTTGTATCCATACATTGAAGGACCTTGCAATCCAGAGAGAGTATCCCAAGAAGGGCCATCAGGATCATGTTACCTAAAGGTATGTTTAGGGGAATGTGAGAATGCCAGGCTTAGAGAAGAGGAGTTATGCTGCAGCTGTGTAGTCATTGAATATCAGCCACATGGGAGATGAACTCTTCCA
>NW_006408564.1:9573897-9589796 GCF_000296735.1 Chrysochloris asiatica
CCTTTGCATAATCAATAAAGCACAGGTAAACATCTTCCTGATATTCTCTTCTTTCAGCCAAGATCCATTGGACATCAGCAATAATATCCCTCATTCCACAGCCTCTTCTGAATCTGGCTTGAACCTCTGGAAGTTCTCTGTCAATGTATGACTGTAGTCATTTCTGTAGTACCTTGAGCAAAACTTTACTCACATGGAATATCAAAGAGATTGTCCGATGATTTCCACATTCCATTGGGTCACCTCTCTTTGGAATGGGCACAAATGTGGATCTCTTCCAATCAGTCCGTCAGATAGTTGTCTTCTAAATTTCTTGGCAGAGATGAGTGAGTGCCTCCTGTGCCACCTCACTTTCTTGAAATATTTCACTTTTTACTCTATTAATTCCTGATGCCTTGTTCTTTGCCAATTCCTTCAATACACCTTGGATTTCCTCCTTCAGTATCATTGGCTCTTGATCATATGCTGCCTCTTGAAATCGTTAAACAATAACTATTTCCTTTTGGTACAGTGACTCTGTATTCCTTCCATCTTCTCTCGATGCTTTCTGCATCATTCAATAATTTGCCCAAAGAATCTTTCAATAATGAAAGTCGAGACTTGAATTTTTTCTTCAGTTCCCCCAGCTTGAGACATGCTGAGCATGTTCTTCCTTTTTGATTTTCTGATTTGTACAATTTCGTTGTAAAATTTGGCTTTATCTTCTCGAGCTGATCTTTGAAATTTTCTGTTCAGCTTTTGGACCTCCACATTTCTTCCATTTGCTTTAGCATCTCTACACTGGAGAGCAAGTTTCAGTATCTCTTCTGACATCCATTTTGACATTTTCCTTCTTGTCTTGTCAATGACTTTTTGTTTTCTTTCTGTATGATGTTCTTGATGTCATCCCACAACTCTTCTGGTCTTTGGTTTTTAGTGTTTAATGTATCAAATCTGTTCTTCAGATGATCCCTAAATTCAGGTGGGATATACTCAAGGTCATATTTTGGCTATTGTGGACTTGTTTTCATTTTCTTCAGCTTCAGATTGAATTTGTGTTTGAGTAATTGAAGGAGTCCTGGTGTGGTGCTGTCAGACTGCAAAGTTGTTTGAAATGCAAGGTTGGTGGTTCAAGCTCACCAGCTGCTCCTTGGAAACCCTATATACTGGGTCGCTATGGGTCAGAGTCGACTCGATGGCACTTAACATAACATAAATTGATGGTCTGTTCCACAGTCTGTCCCTAGCTTTGTTTTCACTGATGATATGGAGCTTTTCCATCGTCTCTTTCCGCATATACAGTCAATTTAATTTCTGTGTATTCCATCTGATGAGGTCCATGTGTATAGCCATCTCTTATACTGTCTAAAGAAGGTATTTGAAATGAACAAATCATTGGTTTTGCGGAATTCTATCATGTGAACCCCAGCATCATTTCTATCACCAAGGCCAATTTTTCCAACTACTGATCCTTCCTTTTTTTTTTTTTTCCAACCTTTGCATTCCAATCACCAGTAATGATCAATACATCTTGATTGCATGTTTGACAAATTTCAGATTAAAGAAGTTGGTAGAATTCTATTTCATCCTCACTGGCTTTAGTGATTGATGCATAAATTTGAATAATAGTGCTATTAACTGATTCTCCCTATAGGCGAATGAATATTATCGTATCATAGACAGCATTGTACCTCCTGACTGATCTGGGTATGTTCTTTTTGACAATGAATGCAACATCATTCCTCTTCAACTTTGACAAGTCCCAGCATACTAAACCATGTGTTCATCAGATTCAAAGTTGCCAATACCAGTCCATTTTAGCTCACTAATGCCTAAGATATCAATGTTTATGCGTTCCATTTCATTTTTGACAATTTCTAGTTGTTCAAGATTCATAATTCATACATTCCATGCTCTTATTTTCAATGGATGTTTACAGCTGTTTCTCTTCATTTTGAGTTGTGCCCTATCAGGAAATGAATGTCCCACAGGCTCTTCTCCCACAGGCTTTACTCCATTTGCGTCATCACAGTCTACTCTACTTTGAGGAGGCAGCTCTTCCCCAGTCACATTTTGAGTGCCTTCCAATCTGAGGGGCTCATTTTCCGGCACTATATCTGACAGTGTTCCTCTGCTATTCATAAGGTTTTCAGTGACTAAATATTCGGTAGTAGTTCATCACTCTTTCTTCCTAGTCTGTCTTCGTCTGGAAGCTCATCTGGAAGCTGTCCACCATGGGTGACCCTGCTGGTATTTAAAATACTGGTGGCGTAGCTTTCAGCATCACAGCAACTCACAAGTCACCACTGTATGACAAACTGACAGATGAGTGGTGGCCATTTGGTTTTAAGTGGAAACAAAATGGATATTAAATGGATATTTGTTGTTGTTAAGTACTTTCAAATCAATTCTGACCCATAGCAACCCTGTATAGGGTTTCTGAGGAGCAGCTGGTAAACTTGAACCGCCGACCTTGCAGTTCAAACGGCTTTGCAGTCTGGTGCATTAACTCACAGTGCCACACCAGGGTTCCAAATGGATATTGTTGTTGCTGTTAAGTGCCATCGAGTTGGTTCCTAACCATAGTGACCCTGTACAGGGTTTGTGAGGCTGATAATCTTTACAGGAACAGAAAGCCTCATCTTTCTCCCATGGAGCAGCTGATAGTTTTGAACTGCTAACCTTGTGGTTTGCAGCCCGATTCATAACCCATATGCTATTAGAAGGAGATAATTTCCTTTCATTGTAAGTGAGCCACCTGTGTGGAGGTGAAAACTGCTCAGCAGCAGAACAAGGATCTGCTAAAAAGAGCACCCAGACACTGAACATATTCAAGCTGAGAATGTCTGGGTGGCTTTCCATGATGAAAGCTGTTAGGGGATTTCTACACTGGTGAGAGAACCAATTGGATGACTTCCAATATCCTTTTCCACTTCAAGTTTCTACCACTCTATTCATCTGTTATTGTGCCTTATTTGCAATCCTCAAAAATAGACATTTTTCTTAAGGTTAACTCCAAAGATGTTAGATTAACTAACTGGGTTTAGAATTTATATGTTTTGTGAAGGAATCTGCCATAGCCAAATGCGGCAGAGATGAACACCTGAGATAAGCTCTTTCCCTCAAGTTCTCTGTGGGAATTTGAGACTGTTTGTCTTTGTGGAAGGAGCCTTGGTGGTACAATGGCCAGGTACTTGGCTGATATCCAAAAAGTCAGTGGATTGAACCCATTAGCCATTCTGTGGGACAAAGATATGGTAGTCTTCTGAAAGATGAAAGCCTGAGGAACTCTTCCTATTGGGTTGCAATGAGTTGAAAGTGACTGATAGCAACTTGTTTTTTGTTGTTTTTCTGAAGGAGTTTTTGGGTGTTGCACTTGGTTCATAACCAAAAGGTTGCTGGTTTGAGCCCACCCAGAGGTGCTTTAGAAGAAATTTCTAGTTCTGAAAACTAGCCATTGAAAACCCTTTGGTTGTACTCTAACACACACGGGGTTGCCATGAGTGGAAGTCAACTCCATGGCAACTGATGTGGTATATTTCTGGAGCTGGGAGGTACTAGACTTGTGGGTCTGTGATAGCCATTTCCAACCTGTAATTGGTGAAACAGAAAGCACTCATCAATACGGAGAAAGAGAGATAAAATAGATGCATGGTGGAACACAGCCTGAGAAAGTGCATGACCCATGAGAGAGAAAAAGAGAAAGCAAGTGATGGCAAGATAGGCTATTTTAGTTCCCACTGGCTTGCTAATTTTGGATTCCAATTTTGCTGCTCCCAGGTTCAAAAAGGAGGCTCCAGTGTACAACTGTAGTCAGTTTCCTTTTTTGTTGTTATTGTTGTTGAAACAACCTGAAGAGATATCTGTAACTTGCTATCCAAAGTTTCTTCAACTTTAGACATTTCTTTATAAATAAAATGACTTTCCTTTCTTTGAACAACAACAACAAAAATTTTACTTACACTATCTTTGATTGGCCATTTAATAGTGGCAAGTCATTACAGGTACACATTTTCCCCCAAGAAATAATGGTTATAATTAAGTGATTGAAAAGTACTTTAGTGCAGAAGGGCTAAGGCTATCCAAATGTCAGACTAAATTATAAAGTAAGCAGAACTAAAATGCCACAGGATGTAACCATCCATAATTTATGACTAGTAGGATCAGATCAGTCCATAAAATGAACTGGAATGCTTTTATTTCATATGTTTTTATTAAAAAGATATATTTCAGTAGCAGGGAAGGATTCTTAACCATATCCCTGGGCCCCTATGTGTTTGATTGTGTATGGAGAAAATGTCATTAATTGAGGAACTACTTTATCAGCCTTTGGGAATTGGTGACATGCATCTGTTAGGTGTGGCATTGGTACTCAGGAGGATCCCACACTGCTGTTTTGCTGTGACAGAAATCTCAATGTGTAAGTGTTTCCAGCAAACGTACCCTCTGAGATGTTTACGGTAAGAGAAATCCTCATGGGCTTCAGAAGCAGACCCCTGCCTGCCAAGAATAAATCCAAATTCAGGATTGTTTGGAATGTGTCTACGTGACAGAAACATTTGCAATCATGTCACTGAATTTTTTTTTTTTTTTTTTTTTTTTTGCTGGGTCTACATGGCAAATGGGATACAGATCAGTGAGCAAAGAAATGGTTTGCTGGACATCACTGATGAAATGTTTGCTGGAAGCAGGTACCAAGAGTCTTGCTTCTGCACCCCATCTAGACGGTGCCACGCTGGCTGTCAGCATTCCAGCCTCAGCGTTTATGAGAAGTGAGCAGAAGTATTTGTCATCATTAAGGCTCTAGATTGTTTTCTAGGAGTGTTAAGTCTTCTGACCATATTGTAACTTATGGAGTTTGACCCACATCCTTCTTGAAGTTTGCATCAGATGGAGGACAGTTCTGCTTTACTTTCATGGAATAGACATGTTCCAATGGAGCTGTAAGTAAAGTACACTTTATAAAGTACATTCTGCTTCCCTGTTGGCTTTATTTATAAAATTAGAGATAGGTATTTTAAAAATAATTCCACAGAGTCTTTGATGAAGAGACAGTTTACGTGGCCTCCCTTCTACCCAGTCCAGTATAGATACTCTCATTCATAAATGTCTGAAGAATATAGGTGCTTTATACCCTTAATGCCTTAATATTCTTACCAACATGATTTCCCTGTCCATGGCTTCTCCCTGACAACAGGATGGAATTTGCTTCTATATTGCCTGATTATAGAATTTTCCTCACTGCATAGGGATCACCTTATGCTGTACTCTTAGACCCATGATTCTTTCTCCCCTCTTTCTCTTTTAATCTGAATATTTATATCATTTAACCAAGCTGAATCATGATATCATACACCAGTTAGAGCATCATACTTATGATAACAAGTGGGGAATGCTAGTGATTAGGACATAAAATATATGGACATTTTAAAATCAAAGGATACACAGGAAAATAATATCTGAGAGATACAATTACAGCCAACCAAATAAATCTTCCAGATTAGAACTATACATATTTATAGGATTTTATGAATGAATTGAGAAAAATGAGTTGAATTCACGAAAATAACTGTTCTCCCTTGTCAAAATGTGACATAAAGCCACATGTTGACTTTTCAGTGCATTATTTTGCATCTAGATTAGATGTGTTACTAATTGTACTGCTATTAGTAAATTTTATGATAGAATTGGAGAGAAGGAACATGACCTGTTGCAGTTTGTACTTGAAGTCACGCTTAGTTAGTAGCTAGCAGCAAGCACAGCATTCTTTTGCCTGTGAGGCAAAAGTGAATATTTTGAGAAGGGAGGAAAAATAACTTCTGATGTTAACTAGATTCCTCAAAGGTATAATATCTAGATTTGGATTGTTTGTCTGAATTTTAATAAGTAGCATTGGGGTTTATTCAATTTCTCTATCTTCAGGTTTTATTATTATGCATCCATTAAGAATGCTAGAATTTCTCTGGTTACAGAAGTCAGCATTTCACAAATGTAGTTAAACTCGTTATAATGTACCTAGCTATCCCATGAATCCATGTCTGCTGTGTCCTGTATGTAATTAATGAGGTACTATGCATTTTTCTCATTATAACTTAGAAAGCCTATATTACAGTTGTTTTTTTTTTAGCCCATCGACATCGCTGGACAAAGAGGTCCATGACTCCAACTGTGCTTACTTCTCTATCAATTGCTGCTTCCATTTCATCAGTAGCATAGTGGTTACGAATCGGGCTGCGAACCTTAAGGTCAGTGGTTCGAAACTACCAGCCGCTCCGCGGAAGAAAGATGAGGCTTTCTACTCCCGTAAGGATTTACACCCTCGGAAACCCTGTACAGGGTTGCTATGGGTCGGTTCCGACTCCAAGGCACTTAACAACAACAACAACAACTATGTGCCAGGCTCTGTACTAAAAGCTTTGCTTTCAAGATTCCTATCAATTCGTTCATCAGCTTATGAGAATAGGTTCTACTTTGATCTCCATATCACCAGTGAAAGAACCCAAACTCTAAAGGTAAATTAACTTACTGAAGTTCAGATAGTGGCCGAATCAAGATTTGAACCCATATCAGTGTCTACCAGGGGCCCATTCTCATAACCAGTTTCTCTCCTGCCTCTTTCTAGTTGGCATTTAATAGCAGGGTTATTCAGTTCACATCAAAATGTGAATAATAGAAACTGTCAATCAAACTCCTCAATTAAGAAGTTCGCTGAAGGAATTATGAAGGCAGATGGATCTTAGCTAGGTTGAAGTTTATATGCTTTAAGATACGAAGAACATATTACCTCTCTTTTTTTGTTGTTTTCTTAAACCTGAACAATCTGCAGGATAAACTTGTCATGTACCATTGTGGCTTAAGGGAGGACAACAAATCCAGAAGGGCACGTTCATTTCTAGGATATTCTATAAATAACCTATTTGATTAATGGTTGTGCCCATGAAGAATAGAAGTAGGCATTTATGACTAGGACAGTAATAGAGCTCCCACCCTCCTTTCCTGATGTTTGCCAAACTGGCCCACTTACTTGCATCACCTACTAATTTTGGCTTTCCATTTACCCTTAATAGACCTCTGGGATTGAAGGTCAAGGTGTATGACCTCAGCTCAAGGGCTGTTTTTGACCAAAGCCATACAGAAATAAATCTCAGTGACCTTCATGCTGCAGTTTAGGGTATTTACATGTCTTTGAAATAATAATTATAATATGGTATCCGCAATCATTTTGGAGCCCAGTGTTCGTGTCTCTATCATTACATCACTCAATCATTCCATTCAGAGACTTGGCAAACCCTAAAGTTGCTTGCTTCTGTGGGATGCTTATTTAAAAACCAAACTACAGCTATCAAGTCAGCTCTGTCTTACAGCCACCTTACATGACAGAGCAGAATTGCTCCTTAGGTTTTCTGAGGTGGTGGAAGCAGACTGTTGTAGCTTTCTCCCACAGAACAGTGGAGCAACTGACATTTTGGTTATCAGCTCACTGCTTAACCCCACCACCAGGGATCCTATGGGATGTTTGGTGTTTGTTGATAAGTGCCATCAAGTGAGTTTAGACTCATAGCAACCTGTGTATAGGGTGAGCTTGATCCACCAACCTTGTGGTTCAAACTGACCTTGTAGTCCAGCACATAAATTTGCAGCACCACATCAGAATTCCTATGGAATGTTTGTTGTTGTTAAGTGCTGTTGAGTTGATGCCTACCCATGTATATGGTTTCTTAGGAGCAACTGGTGAGCTTGAACCACAGACCTTGCAGTTCAAATGGCTTTGCAGTCTGGTGCATTAACCCACAGTGCCACACCAGGTTTAGGAAGTGATATTTCAG
This sequence comes from Chrysochloris asiatica, assembly GCF_000296735.1. Classification (NCBI taxonomy): domain Eukaryota; kingdom Metazoa; phylum Chordata; class Mammalia; order Afrosoricida; family Chrysochloridae; genus Chrysochloris; species Chrysochloris asiatica. Next base: position 9,581,703 of record NW_006408564.1, read on the forward strand.
ATAGGCCAGACAAATAACCTGTACATTTGGGGCAGAAAGAATGGAAAACTGATTATTTGATCTGTTGATTCAAAAAATTCACTCTGGAACTTAGAAGGAGATATCTCCTTGGGAAAAGCAATTTCATTCTCAGTACTGAGGGAACTCATCTGCCTGGAATATAGCAGATTTTCTTAAAGAGTAATGGGATAGAGTGTTTTGATTAGATTATCTAGAGGGACAGTTAAAAAAAAATTCCAATATGAAACTTTAAGCACAGTGTTGTAGGTTATAAAAATTGCCCACAAATTCCCCCTATCCCTGTACCATGTACTTTGGGAGTATGAATTTGCTACTTCTCCTGTCAAAAGTTAAAGTCATTTCTCTGTCCTCTTGAATATGACTGGAACTGTGACCTTGACCATTGTAGAACAGAGTAGAACTGCTCTGTAGAATTTCTGCGTCTGTAAATCTTTACACAAGCAGATTGCTTTGAACTGCTGACCTTTTGGTTAGCAGTCCAACGCTCAACCAACTGTGCCACCAGGGCTCCTCTGGGATGTTTTTTGTTGTCATATGCCATCAACTGGATTCCAACTCATATCGCCCAAAAGAACGGACACTGTCTGGTCCTGTGCCATCCTCACAGGATGTTATTAATGTTACTATGTCCGAGCCCACTGTTGGCTGCCACGGTGTCAGTTCATCTTGTTGGGGACCTATCTCTTTTTCACTGACCCTCCAGTCTACCAAGCATGATGTCCTTCTCCAGGGACTGGTCCCTTCTGATACCATGTCTTGTTATTGTTGTTAAGTGCCATCAAGTTGGTTCTGACTCAAGATCGACTCTGTATAGCGTTTCCAAGGAGCAGCTGGTGAGTTTGAACTACTGATCTTGCAGTTCAAACTGACCTTGTAGACTAGTGCTTACCCTACATAGATAATGATAATACACTATCAGGGATTAGAGATGATTTTAGTTTTGTTTATATGCTTTTCTCTGTTTTCTAATAAACATGAATTATTTTAATAGAAAAATTAATAATAAATGAAATGGAGCATACTACTGGCTTTTATAAAATGATCATTGCAAGTAACTGGTTACTGACTGTATGATCTGTAATCACATTGTGACTTCCTAGAATATTGTGTTCCAGTGACTCATTCCTGTCTAATAAGTCACCCCAAGTTATAGTGTCAGAAAACAACTACTACGAGAGTGAGTCACAAATTTTCTGCCTTCCGGGTACATTAAAACATTTATCCACATCCAAGGCTGATGACAGCATTGAGCATGGACATGAAATGATTCTGTCGAATAGACAAGTGACACTGGATTATGTGGTAAATCAGTTGCAAATCAGACATGGTTCTGCCTATGAAATAATCCATGACCGACTTCGTTTTCAAAAAGTTTGTGGGGGATGGGTACCGAATCAACTCACAGAAGAATATAAACAGAAGTGCTTGGACATTTGCAAACAAAATTTGGACTGATACTGGAAGGAAGGCAAAAGTTTATTAAGAAAATTTTTAGTGGTAATAAGATATGGATTCATCACAACGAGCTTTAGAGTAAATGGCATGGTGCGGAATGGAAAGATGCTCAATAGCCGAGCCAGAAAATGTTCAGAAGTCAACCATCTGCAGGATGTTCATAGTTTTCTGGGGTTTTCTAGTGCCAGTATTGAAACACTATCAGGAAAACGGTTCAACAATCAACAGTGCTCATTATAATGAGATATGCACTGAAGAGCTGAAGCTCAAATTTCAAATTAAACTCTGAGGACTGCTATCCAAGGGCACTGTGATCTTGCATGACAGTGCATGTCCACACACCTCAGCCCACATTGTTGACATTCTGCAAATCTTCATTTTGAGGTGTTAAAGCATCCTCTCTATAGTACTGATTTTGCTCCATTGGACTTTCACCTTTTGTTCCCTGAAAGCAGCCCTTCAAGGATGAAAATTCTCCTCTGATGAGTAAGTGAAGACAGCAGTGCATTCGTGGTTTGCAGCTCAGCCTAAAATATTTTTTGATAAGGGAATATGAAAGCTTGCTGACAGATGGACAAAGTGTATTGAAAAGCCAGGAGATTATGTTGAAAACTGATGTCTTTGCTGTTTCTAAAAGTTGATTAAAATAAATTCTGTAGACAGTGTGTGGATAATTTCTGACTCACCCTCATATTTCATTATGCTTATGATTTTGAGAGTCAGGAATTTGGACTAGACATGGTGAGAATAGCTTATCTCTGCCCCTTGGTGACTGAGGTTTCTTTCGAAGTCCTCAAATAGCAGGATATGAGCAGGATGAAAGAACAAACCATATGCCTGGAACCTGGTTCTAGATGTAAACTGGGTTTACATGGTGTGTCTGTTGAAGCTAAAATGTTCAAACTGGTTTCTTCAGTCACATGCCTGTGATTAATGGAAAATTTGAGGATGGTCAAGCATCTCTCTCTCTCCTCTTGTCCTTTGTACATGCAAACTTGAATAGCATGGTGATCTGAGACTAGTCAGATTCTCTGTAGATCACTGGTTTTTTACAGAATATATATTCTAAGAGGTCAAAGTTATCCAAGTTTTTTTGTTTTTTTTTTTTAAATGATGTAGTCTTGGAAAACCCAGAATATAACATATCTTGCATTTAATTGGTCATTAAAGTCATGAATATAAGTTCAAATTCTAGGGGAGGAGAATTGCTACTTAAATGGGTAGTAGTAAATAACTTGTGGCCATTTTTATTATACCACAATCCATTCTGTAGTCACAAATTATTTACACAGTTTGCACTTGCAAAATATACTAGCTCTTTGCTAAAGGACCTCTCTGCCCCAGTTCAATTCATCACAACATTGATTAAAGATCTAGGCTGCCATCATCTATTCCATATGTGCATGATGGATGTTAGATGTAAACTTTTGAGTGCAGCTTGTTGAGTATAGATGAGTCTTGATCTAAAGAACAGTGAAGTAGAGAAACTATTTTATTCCCCCACATACACAGCATGTAATGGCAATAAAATTTTAGCATAACTTACAGGGGATACTTTTAATAAGTCACATAGCAGTTGCTGGTTTATACTAATTCTGAAATCCAGTTAGGCACATGTTATCAATTAATTCCCTCTTTTCTGGGGGAAAGGAATATTCACTAATTAGAGCTTGCTTCAACTTCCTGGGCATGGTTCCTGTTTCCAAAATTCTTCCCATTGTATCAGCAGAGTGGGAAGAGCCAGGCCTCCCTGAGTTTGAACCCTAACTCCATACTTATAAGTTTGCGGCTCTAAGTTAATTCATCTCTTTGAGTCTCAGGATTCATCATCTATGAAAAGCATACTACCACCTCACAATGCTATTGTGAAGATTAAATAAACAATTTATATGGTACCTGTCATCCAAGAAGTGTTCATTTTTTATCTCTGTGATGTTGTTGTTGTTTGCTTTGTTGTTGTTGTTTGCCATCAAGTCGGTTCCGACCCATAGCGACCCTGTACAGGGTTTCTGAGGGTGTAAATCTTTACGGGAGTAGAAAGCCTCATCTTTCTCCTGCGGAGCGGCTGGTAGTTTCGAACCGCTGACCTTATGGTTCGCAGCCCGATTCGTAACCACTACGCTACCAGAGCTCCTTACATCAACTTAGACAGTGACAAAACTTTCACAGGCTTCTAGAAGCTCACAAGAGCTCCCCCAAACTGAAGCTATGGGGGCATTGTCTACAGAAATGTTAACAGTGAATTGGAGTCATTTATCACAGACATGTTGGATAGACTTTTAGTGCTGAGAGGATATTTCAAGAGAGTCTAGTTAGTTCATTTACTAAAAAAAACAAAAACAAAATGGAAGCTGTAAAGTTCTTATTTTCTAAATTTCTTAATTACCATTCCTAAATTCATTTACTGGGTGTTCTTTAAGTGTTCCCAGCCTCTAGTATCATTGTTTGTTTCATGATCCTACAATTTCAGCAGAGCATTATCCTTCCCTTTGCCATATAGAAGAGACTTTGAAGAGAATTGCAAGTATAGAGAATAGAACCTAAATTTGACACTATCCTGTAAAGATATTTGAACTTGCCATATGACCCCACTATATTGTTCAGAGGGGTCCCGGTGTGTGGCACTGTAGGATAAGCACTGGACTGCCAGGTTGCTTTGAACTGCAAGGTTGGTGGTTCAAACCCACCAGTCACTTCTCAGAAACCCTATTCAGGGCTGCTAGGAGTCAGAACTGACTCGATGACATTTAACAGCAACTTAACATATTAGTCAGAGTTTAGCAGTTGCTCAGAAAGTTTAGCAGTTTCAAGCCGCCGTTATATTGAAGTACCTAAAATGATAGGAAGATTGTAGTGTTTAATGTCAACAGCTGAGTGATGAAAAAGAAGCATATTGTATAAGAATGATTCCACATTTTCACTTCAGCTAGCCCTGCTTAAGAAGGCAGTATGATATGATCCCTCAAAATAAAGGTGATTTTAAGAAATTACATTACATACATAAATAGATGCTCATGGATAGTAAAGAAAATCAGAATACTGAACAAAATTATTCCAAGTATAATGTAACATAGTTTTATGAGAAATATACCATCTCTGAAGGGTGTGTACTCAGCGAGACCCAGATGTAGTCAGTGTGTACAGTGAGCGACATCAGCACTCTGCCCATATACCCTCCATTCTTTACTAACTCCCCTCTCAGCCCTTTCTCACTGCAGGCCTACTGACTCCCCAGGTGCTTTTAATTCCAACTGCTAGCACATGGATTTATTTCAGGAGGGCTGCCCACAGCCTGCCACCCCTACTTTATTCCCCCCCCCCCCCGAAAGCAATCTGTCATCAATAACTGACAGGTGCAAGTGTTTAAGTATTGCAGCTGAGGTTAACTCATGTTCATTATGTTTTAATACCAAACAGGTGATTATACAAATTTTATTTAGAGAGGAAATCTATGGAGAAAAGGAAATACTAGGGGGCTTCAAAAAGTTTGTGGAAAAATGGGATTAAAATGCAATGAAAATTTTTATGAACATTTTTAAGATGTTGATGCTGGACTGGGCAATGTTTCATTCTGTTTTGCATAAGGTTGTTACTAGTCAGAACCAACTCAATGGCATCTAATGACAACAACGACTGAAGGTAAGTTTTGTAAAGAGTACCAGAATTGGAAGTATTCTTTTATTTGGGTGGTAGGGGAGGCTTCACTGATGAGGTTACATTTGAACAGAGACCTAAAGGAAATGAGATGGTTAGCTATGTTGATATTTGGTGAAAGATGGTTCTCAGTAGAGGCAGCAGTATAGTGGACATAGACCTTCTGCGCTGAGAGCATATGTGACCGACAGCTCAATGGCTACCTACTGGCTCTACATCCAAGTTCATATGGAGGCTGCACTTCTCCTGAGTCACTGTTAAGTCACTGACTAAGCACAGCAGAGATGCTAATTCAGACCCATTCCTGGGAGAAAGAGCCACCTCTGATGGCTAACTGTGGCTCAAGGACATCCCATCACACTGCCAGAAACTTCTTTATGACTGTGCTTTAGTTTGAAACACCTCCTGTGCAACCCCTCCCTTCTATTCTCCTTTAGCTATCAGACCTTGCATTGCAGTCTGAGGGCTTTCCTTGTTGTCTCTTCTTCCTACCCTTTTATTTTTCACGGGCATTTTACCTCAGTACACCTTTTGTTCCTTCAGTCCTGTTTTAGAATCTGCCTGTTGGAAGGCCCAAACTAACAAACACAGTCAATGATTGAAGTTGGAGCAGTATTAGAAAAGGAAGCATGCTGTGAAATGTAGGAAAGATAGGAAGAACTGGGGCCCAAATCATGAGGATCTGCAAAAAGAGTGTGGAGTCCTTGTCTGACTTCTGGCGTCACAAGGGGGAAGGAGAATCAAATTCAAAATGAGCACAAAGTCAATTCCTATGAAGCTAAGGTCAGATGTGCCTGCACATTACAACCGTCTTTACCCTATTCGGACACCAACCATCCCTCCCACAGCACTCGCTGCTTCACTTCTGGGTTCGATAATCTGTTGCAGTGGTCACACAAAACTCACTGACAGTATTCATGATTATGGGGTTTCTTAGGGAAGTGAACAGAGGACAATTCAGACTCAGAATCCACCCAGGAGGCAGCAGTCCTCCCATCAGGAACGGCTCTTCTCTGCTGTGCTGCAGACATGCTTCACTCTGAGCTTCAGCATCTCAGCCATGTGGCCCTCAGCTTCTGCCCTGCTTGTTACAAAACTCCTTTAACACTTTTTGCAGCCAGCTGCCTGTACGTATCCTTACTCAGTCCATGGGTCGGAGAATCTGCAGTTATACTCTTTATCCCCACGCTACTGCCTCTGCCACTGCTTCTGCTGTCATTGTTTTTTCAGGTAGGGATCTCACTCTGCTCATGCTTTTTTTACTTGATGGTCCAGAATCATCTGTCTGCTTCTGAGATGGTTCCTTTTAAAACTAACCAGTTCCCAAAATAGAGCTCGCACACCCTTTTTACATGATCCCACTCAGTAATTTGGGAGTGCCCTGTCTCCTCAGGATAAGCCCTCAGCTGGGAACCACAAGATTGGTGGTTCGAGCTAACAAATTGCTCCCCAGGAGAAAAGGTGAGGCTCTCTGCTCCCTCAAAGATTATAGCCTCAGAAACCCTATACAGGGTTGCAATGAGTTCAAACTAACTCGATGGCATGTAACAACACCACCAATAAACCAATCATTTGGTGGTAGTTAAAAAGACTTTGGATAGAAAAGCCATATCATGTTAATTCACTGTATGACAAGGTCCGAGAGGCATGTGAATTTTACTCTAAGTTTGATGGGAACACCTTTGGAGGGTTTTAAGCAGTAGGATAATATGTTTGTTTTGCGTAACCTTTTCAAAGGCCTGCACTCTTTGCTGTGTTGAGGACAGGTCATAGGAAGAAAGGACACAGCCAGGAGGCCAGTTGTTGTTGTTGTGTGCCGTGGAGTCGTTTCCGACTCATAGCGACCCTGTACAGGGTTTCTGAGGCTGTAAATCTTTTGGGGAGCAGAAAGCCTCATCTTTCTCCCGCAGAACAGCTGGTACTTTCAAGCTGCTGACCCTGAGGTTCACAGCCCGATTCGTAACCACTATGCTACCAGAGCTCCTTAGAGAGGCCAGTTAGAAGACCACTGAAGAATCCAGGGAGACCTGGTATGGTGCTGTGGGTAAATGCACCAGATTGCAAAGCTGTTTGAACTGCAAGGTCGGTGGTTCAAACTTACCAGCTGTTCCTCAGAAGCCCTATACAGGGTTGCTATGAGTCAGAACCAACTTGATGGCACTTAACAACAACAACAACAACAACAACAACAACAACAAAGAATCCAGATGAAAGATGACGGTGGTTTGAAAAACAGAAATAGTGAATATTAGAATAGTGAATATTGGAAGAATTCTGAATATACCTGCTGACAGTTTAGCATGAAATGTGATAAAGGAGCCGAAGATGACACCAAAATTTCTGGTCTGCGAAAATGAAATTAACATTTACTGAAATAGGAAAGGCTGGTTGTTCTGAGATATCACAATAGATTTCCTAATTTAAATTACACACTTCCTGTGTGCTTCCAATGCACTTTATTAGAAATGCTACTACGGTGGTTGCTGTTGCTGCGTCTCAATGAGTGCTTACTATGCCCTAGGTAGAAATAGATGTATGCACACATGTTTACATGAGGACGAATCAAAAAGTATTGCTGCTATGGTTCCAGTTTAGAGATGCATGGGTTTATTCCAAATAAACTTGTCTCTGCAGTCAGTGGATAGATGCAGACAAGTTTTCTCAGTAGTACACTTGCCTTAATCTCAGTGTACCTTCCAAAAATGTGTGTAATCAAAAGAGTGGCTTCTGAGGGAATCTGGTGGGCCAGTTAAATTTAAGGAAGAGAGATCAGCTCAGAAGATTGTGGCAACTGCTTTTGAGGATTCTCAAGGGGCAATCTTGAGAGATTTTTTTCAAACGACTAAGAGGACATAAGGAGTCCTGGTGTGGCGCTGTGGGTTAATGCACTGGACTGCACAGTCAGGTTGGATCACAAGGGCGCTGTGGGTTAATGCACTGGACTGCACAGTCAGGTTGGATCAC
>NW_006408564.1:9590041-9610567 GCF_000296735.1 Chrysochloris asiatica
TGTGGGTTAATGCACTGGACTGCACAGTCAGGTTGGATCACAAGGGCGCTGTGGGTTAATGCACTGGACTGCACAGTCAGGTTGGATCACAAGGGTGGTGGTTTGAGCTCACCAGTCACTCCTTGGAAACAGTCACTATGGCTCGGAACCTACTTGCTGACACTTCCCAACAACAATGATGACATTAGGAAGAATGTTCTTTTTTTTTTAATTGAAAACTGCATTGATGAGAAAAGTTGTACTAAGGATTTTTCCCCCCACAACAAGACAATGCACCTGCTTATTCTTCATGGGCACCCAGGGACGTCCTATAAGAACATTGTTGGGAGAACTTAGCCACATTCACTCTACAACCTTAATCGTGTCCGTTCAGACTTCATTTTTCTTCCCCAAACTCAAGGAACATGTTAAAGGAATAGGATTTAAATCTCTCAAGGATGCTAAAAGTGCTGTTTTGAGGTGGTGTTAATTGAAGAGTGCAGAATTCTTCATGGAGTTTAGAGAGATGAAAAAACAGATTTCAGAAGTATTTAGACCTTGGTGGAGGATATGTTGAGAAACAATAGATTTACCTTTTGCTACTTTTCTATAATAATTTCTATGTTTTATAGTAAAACTTATTGGCTTACTCTCATATGTATATATAATTTGTTTTTCTCTGTTTTACATAATCCTTACAACAACCGAATGAGCATGAGCTTAGCCTCAGCTTTTATTTGATTTTGTTTTTCGGTCTTAGTTTTTATAGACAGTTAATGGCAGATAACTTGTGGCTGGATCCATCATACTGTGACTCTACCACTGTACTATTCATTAGGCAACATGCTCCCTTCTACCCCTGGGACTTTTATTCTACCTTGTTTCCCTTAGCATGATGCTTTAAAGGTCATACCATAAGATAGCAGAACTTTATTACTTTTAATGGCAGAATAATATTCGATTATACATTGTACTGCATTTTGTTTATGTGTTCCTCTGTTGATGGCCCTGGGCTGTATCTACAGGTTTGTTTGGCTATTGTTATCAATGCTGCTATGAACATTGATATGTAAGTACCTCTTTGAGTCCCTGCTTCCAGTGCTTTCGGATGTATACCTAGGAGTGAAATTGTGAGGCCACATGGTAATTTGTTTTCAGCTTTGAGGAGCTGCCACACTGTTTCACACAGGCATCATTTTACAATCCCACCAGCAGTAGACCAGCATTCAGATTTTTCTATATTCTTGCAAATACTTGGCTTCTGTTTTTTCCATGATACCTCTCTTGGTGTGACAGGCTATGAACAACATTGTGAAGTATGAATATTCTGGAACACTTAATTGTGCTCATGAGGAATCTGTACATGGAACAAGATGCCGTTGTTCTAACAGAACATGGGAACACTAAATGGTTTAAGATTAAGGAAGGTGTGTGACAGGGTTGTATTCTTTCATCATACTTAGTCAACCTGTATATGTTAAGCAAATAATCAGAAAAACTGGGTTCTGTGAAGAAAAACATGGCATCAGGATTGGAGGAAGACTCATTAACAACCTACGATATGCAGATGACACAACCTTGCTTGCTGAAAGTGAAGAGGACTTAAAATGTTTACTGGTAAAGATCAAAGAGCACAGCCTTTGGTATGGATTACATCTCAATGTAAAGAAAAGAAAAATCCTCAGCACTGGACCAATAAACAACATTTTTATCAACGGAGAAAAGATTGAAGTTGTCAAGGACTTCATTCTTCTGGGATCAACTACCAACATTCATGGAAGCAGCAGTCAAGAAATCAAACGACGTATTGCATTAGGCAAATCTGCTGCACAGGAACTTTTTAAAGTGTTGAAGAGCAAAACTGTCAGCTTGAGGACTAAGGTGCGCCTGCCCCAAGCCGTGCTATTTTCAATAACCTCATATGCATGCAAAAGTTGAACGGTGAATAAGGAAGACTGTAGAAGAATTGATGCTTTTGAGTTATGGTGTTGGAGGAGAATATTGAAAGTGCCATGGCTGCCAAAAGAACCAACAGATCTATCCTGGAAGAAGTGCAGCCAGAGTGCTCCTTGGAGGCCAATATGGCCAAGCTTTGTCTCTCATACTTCGGACATATTGTCAGGAGGGACTAGTCACTGGAGAAGGATGTCATGTTTGGTAAGGTGGAGGGTCAGAGAAAAAGAGGAAGACCCCCAGCATGATGGATTGGCCAGGTGGCAGCATCATTGGACTTAAGTATGGCAACAATAATGGTAAGACTGGCCCAGGATCAGGCAGTGTTTCCTTCTGCTGTGCATAAGATCTCTATGAGTTGGTACTGACTCGATGGCACCTAACAACAACATCTTGATGTGAAGTGGTATAACATTATGGTTTTGATTTGTGTTTTATTAATGACAAGAACAACTGTTAAAGTTTGTATAAATTATTACAAATGGATAGGGAAAATTCTTTCAACATTCAGTCCATTTTTGCCATCTTTTACAAAGGAAATCTAAGTTCAAACTAACTAATTTGGCTGAAATAGAGCCCTTTGTATGCTAGAGAATACAGAAAAGTTAAGGAAAGAATTAAATGTGTCCAGACTTCCCCCTTAATAGGACACTGACATTATGACTAGTAGCAAAGAAAAGATTGTTGTTGTTTTTAAGTGTCATCTAGTCAGTAGCCCATAGCCACTGTATAGGGTTTCCGAGGAGCAACCAGTGAGCTTGAACAGCCGACCTTGCAGCTCAAACCAAATTTTCAGTCCTGCTCATTAACTCACAGCACCACACCAAGATTCCAGGGAAAAGGTTGTTGTTGTTGTTGTTATGTGCCGCGGAGTCAGTTCCGACTCATAGCGACCCTGTATAGGGTTTCCAAGGCTAGAGAAAAGGTAGTGGGTCCTAAATTTCAGTCAGGATTCTCCCTGAAGTTTCCTGGAGCAAAAGAAATCCAGAGACACCAGGGAGATAAAAGTTTAAACACCAATGCAATGCCTGATCTCAAGCAAGAGTTTGGCGCCACACACTGTCAGACAGTAAGGGACAAACAAGGAGGCCAATGGCTGTCATCAGACCAATGAATGTAATAATTTTTAGGAATTCTCATGAAACTTTATTATCCAGCTACCACATGAGTGAGGAGAGAGGGATAGAATTCACTAAATTCCACAGTGAATTGTTGAACACATTATGAGTACAGGCAAGAAACTTTAGTAGTTGCAGTGGCATATAGAGAGATAATAATGATGTCACACTGTTCTCAAGAAGTGTACAAAAGAAGAAGGAAACAAACAAAACAAAACAAAAACTAGGCAAAGGACTTCAATAAACATGTCTCCAAAGGAGCTATGGTAGCATAGTGGTTATGAATCGGGCTGGGAACCTTAAGCTCAGCAGTTCGAAACTACCAGCCATTCCGCGTGAGAAAGATGAGGCTTTCTGCTCCCATAAAGATTTATAGCCTTGGAAACCCTGTACAGGGTCACTATGGGTCGGAACCGACTTAAAGGCACTTAGTGTAGTGGTTACGAATCGGGCTGCGAACCGCAAGGTCGGCAGTTTGAAACTATCAGCAGCTCCGCGGGAGAAAGATGAGGCTTTCTGCTCCCGTAAAGATTTACAGCCTCGGAAACCCTGTACAGGGTCGCTATGGGTCGGAACCGACTCGACACTTAACAACAATAACAACAAAGAAAATACACAAATGACCAATAAGCACATGAAAAGATGCTCAACATCGTGGTCATTTGTTGTTGTTGTTGCTAAGTGCCATTGAGTTAGTTCCAACTCATAGTGACCCTGTATAGGGTTTCTAAAGAGCAGCTGGTGTGTCTGACCCATCTATCTAGAGTTTCAAACTGATGGTGTGGTGCTTACCCTACAGTTCCACATCAGGACTCAGTCACTATTGTTGCTGTTGTTAAGTGCTGTTGAGTCAGTTCTGACTCATGGTGACCCTGCATAAGGTTTCTGAGTAGGTTTGAACCACTGACCTTGTGGTTAGCAGTCCAGTACTAATTCTACAGTACCACACCAGGATAACTCCTAATTATTTGGCAACAATAAAGTGCATTTGTAAAAATTCACATTGAATATGGTCAGCAGGTTTCTGATGCTCTCCCTCCAGCTGATAATACTCCTGGACTGTGGGTGTCTCATCATCTGGTCAGAATTAACCAACAGCTGATTGGAGTCCTACAAATGTTAAAATATTTTAATTTACAGACCATTAGGTGTTATGGTTCAGGAGTTTTGTATTATTAGTAGTAAGTTCCTTGAATCTTGAAGGATGTAGTTCAGCAAACCAATGAAAACTTCATAAATTAACTGAGAATTAGTAACTAAGATTATTGATTGTGAATATCAAAAACAAGGAAATAGTCTAAAACTAACACCCACTTTATATATTCCATATAATTTTACATGTAAATTCTTGCCTTGCCCTAGAAGTAAAAGAAATAAAATGGTCATTCAAATAGAAAATATTCCTCATCTACATAGAAGACATCTAGTATGTTTAGGGAGTGAACTGATTGACAGAAGGAAATTCTTTTACAAAGGTCACAACATAACTCAAGAAGTTAGTGCATAGAAGAGAGTGACAAGATTATTAGCCTCCAAAGGTGAAAACTAATGTCTTATCTAAACTGCTGAAGAACTGAGAGGCTGGGATTTCTGCACATATCACTGGCGCTCCCTGTATGCTATGCAGTGCTGTAGTATAAAACAATTGGTTTGAACCACAAGGTAGGTGGTTTAAACTCACCAAATACTTCTCGGAAATCCTATACAGGGTCGTTATGGGTCGTTATGACTCTGGACCAACTCAGTGGCACTCAACACCAAGACCAACATACATTCACATTGCATGTGAAGCACATCAGCTACTAAGAGTGTACAATTAATGTAAATATAAAGTTACCATAGGTAGATGGTTAAAATTCAAAATGGTTGGGGTACCCAAACCTGGGAGAGGTCAGAGGTTGGGAGTGGTAATAGAAGGAAACATGAAAGACTTGAAATAAATTAACAGATGATGGCAAGAAACAAAGAGTAGCTTTCCAAAAGTCTTAAATTAGATAGAATCACTAGAAATGCTATTATCTGTTATCATCTTTACAATCAAAGACCATCTTTAGCACACAACCGTTGACTAACTGTAGGCATTTGGCTACATGCAGGGCATTTTGCTTAGGGTGGAGACAAGACATTCATTTTCATTTATTTAGCATCATTCATTATGTACCCTCCATGTCTTAGATATTAAAAAAAAAAAAAAATACCAGGGCTAGGCTGGCAAGTCCTTGGACTAATGGCATCACTGGTATATCACTTCCATGACAGACATTACCAATCAAATTCACACCATTCTTTTCAAGCACCTTTTTCTATATGCTTATAGATCCTCTTTGTTGACCAAGACCTGACAGATGCTTTTTTAGTAAAATCAAGTAATAGAGGGTAACAACTAATAAAAAGTTGTAAGACTGGGGATACATTACGAGAATGAATTTGAAAGATTCTGAAGGGTAGAGGAAACAGGATCTTGTAAATGATTGCATGTTTGCTGGGTATAACAGTTGTGGGAGCAAAGTCAAGAACGGTACAAAGCTTGCTAGCTAGGGTCATTGGATGGAGGGTAATACCATCATTGAGGCTTAAGAGGAGGAAGAAAGTTTGCATGGAGAATGACAATCTCAGTGGTAAGTACAATGAATTTTGGGTTTCAGTGGGCCATTCATGTGGAAATATCAAGTAAGCAATTGCATATTTGGGTCTTAAGGGGAGACATTATAAGGTACTTGTTATAACACAGAGTCACTGGAGTTGCATTATCTGAGTTATAATTCTGTCTCCACCAGATACCAGCTGTGTGACCTGGGAATGTTCCTTAACTTCTCTTATCCTTATTTTCCTTCATATGTAACACTGAGCTATCAATAGTACCTATTTTACAAGATCATTCTGAAGATTACATGAACTCCTGGTACCCAAACAGTAAACTCTAGATGAATGTTATTACTCATAACATAAACCATGCTAAATACAGTAAGTATTTGCAGAATAAATGAATGAATGAAATCACCCCCAAAATATATAGGGTATAAATTCAGAATTTATTATCCCTCAAGAAGTTAGGAGTCCAGAGAGAAGGAAGTTTAGTTGCTTTGAAACATACTTGAATGAATAAAGAATAATCCAGAATCCAAATGATAAATTTCAGTCAGGAACACTGAAAAGATATTTAGTGTGCCAGGAGCAAGATTGTTTAAGGACCAGATAGATCTTGAGCCCTTTAGGCCCTTCTACAAGAAACAAGTCTCAGAAAAGCAAATAAGGGCTACCCAAGAACCCAACTTGGTTAAAAGGTGAATTCAGGAAGCAAGGGTCAATATTATGTTGATTAAAGAGTTTGGCAGAGTTGCAGCAAGCAGTGTGGTGGCCAAAGAAGCCATTCCCTTTACACTGGAAACAACTATACTGTATTCATAAACACACTTCTGAAAAGATATGTGAGAATCAGAGCATTGTAAATCAGATCATAGTTTACTAGCTACTAATCTAACTGACCACCATTCGTCTGTCAGTTTGTCATGTGGTAGCTTGTGAGTTGCTGTGATTCTGAAAGCTATGCAACTGGTATTTTAAATACCAGCAGGGTCACCCATGGTGGACAGGTTTCAGATGAGCTTCCAGACAACGACAGACGAGGAAGGAGGAGTGATGAACTACTTCTGAATATTTAGTCACTGAAAACCTTATGAATAGCAGAGAATCACTGTCAGATAAAGTGCCAGAAAATGAGCCTCTCAGGTTGGAAGACATTCAAAATGCGACTGGGGAAGAGCTGCCTCCTCAAAGTGGAGTTGACCATGATGATGGGAATGGAGTAAAGTACATGGGACCTTCATTTGCTGGTGGAGCAAAAGTCAAAATGAAGAGAAACAGGTGTAAAAATCCATTGAAAATTGGATCATGGAATGTACAAAGTATGACTGAGAAAATTGGAAGTTGTCAAAAATGAAATGGAATGCAAAACTTCGATATCTTAGACATTAGTGAGTTGAAATGGACTGGTATTGGCCACCTTGAATCTGATGAACACATGATTTACTATGCTGGAAATGACAAGTTGAAGAGGAATGGGGTTGCATTCATAGTCAAAAAGAACATATCCAGATCAGTCATGAGGTACAACGCTGTCTGTGATAGGATAATATCCATGCGCCTACATGGAAGCCCAGTTAATACCACTATCATTCAAATTTATGCACCAACCACTAAAGACAGTGAGCATGAAATAGAAGAATTCTACCAATTTCTTCAATCTGAAATTGATCAAACATGCAATCAGGATGTATTGATCATTCCTGGTAATTGGAATGCAAAGGTTGTGAGCAAAGAGGAAGGATCAGTAGTTGGAAAATTTGGCCTTGGTGATAGAAATGATGCTGAAGAATGCATGATAGAATTCTGCAAAATCAATGATTTGTTCATTTCAAATACCATCGTTAGATAGCATAAGAGATGTCTATACACATGGGCCTCACTAGATGGAATACATAGAAATCAAATTGACTACATCTGCAGAAAGAGAAGATGGAAAAGCTCCATATCATCAATCAGAACAAGGCTAGGGGCAGACTGTAGAACAGACCATCAATTACTTCTATGCAAATTCAAACTGAAGCTGAAGAAAATGAAAAAAGGCCACGAGAGCCAAAGTATGACCTTGAATATATCCCACCTGAATTTAGAGATGATCTGAAGAACATATTTGGTACATTAAACACTAAAGACCAAAAACCAGATGAGTTGTGGGATGACATCAAGAACATCATACAGGAAGAAAGCAAAAAGTCATTGAGAAGACAAGAAAGAAGGAAAAGGTCAAAATGGATGTCAGCAGAGACACTGAATTTTATTCTGCAGTGTAGAGATAGTAAACCAAATGGAAGAAATGAGGAGGTCCAAGAGCTGAACAGAAAATTTCAAAGATGAGCTCGAGAAGATAAAACCAATTTTTACAACAAAATGTGCAAAGATCTTGAATTAGAAAACAAAAAAGGAAGAACACATTCAGTATTTCTCTGAGCTGGGGGAACTGAAGAAAAAATTCAAGCCTTGACTTTCACTGTTGAAAGATTCTCTGGGCAAACTATTGAATGATGCAGAAAGCATCAAGAGAAGATGGAAGGAATACACAGTCACTGTACTAAAAGGAAATGGTTAATGCTCAGCCGTTTCAAGAGGTAGCATATGATCAAGAGCCAGTGATACTGAAGGAGGAAATCCAAGATGCACTGAAGGAATTGACAAAGAACAAGGCACCAGGAATTGATGGAATACAAATTGAAATCTTTCAAGAAAGTGAGGCAGCCCAGGAGGCACTCACTCATCTCTGCCAAGAAATTTGGAAGACAACTATCTGGGCAATTGATTGGAAAAGATCCATATTTTTGCTCATTCCAAAGAGAGGTGACCCAATGGAATGTAGAAATCATCCGACAATCTCTTTGGTATCCAATACGAGTAAAGTTTTACTAAAGGTAGTACGGAAACGGCTGCAAACATAAATTGGCTGAGAAATTCCAGAGGTTCAAGCTGGATTCTGAAGAGGCTATGGAATGAGGGATATCATTGCTGATGTCTGAAAGATCTTGGCTGAAAGAAGAGAATATCAGAAAGATGTTTACCTGTGCTTTCTTGGACTACACAAAGGCTTTCGATTGTGTGGATCATGACAAGCTATGGAAAACATTGCGAAGTATGAGTATTCCGGAACACTTAATTGTGTTGATGAGGTACCTGTACCTGGACAAAGAGGCAGTTGTTCGAATGGAACATGGGAACACTGAATGGTTTAAAATTAAGAAAGGTGTGTGACCAGGTTGTATTCTTTCACCATATTTATTCAACCTGTATGCTGAGCAAATAACCTGAGAAGCTCAGTTATATGAAGAAAAATGTGGCATCAGGACTCGAGGAAGACTTATTAACAACCTGCAATATACAGATGATACAACCTTGCTTGCTGAAAGTGAAGAGGACTTAAAAACATTTACTGATGAAGATCAAAGAGCACAGCCTTTGGTATGGATTACATCTCAATGTCAAGAAAACAAAAATCCTCAGCACTGGACCAATAAACAACATTCTTATCAACGGAGAAAAGATTGAAGTTGTCAAGGACTTCATTCTTCTTGGATCAACTATCAACACTCACAGAAGCAGCATCAAGAAATCAAATGATGTATTACATTAGGCAAATCTGCTACACAAGACCTTTTTAAAGTGTTGAAGAGCAAAGATGTCATCTTGAGGACTAAGGAGCACCTGACCAAAGCCATGGTGTTTTCAATAACCTCATATGCATGCGAAACCTGAACAGTGAATAAAGAAGATGGTGGAAGAATTCATGCTTTTGAGTTGTGGTGTTGGAGGAGAATATTGAATGTGTCATGGTCTGCCAAAAGATCCAATAGAGCTGTTTTGGAAGCAGTGAAGCCAAGATGGCCAAACTTTGTCTCTCATACTTCAGACATATTGTCAGCAGAGACCAGTCACTGGAGAAAGACATCATGTTTGGTAAGGTGGAGGGTCAGAGAAAAAGAGGAAGAACCACAACGAGATGGATTGGCCAAGTGGCAGCATCAATGGACTCAAGCGTAGCAACAATAGTGACTTTGACCCAGGATCAGGCAGTGTTTCATTCTGCTGTACATAAGTTTGCTATGAGTTGGTACCTACTCGATGGCACCTAACAACAACAACAACAGTCTAACTCAAGAAACAGTGTTTGTAGAAAGCCAGTGCTAGGAAATGACACGTCCATCCCACAAGGTTCTCAAATCAATGCTTCCAGAATTATCCCTGGTACCTGTCTTCATCTATTTGTTAATACTATAATTGCTTTTATTTTTCAAAGACATCTGACATTGTTTATCATTTCTTCATTTCTTTTAATATCACTTTGACATAAAACATCATCTGCTTCCATCTGACTGGCTTACAGTTACCAACAATCTCCCTGCTTCTCTCCCTAACCCATTCTTCAAATCAAGCCATATACCTTCTCAGTTTAGAGTAAAATCTAGATTGTAATCTACAAGGCTTTACATGACCAAGCCCCTGCCTACCCTCTTCCCCCTCTTTTACTATTCTTCAGCCACACTGGTCTTCTTACTTTTCTCACGTATACTAAGCACCTTCCTGCAGCTGTTCTGTCTGCAAAGTCCTTAGATTTCTAGAAGATTGAAAGTCCTTTTAGTCAGTGAGGTCTCATCTCAAGCATTATCTCCACAGAGATTCTTCTTTGTAAAACTCCTCTATCCCTGTCATTTACCTTGATAGCCTATTTAATGGTCTTCATTTTTCTAGTATTTTTTTTACCTTGATTTACTTACTATTTGCTATTGTCAGAGACAACTTCTCAATGATACTTTTAGTGGTGTGTGAGCATGTTTTACTTTTTATTTATTTTAAAATTAGAAAAAATTGAACATTCAAATCTGAATTGAATTTGTGTTTATATACAGCTATAAAATATAATTTTAAATATATTGATACCCATGGACACAAGAGTGCCTGATGCCCAGGAAAGTCAATGTACTTAATAGAAGACGTGTTCCCAGCATTTGAATCGGTATTGACACATATTGTCTGAATAAGTCAAGTACCTTGAGAACTTTGGGGTCTGGCCTAAGAGAAATCTGTGTGTGTGTGTGTGTCTCTGTATATATCAGACATCTTCTGTTTGCCTTTGGATGTCCGCCGTTATCCACGGTCTCTGGATCTGAGACGATGCAAAATACATATGTGGATTTCTGGTAGCGTTAGTGGTTATGAGTTGGGCTGCTAACTTCTAGGTCAGTAGTTTGAAACTGCTAGTTGTTTTGTGATAAAAAGATGAGGCTTTCTGCTCCCATGAAGATATGCAGCCTTGGAAACCCTATACAGGGTCGCTGTGAGTCAGAACCGACTCCAGAGTACACCACCACCAAGTCAGAACTGACTGTGGCACGTAATCACACACATATATATATATACATATATACTGTCTTACAACATAGTTGAGTTGCAATGAATTGCACTTACAACCCTCTGACCAGATGTTGTTGCTGTTTCCTGTACATTTTATCATTAGTAATCTGAGCTACATACAATGCTGTTGCACATAATTGGCTGATGTTACTAGGCTCAGATGTTCCCTTGCACATATTCAATATTGTGATTTATAAAGATACTGGTAATTAAAGGCAATGATAATGAAAAAAAATTTTAAAAGAGATGTTTGATTTACATCAGAACTCACTTCAATGGGAATAGTCTATGTGTATTAATAACTGTATCATGTCTGCTTTATGTTAATGGCTTCAGGTTAGGTTTAGCCATGGGGAGACACCATTACACACCTGTGATCTGGGAATGGGAGGGCAGTGAGGTGACAATATTCATTCCTGGGGATTCCTCTTTATTAGGTCCAAATGGACTTAATTCCTTCATTGATCTAATAAGTAATGATGATTTGATGATGATGATGATGTTTATTGAGAATAAATCTGATGTTGACATTTTTATGGAGAGAGTTAATATGCTAGCATGATACAAAAGCCCATACTTTATACTTGAATTTCACAGTTTAGAAATGTTTGCAGACTTAATCAATTTCCTTCTGCTCTTTTGACATCCATGCAGTTTTCTTCAGAAGTACCTACTCCCTCATCATATATTCCAGCTTTCTTTTCTGTTGCTAATGAGTAGCTTTGCTGGATCTCCATTTGTTATTAACTTAATGAAATCTTGAATATGTTGCAGTATTTGTGATTTCATGAGTAACATGTTTACTTTTTGCATTCCCCTGAATTTTTATCCCAATGACACTGTCGTAACATCTTTGGAATTAACTGGTCTTGTTCTGCAAGAAGGACTTACATCCTGCTTCCTGACCTTCTGATATAAGAGAATCACACAGCACTTGGAAACACTTTAGTTCTCGCAAGAAAAAAAAAAAAAAAAATCAGTATAAAAGTAAAAATACACTGAAACCGAGGAGTCCTGATGTGGCGTGTAGGATAAGCACTGGGCTGCTAAGTACAAGGTCAGCAGCTCAAACTCACCAGTCACTCCTCAGAAACCCTACACAGGATCATTGTGAGTTGGAACTGACTCGGTGACACTTAACAAAAACAACAACGAAGCCTAAGTTCTTCCAAAGAGCAAACAATACATAACTCCTCTTTTCTGCTTTCTAATCTGCTTTTGGCTCCGGGTTTTATCTTTTATCATTTTAACTCCCATGTTTCCTTAGCAAATCAACAATTGAAAATATGCAGAATCTAAAACTAAGATCTTAAAGTCAATTTAAAAGTAAAAGTAATTAAATTAGGCAATACACATAAATATACTTTTCAAAATGATTAAATTACTGACTTGGAAAAATTTGATTTTAATATATAGCACTATAAGCCCTAATGGCTCAATTCATTATAATAATCAGTCCATAAATCTCTTAGTAACATGAAAAGTGTTTGAAAGTATATCTCACTTTATAAGTTGAATGTAAGATGACTCACTTTATTGATCCCTTTTCATATTCATGTTAGTCAAGAAACTTTTGTCATATTTCTAAGGTAAGTGCTACCAATTTATTATAGCAGTGATCTGAATGGCAGTTATGTTCTAAAATATTATAAATTCATGTGCTTTGATACTCAGAGAGGCCTCGTTTTGGTTAAGCACTGGACTACTAACCAAAAAGTTGGTAGTTCAAACCTTTTTCTGAGGGAGGAAGATGAGGCAGTCTTCATCTGTAAAGATTACATGCTTGGAAACCCTATGCTCTGGTTCACCTCTGTCCTGTAGGGTAGCTCTGAGTTGAAATTGCCTGGAGTTGGAATTGCTGGATGATCATGGGTTTTTCTAATCCATAGAAACTACATAACATCACTAATCACTGGCACATAATGATAGTAAACCAGATCATTGTTGGGGCACAACTATTCTAATGTGATCCTTGCTCTTACATGGGTATCTCTTCAATATCTTTGATCTAAGAAGGCCCAGATGTTTTTTTCTTTATCTTGCCTGCTTTCCCTCCTCAAGTGTACATCTATGAACTATGGAAAACAGTTTTGAGAGAGGCAGAGTTGGAGCGTAAACACCAGAGACAGAGTAGATGATGTACAATTCCAGACTTGGAGTTTTAGAGACAAGTGTGGGGAGGGTGGTGGGTGGTAGTGTGTTTACAGGATCCCATTCTGTAGCATGGACAGTAGAAATGGTTGGGCGCATTGTAGCTGCAGGAGCCTCAGGAAACGCTTTATTAGAACATTTATTAGAACACTCACTGTTTAATGGATATTCTGTGCAACCAGAAGTTGCCACAGAGACTAGCTCATTTAACAGATATGAAAGACTCTGACATAATACGTTGCATAATTATGACTATTGGAACTAGTATCTTAAGAACTAGTATCTTGGAACTTGTATCTTAAGATTCTCCCTACGTATCAAACCACAGCTCACTTTACTTTGGATTACTGAATCCAGTTTCTCTCTCGTTTTGTGGATCTAACCTGTTTTGTCTTTCTCATTGTGACTTTTGTCTCATTTGGGAATGATTTGGACACCCTTTCCAACTATAAAACAAACTCAAACTACTCGGGATGATATCCTACCTTAGAATGGATTCTGTGGAAATAGTTCTGAGATAAAAAGTTGGGTGCATAAGATTTATTTGGGGAGTGGTCTCAGGACACACACATGTAAGAAAGCCAGGGAAGCAGGACTCACTAGACAGAGGGAGAAGCTAGTCTGCAGTGAGGTTGTAACTGAGTCTTCTGCCAACCCTCTGGGGGTCTTTGAGATGGGATGATGCCTCAGAGTCCCAATAGAGATCAAGGTGCTGGACCTTTGCATTAACCAGTCATTGAATGCAGTCTGGGAATAGGCTGAAAGAAAATTCTCAGGAATGCTGCTGGGATCTTTCCTTAGCTGATGTTCTCATTAGCTGAAAATGAGGGTGTTGGTCCTGAGGAGCAGTACTGGGCAGACTACCACAATATACATCCCACTTCTCTTCAAAGGTTTTACCTGAGAGTCACACAGTTGGTCCTGGTTCCTTCAGAGTGTAGCGGCACCAGGGTGGGATGGAGTATGAAGAAAGAAAGCCAAATGAGGAAGATAAGAGAAGGCTAATGACTTATTTTACGCCCTTCACAATACAAGAGGCCACAGACAAGAGACCTTGTCTACATATCACAAACCGGGAAATCACCTGCATGGTCCATGCAGTGCATTCTGTATCACTCCCTCTACCCTTAGCTCTATGCCTGTCATCTTTACTATCTATTGATAGATCATCGTCCCATTTGACAACACTACTGTGGAATTACCAAGAAATTGTTGTGCCGATCACATGGCTGCTAACAAGCAGGAGAAGGAGCTTTTGGTAATTATCAGAGAGTTAAGGGATAATTATGATTAAATGGCTTCATTAGTAGGTTACCCTTAAAGAAGAAAGAACAGTGAATTCTCCCATATACAGTATTTTTTTTAAAAGATAAGAGCTTGGCAATATAGCAAAGACAATACTAGAAAACGAACACGTTTAAGAGGCTAAAATAATGAGCAGCTTAGCTTTGTCCTGGCGTGTTGCTGTAGGATAAGCCCTGGACTTCTAACATCAGGTTTGGCAGTTCAAACCTACCAGCTGCTCTTCAGAAACCCTATACAAAGTCGTTATGAATCAGAACTGAATTGATGGTGTTTGACAACAATTGTCCTAATATGGGAACCCTGATAGAATGGTACAGTAGGAACTGCCCTGAGGTTATGAAATTATCATCCACCACCCTCTTTGAAATATGCTTTTGTGAAAGAACATGTCTTATGTGACCATTTCTAGGGTGCTGTCTTCAGTGATCTTAGCATCTACAACATACTACTTATGCCATAGAACCCGATGATGTCCTTTTAGGGATACATATTTGAGTGATTGCCCCTATATTTCAGTGATTCTCTGGCCACCAGGAGGCAAGTTTCTATGCTTCTAATGCCCAAAGTAGAAGTCACTGAAAATTCCTCCTGGTCATTCACTGGAAGAATTCTAAATAATGACAGTTGCTTATTTCCTGGAGAAGAATAAAGGAATATAGAAAATGTGTTAGGGAGAAACTTCAAATATATTCCTCTTCAGTAAAATGTGAATTTCACTGTGCACGTGCTCTGTTCCTAAATCATACAGTACGGTTAGGGAAATAAAATAAAACAACCTAGCTATTCCCAAGTTTAGGAAATCACACTAGTATCTCCTGATGAAAAATTCCCAGCTCAAGAACTCATTTGTGGCTAATGATAATAAGGTCATCCAAGTGCACACCTGTCAGGTTTCAGTGGTACACACAGTGACTGATGAAAACCGCACAGGAAAACCAGGGAGGTGGGCTATTAAACTGGTTGGAGACTTGTGCATGGAATGAAGCCTTAGGCATTGAAGGGAACTGGTTAGTCAGCCCGCCATTAATTAGCAAGGGAAACCTCTGTAGTTTTAAATTATTTATATTTGCATTCTAAGTAGGAAATAGATGGAGTGTAATAATGAAGAAGCGTTACTGCTCACCAGGAGGCCTTTTCCAAATCCAGTATACCAGCACAAGAAGTACCTAGGTTTTCACACAGTTTACTTCCCTCCTGACAAAACTTTTTCTAAAGAATTGATTCCTCTGCTGTGAAATTATTTAATATGCAATTAAAATTACTTAGGGAGTACAGTGGCTCTGTAGGATAAGCACTGGACTGGGAACTACAATGTTGGTGGTTCAAGCCCACCAGTCGCTCCTCAGGAGAAAAATGAGGCTTTGTGCTCCCCCAAAGATTCAGAGCCTCAAAACCCCTATGCTGCATCATTATATATAAATTACAACAACAACGAAATGCCACAATCTATTTATGTTGAACAATTAGCAAGAATTTTTTTTTCCTGTTCTGTATGTTTAGGAAAAAGAAGCACACCCTTTGCCTAGACCCTGGACTGTGTTTCTTTTTTGTACTTTAGTTTAAATAGCTGACAAAGCCGTTGAAATAAGTGCCATTTTATTGAGTGGGGAAAATGTAGATTGATTCCATTCATATAAATAATAAATTCTCTGCACATATAAAATATTTCTTGAGCTATGTTAATGCACATTTGCATTCTCTTTAATATGAAGCAGCTGTTGTATTTTTCATTTTATGGCGTTTTAAAGAGGAGGAAAAGATCTGGTGCCAACATGAATCACACATCACCACTACATTTCATTAAAGACAATATCACATTAGTTCCCATTGCTCTTGAGTCTGATGGAGAAAGCAGAAACTTGCTTCATTTAAAAAATGCTGAAATTTAACACAGAAACTTTAATGTAAGCATTTAAATGATCAACTTGAAAGGAGAAAGTGAGTCCACTCTGATATGCATCAGCTTAACTACACCACTCTGGACTTAGGAGTGTGTGTATTCTGCAGGGAAAGGTATAGAATCTACTTACATAAATCAAATCATTCTGGTGAAAGGTAGCCATGCAAATTCCCATTTCTCACCTGGCATTCTCATTTGGATGGAAGAATTGATTCTCTAAGTGATGGCATGAGCTGCCCTCCTTTTCCTTTTGCTAATATAGTGTCTTGACAATTATGCAAGTTAAATTTCAGTCATCTTCCTTATCACAGCCTTGGGAAATAAAAATCTAGCTGGTTAAATATGGCCCATGTTTTTCCTTATAGTTTCATAACCTGCAGTCTACATATGTAACAATAACCCAGCTTAGATTTTTTTTTTTTTTTTTTCTGGCATGCCTGAGCTAAAAATCAAATCAATTTTTAATAACCATGGACTCACAAGTTTCTATTTTGTACAGAATCTCAGTGCACATTCTAAGAAGACATATTTTTGTCATCCTTCCCTCTTTCTCTCTCTGCCATGATTCTCTAGTCTACGTTTTAGAGTCAAAACTTACATATATGTAGTTTAGAATTTTGATACTGCTGCTAACTTGCTGGATAAGCTTTGGCACATTAAATGAGGCCTCTGAGGTTCAGATTCTCTCTTAAAGGAGCATACTATTAGCTTCCAGGATTGTTTTAAGTGCTGAAGGAGGTAATAGGCACAAAAAGACCTGCCTATTGTTGTTAAGTGCCATCAAGTCAGTTCTGTAGAGGATTTCCATGGAATGGCTGGTGCATTTGAAGGGCAGTCCATAATAGGAATTCACGAATGCTTGCTTTCTGTTACCCTCTTCTCCTCTCTCCTTTCCCCCCAGCATCACAGCTCAGGTGGGCAGTTGGGGGACAGCTGCTGTGGGCTTCCTCAGCTGCAGGTTAAGAGCGTTTTTCACAGTCTGTAAAGTGGCTTAAGAAAGCCTTTCTCAGAAGGCATGGGTCGTTGTTACAGTGTACATGACAACTCCATCTGTGACACACATGATTTAAGATAAATCACTTGGAAGCCAGGGAACCCCAAAGTTCTCTTATGGTATTTCAGAGTCATGCTCTGGACTTTTCAGTCCCGCTCCCCATGGAGGGGGTGGTGGAAGGAGCTCTGATAATGCAGTGGTTAAGTGCTCTGCTGCTAGCCCAAATGTTGTAGGTTTAAAGATGTGCTTCCATAACAATTTGCAACCTTGGGAGGTCTAGGGGGTAGTTCTACTCAGTCCTGTAGGGTTGCTGTAAGTCTGAATTGACTTGAAGGCAGTGAGGGTTTGAAAGGCATGAAAGCCAGTCCTGTGTCTAAAAAACAAAATAAAGCCACAGAAAGTCACCAAGCTTGGATGTGACTTTGGTCAAAACCAGAAAAATCAGAGTTCACAGAATCAAGAATATACTCTAGGATTCTACAGCTGAAACTACCTCTTGTGTCTCTGTGATCCACATAGTTCTGCAGTATTATTGTCCTAATTTATACATAGGAAAAACGAAGCTCATTATTGCAAAACGAGTACAGAAACTTCAGTCTTCTGATACAAGGAACAGAGGGAGGTAGTCATATGTAGAAACGACACATGTTGATTCTAGAGTCAGATATCTTGTCCTAAATCCCAGCCTTCGCACTTTGTATCCGAGTGTCCTTGAGAACCTAATGAACTTTTCTTAACTTCAAGTTCCTTGTATGAAAAATGAAAATAACTTTATAGCTTTGCTTTTCCGTTTCTCTCAACTATTCATTTCTCCTCCATCTACTCAAACTCCCAAACTGTACTTCCCCAGGCCTTCTCATCTCAAGTGATACCACTACCCAACCATTGGTTGTTCAGGCCAAGACCTGAGTCATCCTTTATTTCTCTGTCTTGTCCTTGCCTTCTTTTGTTACCAAACATTTACATTTACCTTTCCAACACTCACTGTCAGACTTGATAGCAATCATTCCCTATTGAACCAGAGGAGTCCTTTCCCCATCACCTTTTATCAACCCCATCCAGACAGATTGGAAACAAATTCAGTGGAGGTTCTACCTTTCCCTATATTCTCTGGAGCTCAGTTCCCTATTGAAAGCTTGTAAGTCAGTCACTTCTTGCCTTTGCGGTCTCCCCATTTTGGGTAGCCAATGTCTAAGTTCCCCATTCCTGTTCACCCTGTGTACCAAGGTGATGGGAATGATCCTCAATGGAGAGATTTGTCTGCTTCTTTTATTTGTGCCCTTCAATATATTCCAGAAGGTCAGTGGTTCTAACTTACCAGCCAAATGTTAGAATAAAAAACCTGGCAATCTCCTATAAAAATATAGCCTAGGAAACCCTCTATAGCAGTTCTATTCTGTCCTATAGTCTGCTATGAGTTGGAATCAACAAAACAGCACACAATAACAACTGTCTATACTACAATTGGAATAAACTTTAAGAAATGTAAACCAAATCATTTGACTCAATTATTTAAAATCTTCCAATGACTTCCTGCTTCACAGTCTAGAATCCAAACCAACTCCCTGACATGTCACCTGCTTAACAACTCAGACATATCTCATTACCTCTTTCCTCTTGTTCCCCATGTTCCAATCATGCTGGCCATCTCACAATTTTTGAGTTTGCTACTCTCTCTGATTGTAATGTTTCTTTAAATTTTAGAATCTAACAGCAAAGCTCATCATGTGACTTCAGAAAGCGTTCACAAATATTCTATTAAAATTGGATACCACCCTAAGTATTTTCTGTTGCATTACCTACCAATCTACCCTCACTTTCTTATTTTTTACTATCTTATAGCACTTAATGAGGAGCATGGTGACCACATATGATAAGCACTGGACTGTGAAATACAAGGACCCTAGTTTTGAGCCCACAGTCCCTCCATGGTAAAAAGATGAGGCTTTCTGTTCTCTAGAAGATTTAAAGCCTCAGAAACCCTATACAGGGTTGTTATGAGTCGGAATCAACTTGAAGGCATTTAACAACAACAACAAATAGTACCTAATACAATCCTACATTATTTATCTGTGTGCTTATTTGATAGTTCATTGTTATTTGCCTTTGTATACAAACTCATCAGGTGATCCTCAGAAACCCTATAAGGGTCACTGTGAGTCCGAACCTACTCAAACACACTTAACAACAACAACCAACTATACAGCCTTCAGTATGGATAGCACCTTAGTGTAAAGAAAATGAAAATCTTCAAAACTGGATCAATAAATAATGTCATAATGAATGGAGAAAAGACTGAAGCTGTCAAAGACTGTGTTTCTCTTGGGACCACAATCAGTACTCATGAAAGCAGCAGTCAAGAAATCAAACAATGTATTGAATTAGGCAAATCTGGTGCAAGAAACCTCTTGATGTTGGATTTTGTCAATTGATATGATCATGTGGTTCTTTTTCTTTTTTTATTTGTATCATGGATTACATTGATTGTTTTTCTAATATTGAATCATCCTTACATCCCTGTTTTGAATCCCACTTAGTCATGATGTATTATTTTTTGATGTGTTGTTGAATTTTGTTGGCTAGGATTTTGTTGAGAATGTTTGCACCTATGTTTATGAATGATATTGGTCTATAATTTTCTTTCTTAGTGATGTACTTCCCTGGTTTTGGTATGAAGATTATGCTTGCTTCAAAAATGTACTAGAAACTTCTGGTTTGGGGGCAGGGAAAGCAGAGACAGTTAGTGAAAACTCCTCTGCCAAAACAAACAAACAAAAAAAGCAGAGAAAGAACAGTCCACAGAAAAACTGTGGAGCTTTGGATCTTGTTTAAGGTTCCGGGCTCCAGTTCCCCACGCCCATTGAGAAGAAATCTGCAGGTGGAAGCAAAATAAGGTTGATTTCTAAATCAACCAGCCACTGTGGCTGGCAGCCAGAAGTCCTCAGGCCAGAGAGTGGGGCCACAGCGAAGTGGAGGGAGCAACCCAGTTCTAGAAGCTGCAGAACAGCTTTTTTAAAATGTTTTATTGTGAATTATAGGATAGTTTACATGGGAGAATATTCGTTTTACATTCATTCTATCGTATATAGTTTCATTGCCATGGTTCCAATCCTCTCCATGCATCATCAACCAACAAAAGGGTATACCCTGCAAGCCTGCCCCCTACA
>NW_006408564.1:9611222-9611775 GCF_000296735.1 Chrysochloris asiatica
AAATTGTATCAGATTACTCTTTTTTCCCTCTTCTTTCTTCTTCTGGTTGAGCTCTGATCATCCAGTCATTGAAGTCAGGTCAAGTGGATATTATCAGCAAGTGCCCTCTCTTTTTATCAGGTGCACACTTCACTCTCCACATTTTAGGGCTTAGCTCACCACTTCATTGCTGTTTTTCCCTCACTTCCCCTTATTGGTGATGACTGTGGTCACCAATCAGAGTATGTATTCCCATTGAGTCTTAGTCTTGGAAGGGGGTTTGCACTGAGGGGACCAGACCACTTGCCTTGATGTTTCCTGGGCTAGTAACTTGTTTGTTCTTGTAGTAACAATCCATCTGCCTCTATTGCTTTGTGTTTTTCTTGTAGGTCTTTCTTTCAGGAAATATCTTCTGTTCTTCTAGCTGCTACATGCTGGTCTGCTCGTCCTTTCAAGTGGAAATTTCCCATCTCTGGAGATCTGCGTGTGGTTCAGGCTTCTACCTATAGTCTTATGTAATGCAGAGGCTCCGCAGGAAGCCTCCTTCACTGGGCACGTTGTAGCCCCATTTTAG
>NW_006408564.1:9612625-9613634 GCF_000296735.1 Chrysochloris asiatica
CAGAGAGGTTGGACCATTTTGCAGTCCCACCAGCAATGCAGGAATGTCCCAGTCTCTCCACATCCCCGCCAGCATTTATTGTCCTCTACATTTTTTATCTTTGGCGCGAGACAGATTTTTCATCTTACACTTTCATTTTTCATGTATCTCTCCTTTTCACCCCAATTGTGCCCTCACTGCACAGGCCAGACACCTTCAGGTGGGTGCGAGCACACCTCCAAAATGGTCTAGCAATGTA
The DNA here is from genome assembly GCF_000296735.1 of Chrysochloris asiatica. NCBI lineage: Eukaryota > Metazoa > Chordata > Mammalia > Afrosoricida > Chrysochloridae > Chrysochloris > Chrysochloris asiatica. Next base: position 9,612,864 of record NW_006408564.1, read on the forward strand.
CCCACAATTTCCCAACGGCACAGAGAGGAAACCCACAGGCTACGTCTTATGACATTTTGACCCTGGTAACTGCCCCATAGTTTACCTCGAGAGGACCCTTTGCACAGCAAAGGCCAGTGAACAGTATCAATCACAATTTTATTTTTTTAAATGTTTTATTGTGAATTATGTGATAGTTCACATGGGAGAACATTAGTTTTACATTCATTCTGTCGTGTATCTTTTCCTTGCCATAGTTACAATCCCTTCCATGCATCATCAACCAACCAAAGGGTATACCCTGCAAGCCTGCCCACCCACACCACCTCCCCCCAGTCTTCAACACACAGTCCCTCTCCCTCTCTGGATCTAGTGTCCCCAGCTGCTCCATCTCTCCATGTCATTGTCTTTGCCTCCATCTCAGGTATCACTGCTTCTCTGGGTAGGGTCCCAGTCTCCGGTCTTCTCCACTGATGGTCTTAGGGACCTCCGCTTCTAGACTGCAGTGTTAATCACTTCCTTCCTTGCTATTAAACATCTACCTTTACATTTCCAACCCTCAAAATCAGTCCTGAAAACAATTGTTCACTATTGCATCATAAGAGACCCATTGCATTTCTTTTCATCAGCCCCATCTAGACAGATTGGATACTACTCACTGGAGATTCTACTTTCCTCACACCCTCTGGATCTAGGTTCCCTCTTGAGAGCTTGTAAGCCAGTCACTTCTTGCTTTGGAGGCCCCCCTCCCCCATTTTGGGTAGCCAATGTCCAAGTTGCCCATCCCTGTCT
>NW_006408564.1:9616609-9621956 GCF_000296735.1 Chrysochloris asiatica
TGGAGAGCTTGACTATGATATGTCTTGGTGATTTTCTTTTGGGGTCTATCCTTCCTGGGGTTCGTTGAGCTTCTTGAATGTTTATCTTTTCACTTTTCAGCAGGTTAGAGAAATTTTCTTCCAGCAGTTCTTCATCTATTTCCTCTGTGGACTTGTGTGATTCTTCTTGTACTGGAATGTCGATAATTCTTAAGTTATTCCTTTTCATGTTGTCCAACATGAATCTTAGACCTTCTTCACATTTTTTTATTCTTTTTTGTGTTTGTTCTTCTATCTTAGTGGTATTGAGAGATTTGTCTTTCAACTCACTTGTTCTGCCTTCCACCTCACCTATTCCACTCCTCTGCCCTTTCAGAGTGTTCACTATTTCTGATATTTTGTTATTGATCGTTTGAACCTGTTTCTGTAGGTTTTGAATTGTTTCCAATGCTGGATCTATCTTATTTGATTTCCTGTAGCACTTTCCTGACTTCTTCTTTATTTTTCTCAACTCCATTGTAAAGTGTTTTGAAACATTTTATAATCATTTTTCTGAATTCTTTCACAGGCATTTCCAAGGCCTGCCTTCCTTCCAGAATGGAGTCCAGGTCTTCTTCTAGGTCATTTATTTCCGACATTTTATCTTGTTCCTGGACATGTGCTGATATGTTCATCGGCTTTTGCTTCTTGGACATGTTTAATGTTTGAGTATATATGTTTTGGTAATTTTTTATGCATTCTGATTGCTTCCAGGAAGATGTGATCAGGATGTGGGCTTCCTTTTTCACTCTTCTTATTGCTTAACTCAGACTAACTTTCACAGGTGTTGTCTGTTTCCCTGGTATATGGCAGTTGGTATTGGTTCTTGCCTTGGTTTTGGTGTTTTATAGAGTGTGATTATAGCTTGGCTATATGGCTGCAGTTGCTGACTCTTTTTGTGTAATATAGGGAGACAGAGAGTCCTCCAAAGGCAGAAGGGTGGGGCATATAACAACAAAACAACACTAGAGAATAAAAATGGAGAAAGAAAGAAAGAAAAAAAAAGACTAAAAAGCAGCAACAACAAATACTAGACTGAATACTGCAGTCTCTAATCACAGAAACAGGAGAGTGGAGAGAGAAGAAAAAAAAAAATCTGTAGCCTAATATGAGTACAACTTCAGTGTCCTCTCTTCAGCTTCTTGCTTTCAAGATGCCAGTGTTGGTTGCTATGCTATACCTTAGACTTTAATTTTTCACCTGTTTTGTTTTTGAACTCTCTTTCCCTCTCTACAGCCTTGTTCAGAAAAGTTCAGGGTCTGCTCTTGGGCTGAGTATCTGTGCACATGCGTGGCAGAAGAAGCCACCAGTGGTGAGGTTAGGGGGTGGCTACATACTCAGGTTCTCCCTCTAGTCACCATAATGTAGGTAGGCAAACAGTGGGTATGCCAATGACCAGATACCACCTCCCCACCCCCCAAAAAAGAAAATCAGAACAAAGCAAAACTCACAAAGTATATTGTCCACCTTTGTCCCAAGGTTCCTGTGGTGTTTTTCCATGGTGTTTCTGCTCCCCCTGTTTGCTCTTGCCCTTTGGTCTCAGCCAGGATGTCAGCTCCGGACCTCTAATCCTGGCCCAGCAGATTCAAAAGTATGTGATTTTTTACTTTAGCTCCAAATTCCACGAGGTATAATCCTTCAAACTTTTAAAATATTCCTATCTCTGTGGTTCTGAGTTTGGGAGCTCTGCCCTGGATCTTCTTTGGTTGGTATTCTGTTATTGCTGACAGCGAACCTCACTGCACCTCTCCCCTAGTCGCCATCAAGCCCTGCCCCCTTTATTTTTGTTTTTGATTGGTGGTTTCTGTCTCTGCTTTTACACTGTTTCTGTCTTTGGTCCTTTTGGCCTCACTCTTCTCCCAGGGGTGGGAACTTTCTCCCCCTACCTTACCCAAGAAGAGACAGCAACTGTGCACATATAGCCACGCTACAAGCATACCCTGTAGTACCCCACCATCTGGACAAGAGCCCAAACCATCTGCTAGGCATTACAAGTGAAAAGGGAAGCCTAGCTCCAGATCATATCCACCAGAAGATGCTCAGCAAGCTTAACAAAAAGCAACATACATAAATTTAAGCATTAAAAACTTACATAATTGTTGAAAATGTCCAAGGAAACAAAATTAAAGATATCAACCACATGTCCAAAACCAGAAAAATATGCTGGAAGCAAACACAGATTTTCTGGTAGAAGAGCAAGCTCTGCATCTGCCTGAGAAAGAATTCAGAAGAATAAAATGGAAACAAATTTAAATGCTCCAGAAAGAGGTGGAGGAAAATAAGGAGGAAGTCAGGAAAGTGCTACAGGAGCAATCAAACAAGATAGATACTGCATTGAGAACAATCCAAACCTTCAAGAAGAATTCCATATGATTAATAATGAAATATGGAAAATGGACAATACACTGAATGGGCAAAGGAGAAGAATGGAAGAGATGGAAGCCAGAAACAGTGAGCTGGAAGTCAAATCTCTTAATACTGCTAAGTTAGGAGAGAAAGCAGAAAAAAAAATGATTATAAAACATGAAGAGAGTCTAACATTCCTGTTGGATAACATGAAGAGGAATAACTTAAGAATTATTAGCATTCCAGAACAGGAAGAATCACAGAAGTCCACAGAAGAGATAGTTGAAGAGTTACTGGGAGAAAATTTCCTAACATCTTGAAGGACAAGAAGGTAAACATTCAAGACGCTGGAAGAACCCCATGAAGAATAGACTCCAAAAGAAAATCACCAAGACATATCACAATCAAGCTCTCTAAAATAAAAGACAAGGAGAGAACCCCAAAAGCAGCAAGGGAAAAGAGAAGTGTCACCCACAAAGGCAAGCAAATCAGATTAAGCTCTGACTTCTCAGCAGAAACCATGCAGGCGTTAAGGTAATGGGGAAACGTATATAAAATCCTAAGAGAAAAAAGCTGTCAACCAAGAATCGTCTATCCAGCAAAACTATTGATCAAATATGTTGGTACAATCACAATGTTCCAAGATAAACAGAAGCTAAGAGATTTTGCTAAAGCCACTCCAGCGTTTCAAAACATACCAAAGGGAGTTCTTTGGAATGAAAACTAGCAAGAACAGACAACAACCAGAGATTGACAAACACCGGAACACCACTCCATAAATTTACAACTCTGTCTATGGATAGGACAATTCAGAATGGAACAAAACTACAACAATGAATTCAGAGGACCTGGGAGACCAACCAACGATCAAAATATTAACAATATTAAAGAAGGGGAAAATATAGGAACAGAGATCCAGGTGGTGATGAGGTAGAGTAGATGGCAGGATACAATATAGACTGTCTTAAACACAAGGAAAACTTAACAGACTATAGGGTAACCCCAAAGAAAATGAATACTTCACAACTTACCATAAAAATGAAGATCCAGGCAGAACAAGGAAACAGTAAAACAAAGAAAAGATCCACAAGAAATAGCACAAAAAACATGAATGCAACACAAGAAGGCATGCAGAACAAAGGAACAAACAGCACCACAAAAAATTAACATAATGACAGCAGTTAATCCACACCTATTGATATTTACACTGAATGTCAATGGATTAAATACACCAGTACAGAGATAGAGTGGCTGAATGGATAAGAAAACAAGACCCTTCCATATGCTGCCTGAGAGACACACAACTTACATACAAAGACAAAAACAGACTAAACATTAAAGGATAGAAAAAAATATACCAAGTAAACAGTAATAAAAAACAAGCAGAAGTGGCAATACTAATTTCTGATAAAATAAACTTTAAGGCAAAAACCAGCATAAGAGATAAGGAAGGATACCATCTCATGATTAAAGGGTCAATTGAGGAAGACATAACCATAATTAACACCTATGCTCCAAATGAAAGAACACCAAGATATATAAAGCAAACCCTACTAGAATTGAAGAAAGAAATAGATACATCTAAATTTATAGTGGTAGATTTTAGTACGCCACTTTTGAAAAGGGATAGAATGACCAGAAACAAACTCGACAAAGCTACAGAGAAACTAAACAACACAATCAATGAACTTGACCTCATAGACATGTACAGAGCATTCAGCCCAACAATAGCACAATATACATTCTTTTCCAGTGCACATGGAACATTCTCCAGAATCAATCATGTGTTAGATCACATTGCAAGCCTCCATAAATTTACAAACATCAAAATACTACAAAGCATCTTTTCAGACCACAATGCCATAAAATTAGAATTCAACAATAAGAAGACCAAGGAAATGAAGTTTAATACATGGAGACTAAATAACACCCTGCATAAGAGCAACTGGATAATAGAAGAAATTAAACATGAATCCATAAAGTTCCTAAAAACAAACAAGAATGAAAACACAACATACCAAAATCTTTGGGACACGGTGAAGTGGTGCTGAGAGGACAATTTATCGCGATAAATGCGCACATCCGAAAAGAAGAAAGAATCAAAATTAACACATTAACACAACATCTCCAGCAACTAGAAACAGACCAACAGAGGGAACCTACAGTTACCAAGGGAAAAGAAATAATAAAAATCAGAGCAGAAATAAATGAGCTAGAAAACAGAAAAAATATAGAAAAAATCAACAGGACAAGAAGCTGGTTCTTTGAAAGGATTAATAAAATTGAAAAACCATTGGAAAACCTAACAAAAGAAAAGAGGGAGAAGACACATATAACTCTCATTAGATACCACAATGCAACCAAAGGAAATCAAAAGGATAATAACAGAATAATATGAAGAGTTATACTCCAACAAATTTGAAAACTTCGAAGAGATGGATACATTTTTAGAAAAACATGACCTACCTAAACTCACACAGAATGAAGTTGAAGACTTGAACAGAACCATAACAGCAGAAGAAATCGATCAGGTCATCAAATAACTCCAAACCAAAAGAAGTCCAGGTCCAGATGGCTTCACTGGTGAGTTCTACCAGATGTTCAGGGAAGAGCTGTCACCAATTCTACTCAAATTATTCCAGAATATAGAGGAGGACAGGAAACTTCCTAATACATTTTATGAAGCCAGCATAACCATCATACCAAAACCAGGGAAGGACATCACTAAGAAAGAAAATTATAGACCAATATCTCTCATGAACATAGACACAAAAATTCTCAACAAAATCCTAGCCAACAGAATCCAGTAGCACATTAAAAAAATAATACATCATGACCATTTGGGATTCATATCAGAGATGCAAAGATGGTTCAACATTAGAAAAACAATCACTGTAATTCATCGTATAAACAAGAAAAAAGAAAAAACCCCACATGATCATATCAATTGATGCAGAAAAGGCATTTGACAAAATCCAACATC
>NW_006408564.1:9622456-9630865 GCF_000296735.1 Chrysochloris asiatica
TACTACAAGAAACCAAAAGAGACCTACAAAAATGGACGAATATACCATGCTCCTGGATAGGAAGACTTAACATTGTTAAAATGTTGATACTGCCCAAAGCAATTTACACATATAATGCAATCCCAATTCAGATTCCAATGACATTCTTCAAAGAGATGGAAAAACAATTACAAACTTCATATGGAAAGGAAAGAAACCAAGGATAAGCAAAGCAGTGCTTAAGAAGAACAGGGTAGCAAGCCTCTCACTCCCTGATTTCAAAACTGACTATATGGCTAAAGTGGTCAAAACAGCCTGGTACTGGTACAATGAAAGATACATTTATTAATGGAACATAATTGAGAATCCAGAAATTAACCCATCCACATACAACCAACTGATTTTCAACAAATACCTAAGTATATTGCATGGGGAGGACATGGTCTCTTTAACAGATGGTACCAAATTGGAAAGCGATATGCAAAAGACTGAAACAAGGACCTTTACCTCACACCTTATACAAACACCAACTCAGCATGGATAAAAGACCCAAATATGAATCCCAGAATTACAAAGGTCATCAATGAAAAAATAGGGAAAATGTGAGAGACATTTTGAAACTTACACAAACAAAAATAGACAAAATAGATCAATGGGACATACTAAAAATTTTAAACTTGTGTGCATCAAAAGACTAAAGAGTAAAAAGAGAGCCCACAGAATGAGAAAAAATCTTTTTGCAATGATGCATCAGGCAAGGGACTAATTTCCAAAATACATAGGAACCTACAACACCTCTACAAGGAAAGGACAAATAACCAATTAAAAAATGGGCACAAGACATGAACAGACACTTCACCAAGGAGATCCAGGCAGTCAACATACATATGAAGAAATGTTCACAATCACTAGCCATTAAAGAGATGCAAATAAAAACAATGAGATATCATCTCACACCAGCAATAATAGCAAAGAACACAGGGTATGGAATAGACACAGGATAGTTTGGTGCTGGGGGTGGGGGGTGGGGCAGTGCTAGAAGGGGACAGGGAAAGGAAAAATAAGGTGGATGGAAGAATGGGTAGGCAGGTTTATATGGGCTAAATGGAGCAGAGGTAAATAACGATCTGAGCACAAACGTGGAACAGGGCTCATGGATACAAAAAGATTGAGTGATGGTTTGAATGGGTAAAAGTGGGGAAATGATGTTAAGATGCTTGGCTGTTTGTTGAATCTTGGTTTTTCCCTTGCCTACTATTGTAAAATAGATGTTTGAAGGAGAGAGAGAGAGGAATAGTGAGAAACATCGCCAGAGAAAACTTGTAAGTCTGTCTTCAGCCTATAACTAAAATGGGACTAGAACTTGCACAGTGAAGGAGGCTCCCTGCAGAGACTTTGCACTGCACAAGGCCATAGGTAGAATCCTGAACATCATCCAGAATCTTCTGAGGTGGCACATTCCCACGTGAAAGGATAAGCAGATCAGTCTGGAGCAGCTAGAAGAACAGAAGATACTTCTTGAAAGACCATCAGAAAAACAAAACAAAACAAAAACAACAACAGCAGTCCAACTGACTACTACAGGAACAAGTAAGTTGTTCCCCAGGGAGCCATTAAGGCAAGTGGTCACGTCCCCTAAAGGCAAACCCCCTTCCAAGACTGAAACACAAATGGAATACACTAGCAGGCATACGGTCCTGCTGCTGACCACATTGGTCACTGATAAGAGGAAGAGGGGGCAAAAACAGCAATGAAGTTGTGAACTAAGTCTGACAACATTCAACAGACTCCTGTTAACATGGATTGAGACCTGGTTAACCAGCAGTATGACGAGACCTGGGCACATGGCTCCAGACGACTAGAACAGAGTGTGGAGCATCTGGCTGATATAAAGCAAAGGAAGATGTACAAGAACACCCACACTTGCGGATAGTACACATTTGACCTGGCATCAATGGCTGGATGATCAGAACATGACTAGAGGAAGAAAGATGAGGGAAGAAAAAAAAAAAGGAGTAACCCACTGTAAGTGGATGATCTTGACCTATGCTTGTGGATGCAGTATGACAAAGGAGCAGACAAATCTCTACAGTGAGGATCATTCCCACCCCTTGGGTACACAGGGTCGACAGGGAGGGAGGACTTAGACATTGGCTCCCCAAAATGGGGGACTACAAAGGCAAGAAGTGACTGGCTTACAAGCTTTCAATAGGGAACCTAGCTCCAGAGGATACAAGGAAAGTTATAACCCCCCCACTGAATTGCTTCCAACCTATCTAGATGGGGTTAATAAAAGGGGTGGGGGGAAGGACTCCTCTGGTTCAATAGGGAGTGATTGCTATCAGCTCTGACAGTGAGTGTTGGAAAGGTAAATGTAAATGTTTGGTAACAAAAGGAAGGGAGTGGATGATTTTGCAGTTTAGGAGCAGAGATCCCTGGACCATCAAGGGAAAAAAGTGAAGTGTGAGACCCTGTCTAGAGAGGCAATGACACTAGGGATGGAGGCAGAGACAATGATGTGGACAGAGGAGTGGCTGGGGACTCTGGACTTAGGAATGGAGAGGGGTTGTGTGCTGACAGCCAGGGGAGGGCAGGAGTGTGGGGTGTACCCTTTGGATGTTTGATGATGCATGCGGGGGTTTGTGATCATTGCAATGAAACAAAGTATGATATGATGAATGTAAAGATAATATTCATCCATGTAAAGTAACACATAATTCACAGTAAAAACAAAACAAAACAAAACTGTACTAGAAAGTTTCCCATCCTTTTCTATAGTTTGGCATAGTTTGAATAGAATTAGTGACCATTCTTCTCTGAATGTTTGGTCATATTTACCTGTGAAACCATCTGGGCCTGGATGTTTTTTGGTTGGGAGTTCTTTGATGACCTGATGATTTCTTCTTTTGTTACAAATCTATTCAAGTTTTCTTCTTCATTCTGTGTAAGTTTAGGTAGATAGTGTTTTTCTGAAAATGTATCCATGTCCTCCAGACTTTTAAATTTATTGGAGTACCACTCTTCATAATATTATGCTATTATCCTTCTTCTTTCTATTGGTTCTGTTGTGATATCACCCATGTGGTTTATTATGTGTGTTATTTGTATCCTTTCCCTCTTTTCTTTTGTTAGGTTTGCCAATGGTTTGTTATTTTATTAATCTTTTCAAAGAACAAGCTTCTTGCCCTGTTGATTCTTTCTTTAGTTTTTCTGTTTTTAATTCATTTATTTCTGTTCTAATCTTTATTATTTCTTTTCTTCTGACGACTGTAGGCTTACATTGCTGGTCAGTTTCTAATTGTTGGAGATGCTGTGCTAATATGTTAATTTTGGTTCTTTCTTCTTTTTGGATGTATGCATTTATTGCAGTATATACTGCTTTTGTAATTTTCCACAGATTCAGTATGCTGTGTTTTCATTCTCATTTGTTTCTAGAAATTTTGTGAATTCATATTTTATTTGTTCTACTACCCAGCTTTTAAGCAGGATGTTATTCAGTTTCCATGTTTTTACTTCATTTCTTTGGTCTTTCTATTATTAATTTCTAATTTTATAGCATTAAGGTCTGAGAAGATGCTTTGTAGTATTTTTATGTTTGTAAATGTATGGAGACTTGTTTTATAGCCTAGCACATTGTCTATTCTGGAGAAGTTCCATGTGCACTGGAAAAGAATGTGTATTATGCTGTTGTTGGGTTGAATGCTCTATACACATTTATGAGGTCCATTTGGCTGATTGTGTTGTTTAATTCCCCTGTGTCTTTGTCAAATTTTTTTCTGGTTATTCTATCCTTTTCTGAAAGTGGCGTATTAAAATTCCCACTATTGTAGATTTGTCTGTTTCTTCAAATCTATTAGAGTTTGTTTTATATATTTTGGAGCTCTTGCATTGGTAGCATAGATATTTATTATGGTTACGTCATCTTGTTCAACTGTCCTTTTAATCATGAGATAATGCCTATCTTTATATATTTTTCTGGTTTTGCTTTCAAGTTTATTTTATCAGAGATTAGTATTGCCTCTCCTGCTCAATTTTTATTCCAATTAGCTTGGTATATTTTTTTCCTACATTTAACTTTTAATCTGTGTTTGTCTTTTCATGCAAGGTGTGTCTCTTACAGACAGCATATTGGATGACCTTGATTCTTGTCCATTCTGCCACTCTTTGTGTCTTAAGTGGTTTATTTAATCTGTTGAGATTCAGTGCAGTTATTGATAGGTATGAGTTCATTGGTTTGATTATTATTATTATTATTTTGTGTGTGTGTGTGTGTGTGAGTGTGTGTGTTGTACTGCTGGTTTATTTGTTCTGCATGTTGTCCTGTGCTGAGTTCATGCTTTTTTGGTGTTCTTTCTTATCAATTTCTTCATAGTTTTAATATTTCAATATTCTTCTTGGATTTTAATTTTCCTGGTATGTTGTGAAGTATTAATTTTCTTTGAGGTTGTCCTCTATTCTAATGACTTTTTCTCCATTTAAGCAGTCTATCTTATCCGTATTGCATTAGGCAAATCTGCTGCACAGGAGCTTTTTAAAGTGTTGAAGAGCAAAGATGTCAGCTTGAGGACTAAGGTGCTCCTGACCCAAGCTGTGGTATTTTCAATAACATCATATGGATGTGAAAGCTGGACAGTGAATAAGGATGATCATGGAAGAACTGATGCCTTTGAATTATGGTGTTGGAGGAGGATACTAAAAGTGCCATGGACTGCCAAAAGAACCAATAGATCTGTTTTGGAAGAAGTGCAGCCAGAATGCTCCTTAGAGGCCAAGACAACTAAACTTCGTCTCTCATACTTTGCACATAGTCAGGAGGGACCAGTCGCTGGAGAAGGATATCATGCTGGGTAAGATGGAGGGTCAGAGAAAAAGAGGAAGACTCCCAACGAGATGTATTGGCCAGGTGGCATCATTGATGGACTCAAGTGTGGCAGCAGTAGTGAGGTTGGCCCAGGATCAGACATTGTTTCGTTCTGCTGTGCATGGGGTTGCTATGAGTTGGTTCTGATTCAATGGCAGCTGACAACAACAACAACATCTTATCCTGCAATCTATCTGACCTCTTCATCACCTGAATTTCTCTTCCTATGTTTTTAGCGTCTTTCATGTTTAACTGTTTTTATCATAGACTGACCTCCTAGATCCTTTGAATTCATTCTTTTTTTTTTTTTTAAAGAAAATACTTTATCCTGTCATGAAAAAGGTATCATCAGTCATCTAGAGTCATACTTGTTTGGAAAATTTATTAATTAAACAGTATGTGGGTATCCTATTCCAATAGATATGAAAAGATGCTAGAAGTTCTCTAAGTATTGCACAGTGTAAAACAACAATAACAACAACAAAAAAAAACCACCAACCAAAAAAGGGGGGTTATTGTTGTTGAATACTGGGGAGTTGGTTCCAACTCAAAGTGACCCGGCACAGGGTTTCCGAGGCTGCAAATCTTTATGGGAGCAGAAAGATTAATCTTTCTCCCATGGAACAGCTGGTAGTTTCGAACTGCCAACCTTGATGTTAGCAGCCTGATTCATAACCACTATGCTATTAGAGCCCCTTAAAGAAGGAGGATAAGAGGGGAAAATCACATGATCTTGGGAACCATCTCACATTATGAATAATCTACCAAGAAGCATTTTAAAAAGAAAACCCTTTGTTTCTACAGTAGTTTTGAGTTTATAGTTCTTGCAATGACTGTATTCCACTCAAGACATCTCAGTAACAGGAAGCTTCATTTTAGCAATCCCATGTGCAAATATTAATTTAAAGTATCTAGGAAATAATGTAATTTGTCTCTTGACATCACCCCGGCAATTATGAAATTTTTGAGAACTATTTTGCTTGAAAAAAGGTTAAGCCATTAGTTTTGCCTGAAGCTCCATCTCTGCAGCCCTTTTGAGTGCAACATGGATTAGCAGTTGAAATCCACTGAAATCCTGGTTGATAACTGGTGGGGTATGAGGAGGAGTGTTGAAAAGGCCACTTTGTGTGTTTGTACTTGGTCCAGATTTGCGTGAATCCTCTGGGTAGAAGAGAGCAGTGTCTGTAAAGTTGTTGGCTGCGATCTGCTATACATCTGTGTTTTGGCCCACACCTACTGACTGACAGAGTGGGAAAGGCACATCTTTGGATGCAGTTACCATAGTATGGCAGATCACTGATAGTCGAGCCAAAATTGACCCTGGGGATGATGGTTTTGGAGACAGTGGCCTCCCTAGGGTGGGGTTTGGTCCAGCTGTACAGGAATGAAATGGGCTCTTCTCTAGGGCTGGCATGAAGTTTTTGATGTTCATTGCAGACTCCACAGAAATTAGCTTCAGAAGTCTTGGCCCCACAGTGGGAAATTGTGAACTGGTTTGGATCTTTGCCATCCTTTTTCAGCATGTCAGTGAGGAGCCTGCAGCAGGCGTTGATGAACCAGTTACAGACCTATAGTGTAGATAAGTGTGTTTGTTGGGACAGCAAGGCCTCTTCTTGCTCTGAGAGATAAGCATTATAGCAGTGAAACCCAGCCAATCCCGGAAAATCTGAACACATTGCTTGGGCAGGTTACCCCTTCGCCTTCTTTTGCCTGAGCCAGCGGAAGAGGAAAGGTCCAAGGGAATGTCCATGCTCTTGTCATCCTCAGTCTCACTGCCAGACACTGCAACAACACCTTTCTTGCCTTTCATTCTGAGTTTCCACTACCCATGGGAGGGAAGAGTATGGGGGACAGGAGTGGTGGGCAAGAGGGCAGGCAAGAGTCCTTCTGCACCACAGACTCTCACTTGTGAGGAGGTGCTCCAACCTACTGGTAAACAAGACACTTGGGTCCCAGGCTCCCAGTCTGTGGATGGAATTCAAATGACACTTGGGCTTCCTCCTGCTGGGATCTTCTGGCAGCCGGCCTGGACTTTCCCTCTCCAGACACAGTCCTCTGCCCACTTGTCTCCTTTGTTTCCTGCTCCTGCTTGTGTACCTTAGTGCTGTCAGAGTCTGAATTCATTCTTGTAGTTTTGGTCTGTTCTGGACTCTTCCATCTGTCATTTGAATTCCAGAGGGTGCTGTCACCTATGTCAATCTCTGGTTGTTGTCTGTTTTTGTTGGTTGTCAGTTCAAAGAACTCTCTTTAGGATGCTTTAAAGCACTGGGTTAGCTTTGACAAAGTCCCTTAAGTTCTGTTTATCCTGGAATGTTTTTATTACGCCATCATTTTTTATTGACAGCTTTCCTTGATATATATTTTTGCTTGGCAGTGGTTGTCTTTCAGGGTTTTATATATGTATCCCCATTGTCTTCTTGCTGGTATGATTTCTGTTGAAAAATCACTGCTTAATCTGATTTGCTTGACTTTGTAAGTATCATTTCTCTTTTAACCAGCTGCTTTTAGGTTTCTCTCCTTGTCTTTGATTTTGGAGAGCTTGATTATGATATACCTTGGTGATTTTCTTTTGGGGTTTATCCTTCTTGGGGTTCATTAAGCTTCTTGAATACTTATCTTTTCATTTTTCAGAATGTTAGGGAAATTTTCTCCCAGGAGCTCTTCACCTATCTCCTCTGTGGTCTTCTGTGATTCTTCCTATTCTAGAATTCCAATAATTCTCAAGTTATTCCTCTTCATTTTGACCCACATACATTTTAGACTTTCTTCAGATTTTTAAATATTTTTTTCTGCTTGTTCTTCTGTCTTAGCAGTATTGAGATATTTGTCCTCTAGCTTGCTGGTTCTGGCTTCCATCTCTTCAGTTCTACTTCTTTGCCCTTTTAGAGTTTTGTCCATTTCTGATATTTTATTATTAATTGTTTGGACCTCTTTTTGCAGGTTTTGAATTGTTTTGAATGGTTGTTGTTGTTGTCAGGTGTCATCGAGTCGGAACCCACTCAAAGCCACCCTATGCACAGCAGAACAAAACAATGTCCAATCCTGGGCCAACCTCACTACCGCTGCCACACTTGACGCCATCAATGATGCCACCTGGCCAATCCATCTAGTTAGGGGTCTTCCTCTCTTTCTCTGACCCTCCACCTTACCCAGCATGACATCCTTCTCCAGTGACTGTTTCCTCCTGACAATATGTCCAAACTATGAGAGACGAAGCTTAGCCATCTTGGCCTCCAAGGAGTACTCTGGATGCACTTCTTCCAAAACAGATCTATCTTATTTGATTGTTCCTGTAGCACTTTCCTGACTTCTTCCTTATTTTTCTCAACCCCTCTGTGGAGCATCTGGATGCATCTCAATATCATTCTGCTGAATTCCTTCTCAGGGAATTCCAAAGCCTATCATTCTTCCAATGGGAAGTCTAGGTCTACCTCCATCTCATTTGGCTCAGTTACTCTATCTTGTTTATGAACATGTGTTGAGATCTTCTGCTGCTTCTTGGTTGTTTTTAATAATTACATGTGTTTTCAATAGTTGTTGTTGCTGTTGTTAACTGCTGTTGAATTGAT
>NW_006408564.1:9634529-9646523 GCF_000296735.1 Chrysochloris asiatica
GGACTAGAAAGCAATAGATTTCTTGCTTCTGCCACAGATTCCCGCAGCTGTGAGCCTTCCAACCTTCTAAGTATACCTTTACATGTGGTTCAGAGTTCTGGGACCATCTCCTGAACCTGCTTGGTCAGGTATTCTGTGTTGTTGTTGGCGGAGCTCTCTGCTATACGTCCACCCAATCTGCCATCTTGTTTGTTCTCCCCACCTAAGGAATTTTAGGATGTTACTGTTGTTCCTTATGATGTAACTCAGGGTTTAATTTTTTGCTTGTTTCCTTTTTAGTCTTTTTCTCTCCCTTCCCTTTCCCCTCTCCCCCTGACAACCCTGTTTGGGTGTTTCTCTTAATGAGAAACAATTCAGGTCTGCCTAGAACCATTCTTGGCGACCGTTCAGTTTTAAGAAGTTTCTGTTGTTTCCTCCCTCTTCTTAGATTCTCCACAGAGTGCTCTTTGCAGATCAGATCCACATGCATGTGTAGTAGACCCTTCTAGGAGTGAGGAGGTGTCCATTTTCTCAGGTACCCCCTTTAGTCACCTGATTGGAGATACACAGACAGTGTGTGACAAATGAAGAGAAAAAAAATGTTCACAACTTTGTCCCTGAGAATGGGTCAGACCTCTGTGGTGGGAGTGCTCCTTTGAGGTTTCACCTGCTCTGTCATGCCCAAGATGGCTGCTCTGGGACCCACTGGCATATCAGAAAACACCACGTTTCTTGCTTCTGCTACAACTAACACTAGCTGTAAGGTTTCAATCTTTTAAATATTCCTTTTTGTGTAGTTCAGAGTTCTGGGATCATCCCCTGAACCTGCTTCATCAGTATTCTGTGTTATTTCTGGTGAAGGTTTGCATGGCACTTCTCTCCAATCTGCCATTAATCCCCACCTCTCTACAATGACATTTTGGTTATTCACAAATACATTGTTATTTCTTTCTTATGAAGCAGTTCTCCAAGCCTGTGCAGTCCAATATGGTAACCATAGGTATGTGGCTTAAATAATGAAATTTTATATAATTTAATTAAATTACAATTTCATTTCAATTGTACTGTTCACATTTCAAGTGCTTGATAGCCATATCTGGCTAATGGATACCAATTGGACAAGGCTGATATAAAGCATTTCAAGTATTGTAGAAAGTTCTTTTGGATAGTTGATATGGAATGAATTGTGTACCCCCAAAATATGTGTTGCAAACCCTAACCTCTATGCCTGTGGCTTTAATCCCTTTTGAAAATGGGTTATTTTTGTTACATTAATAAGGCAGTATTAATGTAGGGCATGCCTTGAATCAATTTCTTTTGAGATATAAGAGATTAAACAAGCAAGTAAGCAGAGGATAGGTGGGGTAAAATAGATGCCAAGGTACTTGGAGATTTCCAAAGAATCATTAAGCAAAAACTGAAGAAACAAGAACTTTCTTCCAGACTTGACAGAGAGAGAAAGACTTCTTGAACTGGGGCACTGGATTTGGAGTTACAGTCTCTCAAACTGTGAGAAAATAAGATTCTGTTTGTTAAAGCCATCCACTTGAGTTATTTCTGTTATAGTCGCTCTAGAGAACTAAAATTATAGTATTATTCCAGACACTCTCAATGGCTAGATTATACATTTTCTTTGGCTTCTAGTAGAAGCTTCTGTGTTCCTGTGAAGATTCCTTCCTGCTCTACCTTGACTGGTTGTGACAGAGTAATGCTTTTCAAAGGATGATTATATAGAGCCCAAGGGGTCTCTGGATATGATTCAGGACCCCACAATGCTGGGGTAAGTGATAATGAACCAGTTAGAACACAGGACTTTAACCTTTCACTTCTCATCCAAAACCTTTCTGGTTGGTGGAATGAAGGAGTTAAGCCCTACAGACTATGACCTACTGCAGATATACTCCATAGGTCCTGCTACAATTATTGAGTTGTTTTGCAATCAGAACCTTGGCCAGTTAGGGATTGGCTGATTTCTCCAACATCCTCATCAGTGTCAGTGTTAACATACACATAGTTTAAGGCATTTTCTGCTTCATAAATTGCTTTCTTTCCCTCTAACAATTATTTGGGGTTTTGATTTACAGTTTGGTTTACCGTTTCTGATCTGTTTACACCTTCTAGCCACCTTCCATTCATCTAGTTTTCCCTCCAGGGAGTTTAAGTAAATTGGCCAATTAGCACTTCATTTTTAAAAAACAGATAAATAGTTCTCTCTACTCAAGTATGGAGGACACCTTTCAATGATGGGATAAATCAGAACTTCCCTGTAGGTTTCTTTACCTAAAATGAGTGCACCCCTCAAAGTACTTACATCAATAATACTGCACATATATGTACATATTTCACGGCTAGATCTCTACTGGGAGCTTTGACATCCCCTTGGAGTCAAGGAGATTTTATATGAGGTTTTGTAATTTTCTTGGAGGCCAGATGTCTTATGTTGTGTAATAATTTTAGTAAATGATGAATGTGCAAAGTGAGTCTAGAGAGAATGTAGGATGTTTGGTATCTCTTTCCATACCTTCTCCTTAAGATTTCTGGAATTATGTATGAGTATTGCTATACATTTTAAAAGATAAAATTTGATTTACCATTTTCCACATCTCAGATGGTTCTGACCTCTCTGCCAATTAGCTATTCAAATAAATTAGGTGACAATTCTAAGAAAGCACAATTGATATATTAAAGTGTTAGTGTATTATAAATAATGAGTATCACATTTTACTCCTTAGCACTTTTATTTATAGAGTTGCTCACTATGTCTATTAATGAATTAGTGGTTTTGCTGAAACATTAAATTGTCTTTGTTTAAACTGAGGAACCATAATCAAGTTGGCTTTTGATGCACTAGTAATTTATAGCTGTGCAGGTGATGATCCCAGCATCAATCTGTGATGTTCTTTTATCAAGATTAATTCCAATGCAATATTTCAATTTATTTTTCACTAAAGCATTCAATTTGCATTTAAAAAGCACTCAATATAGGTTAATAAAATGATGTCAACTGATCACTAATGAGCTGTTCTGCTTGTATAACACTGGCCTTCTCACTATGAATCGATTTGGACTGACATCCTACTACCAAGCCAAAAAGACATGTAAATGCCTACTAGGGCCATGCACCCAGGGAAACTAAACCTGGATGAATTAAATGGTTGGCTCACTATTTATTTTGTCTATGCCAATGTAACTGGGTGTTGTGGGGATTGAAAATTGATTAAGACACAATATATAACCTGGTGAGGCAGTCATAAAATTAGCTACAAGTAGAAATAAGGTCAAGAAATAAGTATCCCCATGAAAGTCCAGACCAGTTGTAACAGGAGTCCAGAGAGAGGAGAGCTATGCTTTCCATGGGGATTTGGAAACACTTTAAAAATGGTGTTTTGTTGTTGTTAAGTGCCATTGAGTCAGTTACAACTCATAGTGATCCTGAAGGGTTTGTGAGGAGCAGCTGATGGGTTTGAAATGACGACCTTGTGCTCAGTCAGTGCTGATCTTGTAGCACCACACCAGGAGTAGTATAGCTTTGGAGAAAAATGAGGTGAACATGGTTATAGAGAAGAGAAGACCACTTTTGAAAGTATATTCATTCTCTATTGCTGCTGTAACAAATTTTTTAAAAAATTAGTGGCTAAGAACAGCAACTATTATTTCAGTTTCCATAGATCAGAAGTCTGTCATGGTGTGGTTCATTGACAAAATGGGGGATCATGGATATGATGCAGGTTAAATGGCAGCCTGTAAGTGAGTTTATTGTTTATTTAATTAGTGATAAATGAATATCAATGCTCAGTCCCCCTTAAAATGACTGTATCCCAGGATCTGAAGGGTTACATATGAAATATGCAAAATATGAACAAATAGAAAGTGGTGGAGTTGAGATCCTAGTGATAGGGCATCAATATTCATCTTCGTGAAGAGTCTCTCTCGTACCATGATTATTCTCTCATTGGGTAGTGCCTCAATCTCCATGCTGAAAAAGCATGAGAGAAATCACACAGTGTCTAGGTTCCTCAACAACCTGAAGTGATCTTTTTCCTATAGTATCCAACTTTTCATTTGACACACAATTATATATTTTTCATCACATTTCTTCTGTTGTTATTTAACTTTTCAAGTATTTATATATTGTCTTTCAAACTATTTTGTGAGCTTACAGTAATAATCAGAACATGGAATATACAAGGTATGAATAGAGGAAAATTGTCAAAAGTGAAATGGAATGCATAAAGATCAGTATCCTAGACGTTGTTGTTGTCAGGTGCCATCAAGTTGGAACCAACTCATAGCGACCCCATGCACAGCAGAACGAAACAATGTCCGATCCTGGGCCAACCTCACTACTGCTGCCACACTTGATGCCATCAATGATGGCACCTGGCCGATCCATCTCATTGGGGGTCTTCCTATTTTTCTCCAACCCTCCATCTTACCCAGTATGATATCCTTCTGCAGCGACTGTTCCCTCCTGACAGTATGTCCAAAGTATGAGAGACAAAGTTTAGCCATCTTGTCCTCCAAGGAGCAATCTGGCTGCACTTCTTCCAAAAGAGATCTATTGGTTCTTTTGGCAGTCCATGGCACTTTTAGTATTCTCCTCCAACATCACAATGGTGGACACCATCCTGTGAATGGCAGACGCCATCCTGCTAAGGAGCAGAACTGTGAGAAGCTTTATGCATGAAAAGTTCATTGTTTAGCAGAGTGACAATAAATGCCCCCCATGGTTAGTAAAGCTACAAGGAATGGTTCATGCGGGAACCCCACAGTTTCTAGTTTTTCCTTGGAATAATAGTTTATTTCTGATTTCCCTATAAGAAGTTTTAGAAAATCTTGCATAATCATTAGATACTTTAAACAAACCTCACGTTGTAATAGTTGCCTTTCACATTAACATTAACTTCCACACCATATTCAATCTTATGTAGTTATAAAAATTGTTTTTTACATTAACAATAAGTTTTAACATTAGATATAACCACACTAGCTAAGTTTTAGCAATTCAAGCTTAACAGTGTAAGAAACATTCCAGGCGGTTTTAGTCAAGGACATTAAGGCTTTTAGAAAGCAGCTTAGGAGACAGCCAAGGGCAGTGAGAGCTTGGGAACAGAGGTAAGAGTTTGATTAGAAGTTTTGAGAAATTGTTAGCATGAGAGAATTACTGCTTTGTTCTTAACTATGAAACTTTAGGGTACTTTTATATTCTTGTTTTTATTGTTTGATCAATTATATGTATGACCAGTTACAGTAAAAATTATGTTTTCGATTGTAAGCTGTAACTAATGAATCTATACAAAGTAATAGATGTTGGTAAAGTTAGACATTAAGATGTAGAACTTTGTTTAAAACTAAACTAGACATTTTAGGGAGGATTAGAGAGAAACAGTCGCTCACAGAAAGCAGACATTATCATGGTAACTAAGGAGTATAGAGATACAGGAATGTTTGGTGACCTTGTGTTCCTCTTGTACCGTTGATGTAACAATATAATACTTGATTGATTTGTAACTGCTTGTACGTGACTGTTATAAGATCATAGTATGTTCTAAATGGGATATAAGAAGCAACAATTTTGAAATAAACAGTGAAGGCAGCAGTCAGAAAGAGAGTCATCAGAAGAGAGCCATTACCACCATCTGCTTGAGACTCAAAATGACCCATTGGTTCTTTGAGGTTTTTTTATTTTATTTTTATTTTTTTTATTCGCTGACTCCACATACTCCTATCGAGACCCTCCTAATAATTATGTCGAGGCTGGTCTCTGGCACCACAAATCAAAGGCATCAATTCTTTTACGATCTTCCTTATTCACTGTCCAACTTTCGCATCCATATGAGGTTATTGAAAATACCATGGCTTGAGTCAGACGCACCTTAGTCCTCAAGATGACATCTTTGCTCTTCAACACTTTACAA
Source organism: Chrysochloris asiatica (assembly GCF_000296735.1). Classification (NCBI taxonomy): domain Eukaryota; kingdom Metazoa; phylum Chordata; class Mammalia; order Afrosoricida; family Chrysochloridae; genus Chrysochloris; species Chrysochloris asiatica. The sequence goes on from NW_006408564.1 coordinate 9,640,427, forward strand.
AGTTCCTGTGCAGCAGATTTGCCTAATGCAATATGTCTTCTGATCTCTTGACTGCTGCTTCCGTGAATGTCGATAGTTGATCCAAGAAGAATGAAGTCCTTGACAACGTCAGTCTCTTCTCCGTTGATAAGAACGTTGGTTATTGGTCCAGTGGTGAGAATTTTTGTTTTCTTGACATTGAGATGCAATCCATACCAAAGGCTGTGTTCTTTGATCTTCATCAGTAAATGTTTCACAAGCCATGACAGTATGACAAACTGACAGAGGAGTAGTGGGTACAATTGTATCCATATGCATAAAAGAAAGTACAGTTAATATGAATATTATTCAAATATATGCACCAATCACAAAAGTTAATGATGAAGAAATTGAAAAATTCCATCCAGTTTACCGGTCTAAAATTGATCAAACATGCATTAAAATTGCATTATAATTGTTGCTGATTTGAATGTGAAAGTTTGAAATGAAGAGGAAGGATCAGTAACTAGAAAATATGGCCTTAGTGATAGTAACAATGCTGAAGATTACAGGAAAAAATTTTGCAAGACCAATGATTTATTCATTGCAAATACTTTTTTTTTCAACAACACAAATAACAACTATGTACAGACACAGAACTGGAGGTTCTCACTCATGTATGCTAAGAAATTTGTAAGAGAGTTACTTGACCAATCTATTGGAAGAAATCTATATTTGTGCCCATTTCAAATAAAGGTAACCCAATTGTATGTAGAAATCCTCAAAGAATATCATTAATATCACATGCAAGGAAAATTTTACTGAAGATAATTTTTAAAATGTTGCAACACACATTGACAGAGAACGTCCAGAAATTCAAGCTAGATTCAGAAGAGGATGTAGAAAGAGAGATATTGTTGCTGGTATCAGAGAGAATACCAGAAAGATGTTTACTTGTTCCTTATTGACTATGCAAAGGTATTCAACTCTGTGGATCATAACAATTTATGGATGGCATTGTAAATAATGTGAATTCCAAAACACTTAATTGTGCTCATGATGAACCTGTACATAGACCAAGAAGGAGTCTTTCAAACAGAACAAGGGAATACTGAGTGGTTTAAAATTAGGAAAGATGTGTGCCAGAGTTGTGTCCTTTCACCATCTTTTTTCATTCTGTAAACTGAGCAAATAATTCAAGAAACTGGATCGTATCAAGATGGCATCAAGAGTGGAGGAAGAGTCATTAGCAACCTAAAATATGCAGATGACACAATGGTGCTTGCTGGAAGGGAAGAGGACTTGAAATACTGATGATCAAAGACAGCAGAAGTAGTGATGGATCTTCCTCCATTTCCCTTCCCAGTAGAATTAAAAATGAAAACCCTCCCAACTGGCCCAATAATTAACATCATGATAAATGTAGAAAATCTTCAAGTTGTCAAAAACTCCATTTTGTTTGGATCCATAGTCAATACTCATGGAAGAAGCAGTAAGTAAATGAAGCAACATATTGCATTGGAAAAATCTGTTGCAAAAGACCTTTAAAGTATTAAAGAGCAAAGACATTAGTTAGAGGACTAAAATTGCACCTGACTGAAGCCATGGTATTTTCAACAACATAATTGTCTCATGTGCAGGTGAAAGTTGGACAATGAAAAAGGAAGACTGTAGATGAATCAGTGCATTTGAGTTATAGTTTTGACAAAGGATATTGACTTCATGAACTGCCAGAAGAACAAACAAATCTATTTTGGAAGAAGTATAGCCAGAATGTTCCTTAGAAGGGAGGATGGTGAGACTCTTTCTCTTCTATTTTGGACATGCTGTCAGGAGGGACCAGTTCCTGGAGAAGGAAATCATGCTTGGTAAAGTGGAGGGTCAGTGAAAAAAAGGAAGACCCTGAAGAAAATGGATGGACACAGTGGCAGCAACATTGAGTGCAAATATAAGAACAATTGTGAGAGTGGTGCAAGACAGTGGTGTTTGGTTCTATTGTGCATAGAGTCTCTATGAGTTGTAACCAACTCAATGGCACCTAACGACTACAGTGTACTAGACACTGGAGAAGATACAGGGTCAAAGTAGACACAGTCTCAGCCATGGATTGTACAACCTGGTGCAGAAGATCAACAGTTAGACAATAATGATCTGTATGTCCTTACAGGGGTCCTAACAGATGCCATAGGATCCCAAAGAAGAAGTAACTTTATGTAGCCTGCAGTGATTTGTACTTTATAGGTGGTGGTGGTTGCATGCTGTTTAGTTGGTTCTAACTCACAGTGACCCTGTATAGGGTTTCTGAGGCTGTAAATCTTTACAGGAGCAGAAAGCCTCATCTTTCTCCCATGGAGCAGCTGGTAGATTCAAATTGCTAACATTGAAGTGTAGCAATTATTAACTGATTGAAAATGTCTGCAATTTGGCCCTGACCTTGGGATCTAGATAGGTTTGAAAACAGAGTGGTGTCTCCTAAGATCAGGCTTTGCTAGAAAATTTCCAGGAGGTCCTAGAGATTGGCTGTGGTCTCCCTGAACCCCAGTAAGCTCCCATAGCACTGCCCTTGCCTGACCTAGCCTAGGTCCCACTGTCCATTTTTTTCTTAACAGCTTAACCCAGTGTTCCAAAGCTTACTATGTACTTGAGGATCTATCAATGTATTGAGGGGTCCTCCTCGTTATTTACCCTGTTCTCCTTGTATTCACCTTTCTTTTCTTTGCTAGTTGACTTTGACAGTTGTGCTTTATTTCTTTAGCAGAAATGTGTTTCAGGATAAGTGAAATGAAAGCAAACTCTTTTTCCTCTTCTCAACTGCACTGAGGTCTGATTATTTTGTAACAGATTAAGGGAGAAGTCATGAGTGTCCTCTGAGGGCCCCCAGTTAGCAGGCCAAGATGCCCGTGATAGTAGCTCTTTTATGTATGCAATCCATAGGAATACAGTTGTCAATGGTGTCTATCAGTGTAGTGGCTCCTTCCCCTTGAAATCCAAGATATGTTTCCCACATCATCCAAGGACTGCTTCTTCCTTCCACCTCTCCTCAAACTGCTGCTCATTCTTCAGAAGCAGCTGTGGAAGCTGAGGGGAGAAGGTGAAGAGAATTATGTTACTCTGATCTTTCGCTCCTGACAACCTTCCTTATGTGTGATGAAATATAAATAGTAAAAACCATGATTCACTATTAAACCTGCAAGAGAAATGTCATTGAGATTCATAAATTAATGTTAAATCTATTTTTCGTGGTGGTTACAGGATTAGAGAGAGCGCATTCACCTGTAGTTAGCAATGACAAACGATCTCTGAAGAATCATGTTAAGCAGTTTTCAGTGACAGTATTAAGAAAAATATTAAAAATATGGAATCCTGAATGTAGTATTTGGTAAAATGACTCTTTTTTAATTTTATTAATGTAGTATTTGGTAAAATGACTCCCCCCACCCAACCTATCACATGGTCCCATAATTACCTGAACTTCTTGACATACTAATTAATTCTGATTTAAAACAGCCGTTATATTTCAAGTTAAGATTAGTGAACATTGTGTAATATGATTATGTGGCCATAATCATATTATGACTAGGGCAAAATGAGACAAGAAAAAGAAGTCAACAATCACTATAAGTAATTTGGTAACAAAGTTGAACTAAAGCAAGTTGGTGACTCTTCACCATATGGAAATGAATACTTTGGCATCATTTATCTTTCAACCTAAATGACTCTACTTGTCTCCAGACTCCTGTATGTTAGATTTTTGTTTTCATGCCTAAGAGTGAGTGTTAGAAAGGTATCACTCTGTAAGTTCAGGAACTTTGAACTCTGAATGTATTATTGAAATACTAATTAGGCTTGTGTGTTTACTAATTGTGTATAACAAGGGGAAAAAATCAAAATACATTCAATAGGAAAAAAAGTATTCTTTTTGCAAGCTGCAATTGAACCCAAGGCAAAATGTCCTTTCTTGATCTTGAAAAGAGTGGGCAGAAAGCTACCAGCAAGCAGTTCAAGACTAAGGAACTCATAGCTGTTCGCCATGATTGAAATAGACATTCCTTACCACTCATTGAGAAGATTATTTGTGATGAGGACACACAATTCAAAAGAAGAAACTCAGTAAATCATCTGGATATTTTATGTAAGTGGTTCCATCATCTGGATGTTAAAATCATTCATTCAATACATGTGTTCATATAGTAGATAAAAACATCATTCTAAGCACCAGAGATTCGTCAATAAATAAGACTGACAAAATTGCTGCACTCAGTGAGCCTGAATTCAAATTGTAGCAATCAGAAAATAAATCAACAAACATAAAGAAGCAAGAAAAATACCAGATTGTGGTAAGTGCTGTGGAACAAAAAGTAGAATGATGTCAGAAAACAATGGAGGGCTGCTTTAGACCAATAGGTCAGATAAAGTACAGCTGAGAAGGTGATATTTAAGCTTAGCTGTAAATAGTATGAATGAGCAAGCTATGATATAAGAGTTAACACAGGTAGAAGGACACTACAAACTCTAGGCAGGCATGACCTTGGTTCAAGAAACAAAGAGAAGACCAGAGTGTTTGGATCTCAGTGAATGAGCAGAGAGTGGTGTAAACTATAAAGTCATAAGCTGTAGGGGCAGATGATGTAGTAACTTCCTGTCCCTGATAAAAGACTTTGGAATTATTCCAAGTGTAACAGGAAACTTTTAGTGGGTCTGAAGCCTAGAATGACATGATCTGATATGATGTATTATTAAAAGACCATTTTTCTGCTGAGGGAAGACTAGTTAGGAGGTTATGGTAGCAACAGATGTAGGAATAGGGAGGAAGAGAAGTAGATGAACTCAAGATAGACCTAACAGTGTTTGTTAATGAAATGGATGTTGGATGAGAGAAAATGAAGTGTCAAGAATAATACATAGGTTTTTGGCTTGACCAGCAGAGAGAATGGTACGGTGCCTGTTTTTAATGACATAGAAGAATCTGGAATGACAGGGGATTTGCAGGGGAAGAGGGTTAGGATAGGGTGGTAGGTAAGAATTTAGAGTCATGTTTTGAACATGTTATGTTTCAAATACTTATTCAACATTTAATTATTTGTATAGCTTTTAATACCACAGATTTTTCTACCCACCTCTATCACTTAGGAATATCTTTGGTTTAAAGTAAGAAAATAATCAACTAAAAGTGGCTTAAACAAATAGGGGCTGACTGTTTTTATATACTTTACATGTAGGGGCATGTGGTACAAAAGTGGTGCTCCACCATGCCATCAAAGACCCAAAATCTTTGTAGCCCTATGATGCTATCCTTAGTATTTTGGCCATTACCGTTATGAACAGGGCTGCTAACTTCAAGATCAGCAGTTTGAAACTACCAGCTGTTCCTCTGGAGAAAGAGGATGCTATCTGCTCCTGTAAAGATTTACAGCCTCAGAAGCCCTGTACAGGGTTGCTATGAGCTGGAATCGACTCCATGGCACATAGCCACCACCTCTACCACCATGTGATATCAGATGCAGCTCCAGACATCTGTGTACATAGATAAATAATTTAAATCGGAAAGAAACAAAGTCTGATGCTTGAAGCATTTGTATGCTCATTTTAAATGAAGAAAGCAAAAGTTTTCTTAGAAACTCTCATCAGAGACTTCTACTTATTCACATGGCCACCCCTCAATGCAAAGAAATCCGGATAATATAAATTTTAGTTGGTCACATTGATGTTCTGCATAAAATTGGGATTGTGTTAGCAAGAAGAGAAAGTTGACATTAGATAGACAATTAATTGGTAATATCTGCCACTGTACTGCAATTTGATGTCTGTATATTCTATCATGGAGGTCGGCGGCTAAACGATGTGCGAGAACTGCGCAGAACTGGTGGAGGTATTAAATGAAACCCAGACCATGGAGCCGCGGGGTGAGAGATGTCTGGAGACCAGGTTGATGGGGAGACGCCGCCTAACGGGAAGAGACTGCAGGGGCCAGCGAGGCTGTCCTACTTACCCCGGACGCGAGAGCGCCTTCCTAGCCTAACCGTTGGATCGTGGTTTTGAAGTGGGGTCGACACACTTAGAGACCCACAAGCCCAGCTCAAAGTGTCTCACTACAACCCTGTCACCCCTGCTGCGCTTCTGCCTCTTGATTGACATCCAA
>NW_006408564.1:9649988-9652715 GCF_000296735.1 Chrysochloris asiatica
GTAACCACGTGTCATTAGACAACACTTTATAGAATAAATTCATTTATTATTTTAGTTGTTAAGTGTCGCCAAGTCTATTCCGACTCATAGTGACCTTGTATAGGGTTTCCGAGGAGTGGCTGGTGAATTTGAACCTCTGGCCTTAGGTATTTCAGAGATAATTGTAAATACTGCCTTTTCTACAGTCTCATCGTTTCTTTTATTTGTATGTGCTATGCATGCTCAGAGTTCTGGTGTGGTCCTGTGGGTTTAAGCTCTGGACTGCAAAGTCAGTTTGATCCACACAGAAACCCCAAACAGGGCTACTATGGGCTGGAGCTCACTCGATGGCATTTAACAACAACAACAACGTGCATGCTCAGGATTGGGATAGTTCTTAGAAATATAGTTTCCTCCCACTGTTTGATGAGGTCATTGTTTCTGTCCCTACCTCTCCATTCTGTATTATGTCAGCTCACACTGCCATGTTCATCACACAGGTCAGAACATTAAGTGGATGGCAATCCTAGTTATCTTGAACTTGGGTACAATACAATATGTCACTCCCCATTATAGAAATTATCATTAATTATTAACAGGAACATCTTTGACATGATGTATTGTCTGCATTGTCACTACCAAGAACGGGACAGTGATTAATGACTACCCCTTGATGGAAGCCAGCAAAGTGCAATACAGAAACAGGGATTTAAAGAAGAAGCACTGAGAATTGCATACCTTGGTGCCTCTCTCCACACACACATGCACTCACACATGCCATTCAAACAAACACACTATATAAAGCAAATAACCAGTCATTTACCCAATTTTTAAATGTTTATAAATTTTTCCTAAATTATGTGCAACAAGACATTTTACTCCTTTTGTTTGTTTTTGTCTAATCCTTGAGCCTGTATTAATGTGTAGGGTTTTCTCAGAACAGTTGATCTTTGGAGTTGCCTACTTCCTTATTCAAGAAGCAGTGGTGATGTGTAGTGGGTTATAAGTTGGGCTACTAACTGTAAGGTCAGCAGTTCAAATTCACAAGCCACTCCATGGGAGAAAGATGAAGTTTTCTGCACCTGTAAAGATTTACAGCCTTAGAAAAGCTATACAAGGTCACTATAAGTCAGAACTGACTCGAGGGCACACTGCCACCATTTCAGTATTCATTGTCCTACATTCTTTTAGTGAACTTTTGTATGTGTCTGGGGCTTCCCTGGAAACATGCTGTGAACAGAACTTTACCAGTTAGCTTCTACCCTCCTCCTTCAAAATTACAATTCTATTCATAAACAATCCAGTGCTGATATGGAGGCTTAATCATGTCAACCAAAACCGAGTTTCCTTCTAGTTTCTTCTCCACACAACCTTGTTGCCTCGTGGTTGCAGTACCCTTGTTGTGGCTCCAGATATCCAATCCACATTCAAGGCCAGAATAAAGAGGGAGGGTGATGATAACAGTTGTTGTTGTTGTTGTTGTTAAGTGCCGTCGAGTCGGTTCCGACCCATAGCGACCCTGTACAGGGTTTCTGAGTATCTGACTCATTTTCGTCAAGAAAGGAAAAAGCTTCCCCAGACATTCATAAGCTGTGAAGGAGACTTGGTAAAAGAGTATTTGGCTCAACAAAACTGTATTTCTGGAAACTACAAAAAGGGAAGAAATAAATTAATGCCTTTGTTCTGCAAGGTGATGACAATACCTATGATCATGAGTTATGAATGACAAATGTGTGGCCTCAGATAGAAATAATGAGCCTTCCTGCACAAAGGCACCACAGAGTGGGCACACTGGACTTGAAATTAGGCTGGTGAGGGATGTGACTCCTCTCTACTCACACACTGTGAAATTGTGCTGTGTGTAAGATTGGAGTGGCCTACATGACTTCAGTTTCTGCAAAGTGAACTTAGGCAATAAAGCAGTGATTCTTGATCAGGGGCCTTGGGAGCATTTGTAACTCTGAATAAAGGCAGAAAAGAAGTATCTGATCCTATAGTCCACCTGTTTACCAAAAGAGGATCTAAAACTTTGACACAGGGTGTACTATTTGATCTTAGATGGAGGCCAATCAACCGACAGTATTTTATCATAAAATGTCAAATGAATATTAATATAACCACTTGGATTATAATAAAAAAATATGATGTTCAGAAGAACACTGGCATTCTTTCTTTATGGACTAGCAATTATTTATTCTTGCCCTTTAACCAGCTCAAATTTAGTTTTAAAACTGGTATTATCTGTATCTAGCTATCTTCTCAGAGAAGCTTCTCAGTGGAGGAGGATGGAAGGACACCCAAGTAGTTCTCTACATTGAAGGGGAGTGTAAGAGCTGGGGAACCAGGAGCAGGTCCGCTGAGTCACTGTAAGTTTGTCATAGACCTCTGGCAATGCCTAGCCACTTCTTTTCTACTGAGGTGTGGGGGACATTGTATCTGAAGTTTATCATCCACTGTGGGAAAATGTCAAAACAAATATGGGAGCACTGTCAAAATCCACCTAATACTGCCTAGAGAAGGTGGCATTTGAGCTGAATGATGAAATTGTTTAGGATTAAGCCAAAACCCACTGTAGTTGAGTCAGTGCCAACTCTTAGCATCCCTATAGGATAATGTAGAACTTCCCCCTAAGGGTTTTCAAGGATATTGTTGATAAGTGCCTTCAAGTCAGTTCTGACTCACAGTGATCCTGTATTGGGTTTCCAAGGAGCAGCTGATGAGTTTGAACGGCTGACTTTGTGGTTCAAA
>NW_006408564.1:9652815-9654658 GCF_000296735.1 Chrysochloris asiatica
GTAGAACTTCCCCCTAAGGGTTTTCAAGGTTATTGTTGATAAGTGCCTTCAAGTCAGTTCTGACTCACAGTGATCCTGTATTGAGTTTCCAAGGAGCAGCTGATGAGTTTGAACGGCTGACTTTGTGGTTCAAACAGATCTTGCGGTCCAACATATTATCCTGCTGTGCTGTACCGGGAGTCCAACATTGTACTCTTTACTAAAACTGACTCTGTATCCTTCTCCTGAGGGTTGTACACCTCTTAACGGCCTAGTACTTAACCACTGTGCCACTAGGCCTTCTTTTGCCTAGGATTGTGTGGGTGAAAACAAGTGGAAAAGACAGAAGGAACTGCTTGGGAGAAGTGTGAGAGAACACAGCACATTGGTTCTCTAAACCCATCCTGAGTCTGGCATCTATGAATGCTGCCATCTCTTTATTCAGCTGGACCATTTTGGAAGATATTGACAGTTTTGGTCTGCGCCACCTCTTGGGATAATGAATTTCCATAGTTTTCCATTCACTGTGAAAGACATACTTCGTTTTATCTTTTATTATGCTTTCCTAATTTATCTAAGAACTCCTAGTGGGGTGCTGTAGGAGCAGCACTGGACTGAGAACCACAAGGTCAGTGGTTCAAACCCACCAGCTGTTCCTCTCACAAACCCTAAACAGGGTCGCTGTAAGTCAGACCTGACTTGATAGCACTAACAATTTATCTAAGTGTTTCCTAGTTTAATACACTCTTCTGTTACTATATATTTTTGCTTCTTTAACTTAAATTAAGATACATACTTCTTACACAAGTGCTTGAAACCACTGGTTTGTCAGTGTAGACTTGTGTGTTGTTATGATGCTAAACAGAATTCTGTGGAGCTTCCAGATTACGACAGAATAGGAAGAAAGGTCTAGTGATTTACTTTTGAAAATCAGCCAGTGAAAACACCGTGGACCCACATCAGTTTAATCCCAAAGCAGTCACGAGAATGGATGACACAGGTCTGGGTTTTGTCTTGGTCCACTGTGTATGAGATTGTCATAAACTGGGCTTGACATTTATTTATATATATATGAGGGAACTTCAAAATGTTCATGGAAATAAAAGATAATGGAATTTTTCAATGAACTTTTTTGAATGAAACATATATGTATATATGGAGTCCTGGTATGGTGCTGTAGGATAAGCACTGGACTGCAAGGTCAGTTTGAATTTCAAAATTGAAAGGTCCAAGGTTCAAACTCACCAGCAGTTCCATGGAAACCGCATACAGGGTCACTATGAGTTGGAAGTGATTCAATGGCACTAAATAATAAATATGTATATATTTATGACTTCTGGTGTGGCTCTGTAGGATCAACACTGGATGTTGAACTACAAGGTCAGCAGTTCAAACCCACCAGTTACTCCTTGGAAACCCTATACAGGCTCACTGTGAGTCGGAACCAATTTAACAGCACTTAGCAACAACAACTATATATATATATATATATACAAGCACACACATATATAGCTATTTATTATATCTATATCTATATATCTATGTTGTTGTTGTTAGCTGCATCGAGTCTGTACCAACTCATAGCGACCCAATGCACAGCAGAATGAAACACTGCCTGATCCTGGGCCAACCTCATCACTGTTGCCATGCTTGATCCCCTTGTTGCTGCCACCTGGCCAGTCCATCTCGTTGGGGGTCTTCCTCTTTTTCTTTGACCCTCCACCCTACCAAACATGATATCCTTCTCCAGCAACTGGTCCTTTCTGATGACATGTCCAAAGTACAAGAGATGAAGTTTGGCCATCTTGTCCTCCAAGGAGCACTCTTACTGCACTTCTTCCAACACAGATCTGTTGCAGCCCAT
>NW_006408564.1:9655013-9659918 GCF_000296735.1 Chrysochloris asiatica
TCTTTACATTGAAATGTAATCCATACCAAAGGCTGTGCTCTTTTATCTTCATCAGTAAATGTTTTAAGTCCTCTTTACTTTCAGCAAGCAAGGTTGTATCATCTGCATATCGCAGATTGTTAATGAGTCTTCCTCCAATCCTGATGCCATGTTTTTCTTTATATAACCCCATTTCTCAGATTGTTTTCTCAGCATACAGGTTGAATAAGTGTGGTGAAAGAATACAACCTTGTGGCATACGTTTCTTAATTTTAAACCATTCAGTGTTTCCATGTTCTGTTCGAACAACTGCTTCTTGGCCCAGGTACAGATTCTTCATGAGCACAATTAAGTGTTCTGGAATACTCATACTTCACAGTGTTGTCCCTAGCTTGTCATGATCCACATAATCAAAAGCCTTTGTGTAGTCAATAAACCACAGATAAACATCTTTCTGATATTCTCTGCTTTCAGCCAAGATTCATTGGACATCAGCAATGATATCTCTCATTGCATGGCCTCTTCTGACTACAGCTTGAACCTCTGGAAGTCCTCTGTCAATGTATGCTTGCAGTTGTTTCTATATTACCTTTAATAAACTCTACTTGCATGGGATATCAAAGATATTGTCTGATGATTTCCACATTCCATTGGATCACCTCTTTGGAATGGGCACAAATATGGATTTTTTCCAATCAGTTGGCCAGACAGTTGTCTTCCCAATTTCTTGGCAGAGATGAGTGAGTGCCTCCTGTGCCATCTCACTTTCTTGAAAGATTTAAATTTTTGTTCCATCAATTCCTGGTGCCTTGTTCTTTGCCAATTCCTTCAATGCACCTTGAACTTTCTCCTTTAGTATTATTGGCTCTTGATCATATGCTACCTCTTGAAATGGCTGAATATTAACCATTTCCTTTTTGTACAGTGACTGTGTATATTTCTTCCATCTTCTCTTGATGCTTTCTGCATCATTCAATCATTTGTCCAGAGAATCCTTCAATAACGAAAGTCGAGGCTTGAATTTTTTACACACACATAAATATGTATATGCATATATGTTGTTGTTGTGTTGTTGAGTGCTGTAGAGTCCTGGTGTGGTTTTATAGACTAAGCACTGGACTGACTGGACTAGTAACCACAAGTTTGGTGGTTCAAGCTCACCTTGCAATTCAAGTTGTTGTTGTTATTAAGTCATTTCAAGTTGGTTCTGACTAATAGGGACACTGTAAAGGATTTACGAGGAACAACCTGTGAGTTTGAACCCCTGACCTTGCAGTCCAGTGCTTATCCTAGAGTGTCACACCAAGACTGTAGGGTAAGCACTCGACTACTAACTATAAGATCAGGAGTTCAAACCCACCAGCCACTCCTACACGGGGTCACTATGTGTGGGAACTGACTTGATGATACTTAACACAGACATATGAATAAACATTAACACATACACACCTGCACATGGAGCCCTGGTGGCACCATGGTTAAAGTGCTCAACTGCTGTCTGGAAAGTCAGTGGCTCAAACCCACCAGCATCTCTGCAGGAGAAAGATGTGGCAGTCTGCGCCTAAGATGATGACCTTAGAAACCCTAAGTTCTACTCTATCCCATAGGGCCACTGTGAGTGGGAATAAACTTGAAGGCAATGGGCTTTTTTGACACACACACATATGATTTATTGAGATACTTTTATAGAAACAGAAAATGAAAATTTACTTAAAGAGTAATTAGAAAACATTTTTACTTGAAATACATAGGTAGTAACATTTTATACAAAAATGTTATGAAGTTTAAAATTGAAAGAACTGTCAATCATATTTCCTCTTTGGAAAATGCGGGGTTTAAGGCCTAAAGAGAAGAGGTGGGCTTTCATATTTGAATATTAAAATACAATTGTTTAAAAAATGTGTCGTTCTAGAAATACTGGTGAACATCAAGATTACCGTGATGCCTTCATGGGATTTTAAGTTAACCACCAAAACGAATTAAGCAAAATTATCCTAATTTGTTTATTATGTTAATGATCCGAATTAATTTATAGTAATTTAGCATGTATTACTAACGATTTATTATGTTTCCTACTAAATGACTTAAGAGCTATAAATCCCATGGTTAAATGTAATTAGTGGAGACATATTTATCGAAAGGGATAATTACATCTGATAAAAGTTCTTCAGTTAGGCTTAATTAAAACAGATTATTCTCCCATAAATGAAAAGTAAATATGGTAATTACTGGGTAGATTTTCATAGCAAAATTGAGTATCTCAGCATTTAAATTTTCTGAAAGGGGTGGGAAAGGAAACTATGTAACTGATTACTTCCCAATAAAGTATGATTAATAATCCCTGGGAAACAGGCATTTTCCAGGAGTAAACATTTTGCTACTAAATTACTAAAGAGGGAATTCTGCTCAGGGAAATCTACCATTAACTCATTTTTTAAGTGGATTGTGGCTATTTTTGAACATAATGAATAGTGTTTTAAGGAAATTTATTTATTTATTTTTCCTGAGAAGATTATCTGTAGCTCAGCTAATTTGCAGTGTTAGGGAGAAAAATGATTGTTAATTACTCTGAAAATAATATTTTCTTTAATAACCTGGATTGGGTTTGGTTATACTTGCACAGAATGTATAAGATATGAAGCTAGAAGAATATATTTAGGAGGTATGAGTACATATGGAGAAATTAAACTGTTAAGTTTATGTTTCAGTAAAAATGTGTAAAGTTAAACCTACAAAGAAAATCTATTTTAAACTCTTTTGTATCTAATCAGTATTTTTCAATAACAACTTCAAAATACTGAAAAATTTCTACTTTACCGTCATAAAACACTTTCAGTACATTAGTTCATTGTTGGCTGATGTTGTTAAGTGCCATTGAGTGTTCTGACTCACAGCTACCCTGGATAGGGCTTTGGAGGAGTGGCTGGTGAACTTGAACTGCTGACCTTGTGATTCAAACTGCCCTTGAAGACCAGCACACTAACCTACAGTACCACATTAGTTCATTATTAGATCATTAATATATTTAGGGAGGAAAATGAAACAGTGATAATTGTTCTTATAAAGGGCAGGTTCCAGGCCACATAGTTAAATTAGTGGATAAGCTGGAACTTGAATTGATATTTTGAAGTATAGAACAATATTCTTTATCCAACATTATTAAGGAATAGCAGGACCCATGAGTATGACACCAAGAAAAGATTGGCTAGATATAATTGTAGGTATAAACTTTATGTATAAATTCAAATCTGTATCCTGACCAAATGGACAATGTCACACTCATGGTATTAAAACAAATCATATTAACATAAAGTTTGTGTGGTGGATGCCCATCTACAGACCAGATGATTAATGGCATGCATGGGTCTGCATGGGGCAGTTTCAGAAAGATGAAGGCAGCTAGACCACTATCTATGGCAATGCGCCACTTGGTGGAGCTGAAACTAGAGCCAGACTATCAAGGCTTTTGCCGTATTTAAATATATGACTTTCTCTGGAGACCTCAAAGTATTATCACAGACAGTATTGCATTTCTCTGTACAATATCCTTCTGCATTCCATTGAGCCCAGGTGATTTATCAAAGTCAGAAGCTATGGCTAATATGTTCTCTGTCCTCTCAGAATTATATAAATGCCTAAGCACAGGAGCTGAGGAGGGACCCATCCCATCAAAGCTATAAAACCAAAGGCTTTTCCAGACAGACCCAAAATGCTCACCTTCTTTTGCGCATAGATTTGAAAGTTTTTTTTGAAACTTAAAAATAATTGAATTGATATTTAAAAAATGTATACTGAATGGTGGAGTCCTGGTGTGGCGTGGTAGGCTAAAACACTAGACTGCTAGCCCAAAGGCTGGCAGTTCAAACACATATTTGCTCCTTGAAAACTCTATACAGGGTCGCTATGAGTCCGAACCTACATGATGACACTTACAACATACTGAATAGTACACATTAGGTAATTGCATTTAATTTCTGTCACTATCAGTCTCAGAGACCTGTTTAATTTGTATTAATGAGAGCTGTTTAGTAGCATTGGTCAAATACATGAGAGTATTTTGAATATTTGCACTAATTATGGCTTAAATTCCATTAGAACCTCTGCCCTTCCCTCAAAGACTATCGAGATTCTTTGGATCAATTGGGATCTAAGTAATATTATTTGCAGTCCCACTCTATAGACCACACTACGTGCACATGGGTGAAAACAAACAGATTTCTGAAACCCCAAAACTCTATTTTGAAAAATTTAAATGTCATTCAAAAGGCATTAAACTTTAACTACTGATGAATTATTTGAAGCCAGTGCTCTGAATGGGAAGGTCTGGTAAAAACTTTTGTGGTAAACAAATGGGAGTGTACAACTTCTATCTGAACAAAGACATGCCACTTTCCATGCCCAGATAGCCACGCTTCCTGGCATTTTTACAAGAAACAAAACTCACTTCGTTTATATAGAGGAGTCTAAATTGATGCAACATAATCAGATAATTGATTAAAATGTCAAGTATGGAGTCAGAGTGCCACATACCAGTTGTATGACTTTTGGGAAAATTTTTTTCTGATTTCTAGATGTTTTCTGCATTTCTAAAATGGGGGTGATGTTAGTATCCTCCTGAGAGGGTTGCATGAAGATTACATAAACCATTTTTAGGATTCTAGTGAGCTCTGGTAGCGTAGTGGTTACGAATCGGGCTGCAAGCCGCAAGATCAGCAGTTCGAAACTACCAGCTTCTCCGCGGGAGAAAGATGAGGCTTTCTACTCCCGTAAAGATTTACACCCTCAGAAACCCTGTACAGGGTCGCTATGGGTCGGAACCAACTCGACAGCACTTAACAACAACAACAACAATGGCTAGTGAACATTTCTTCATAGGTTTGTTGGCTACCTGAATCTCTTCCTTGGTGAAGTGTCTGTTCATATCCT
>NW_006408564.1:9660018-9667667 GCF_000296735.1 Chrysochloris asiatica
TTAACAACAACAACAACAACAACATTTCTTTATACTTTGACGATGTCTACATAGCCGACAAGATTTTGTGTTGAGAGATACATATATATATTTTTGTGTTTGATATGATATGTTGCTGTTTTTATTAAGTTCTCGCGAGTCAGTTCTGACTCATAGTAACCCAGTGTAGAGTTCCTGAGGAGTGGCTGGTGAGTTAGAACCTCCACCTTGTAGTTTAAACCCCCATTGTAGTCCTGCACTTATCCTATAGTGCCACGCCAGAAGTCTATATAATATATGCTAAATGATGTGGCCCATCACTCATCTGTCAGTTTGTCATACTGTGGTAGCTTATGAGTTGCTGTGATTCTGGAAGCTATGCCGTGGGCATTTAGGCCAACAGTTGGGTCGCCCAAGGTGGACGGGTTTTAGATGAGCTTCCAGACCAAGACAGAATAGGAAGAAGGAGAGACGAACTACTTCCAAATATTTAGTCACTGGAAACACTGTCAGATATAGTGCTGAGAAAAGATCACCTAAGATTGGAAGACCCTCAAAATGCGACGGGGGAAGAGCTGCCTCCTCAAAATAGAGTTTACCGTGATGATGGTAAAGAGTAAAGCCTGTGGGAGTAAAGCCCTCAGGACCTTCATTTGCTAGTGGGGCACAACTCAAAATGAAGAGAAACCACTATAAACATCCATTAATAATCAGAACGTGGAATGTACAAAGTATGAATCTAGGAAAATTGGAAATTGTCAGAAATGAAATGGAATGCATAAACATCGATATCTTAGGCATTAGTGAGCTGAAATGGACTGGTATTGGCCATTTTGAATGTGACAACAACATGCTTTATTATGCCGGGAATGACAAATTGAAGAGGAATGGTGTTGCATTCATTGTCAAAAAGAATATATCCAGATCAGTCATGAAGTACAATGCTGTTTGTGATAGGATAACATCCATGCATCTACAGGGAAGCCCAGTTATTACCACTATTATTCAAATTTACGCAGCTACCACTAAAGCCAGTGAGGATGAAATAGAAGAATTCTACCAACTTCTTCAATCTGAAATTGATCAAACATGCAATCAAGATGTATTTATTGATCATTAGTGGTGATTGGAATGCAAAGGTTGGGAGCAAAGAGGAAGGGTCAGTAGTTGGAAAATTTGGCCTTGGTGACAGAAAGGATACTGGACATCTTATGATAGAATTCTGCAAAACCAATGATTTGTTCATTTTAAATACCTTCTTTAGACAGCATAAGAGACAATTACACACATGGACCTCACCATATGGAATACACAGAAATCAAACTGAATAAATCTGTGGAGAGAGATGGTGGAAAAGTTCAATATCATCAGCCAAAACAAGGCCAGGGGCAGATTGTGGAACAGACCATCAGTTGCTCAGATGCAAATTCAGATTGAAGCTGAAGAAAATGAAAACAAGTCCACGAGAGCTAAATATTACCTTGAATATATCCCACCTGAATTTAGAGATCATCTGAAGGACAGATTTGATACATTAAACACTAAAGACATAAGACCAGAAGAGTTGTGGGATGACATCAAGAACATCAAACAGGAAGAAAGCAAAAAGTCATTAAGATGACAACAAAGAAGGAAAAGATCAAAATGGATGCCAGAAGAGACTGAAACTAGCTCTCCAGCATAGAGATACTAAAGCAAATGGAAGAAATGAGGAGGTACAAGAGCTGAACAGAAAATTTCAAAGGTCAGCTCAAGAAGACAAAGTCAAATTTACAAGAACATGTTCAATGATCTGGAGTCAGAAAACCAAAAGGGAAGAACATGCTAAGCATGTCTCAAGCTGGGGGAACTGAAGAAAAAATTCAAGCCTTGACTTTCATTATTGAAGGATTCTCTGGGCAAATTATTGAATGATGCAGAAAGCATCAAAAGAAGATGGAAGGAATACACAGAGTCACTGTGCCAAAAAGAAATGATTGATGTTCAACCATTTCAAGAGGTAGCATATGATCAAGAGCCAATGATACTGAAGGAAATTCCAAGGTGCATTGAAAGAACTGGCAAATAACCAGGCACCAGGAATGGATAGGATAAAAATGAAATCTTTCACGAAAGTGAGGTGGCACTGAAGGAACTCACTCATCTCTGCCAAGAAATTTGGAAGACAACTATCTGGCCAGCTGATTGGAAGAGATCCATATCTGTGACCATTCCAAAGAGAGGTAACCCAACAGAATGCGGAAATCATTGGACAATATCATTGATATGCCATGTGAGTAAAGTTTTACTAAAGGTAATACAGAAACGGCTGCAAGCATACATTCACAGACAACTTGTAGAGGCTCAAGCGGGTTCAGAAGAGGATTGGAATGAGGAATAGCATTCCTGATGCCTGAAAGATCTTGGCTGAAAACAGAGAATATCAGAAAGCTGTTTATCTGTGCTTTATTGACTGCGCAAAGACTTTCGATTGTGTGGTTCTTGACAAGCTATGGACAACATTGTGAAGTATGAATATTCCTGAACACTTAATTGTGCTCATGAGGAATCTGTACCTGGACAAAGAGGCAGTTGTTTGAACAGAACATGGGAACACTAAATGTTTTTAAATTAAGAAAGGTGTATGACAGGGTTGTATTTTTTCACCATTCTTATTCAACCTGTATGCTGAGCAAATAATCCAGAAGCTGGGTTCTATGAAGAAAAACATGGCATCAGGATTGGAGTGAGACTCATTAGCAACCTGAGATATGTAGATGATACAACCTTGCTTACTGAAAGTGAAGAGGACTTAAAACATTTACTGATGAAGGTCAAAGAGCACAATTTTCAGTATGGATTGCATCTCAATGTAAAGAAAATAAAAATCTTCACCACTGGACCAATAAACAACATTCTTATCAGTGGAGAAAAGATTGAAGTTGTCAAGGGCTTCGTTCTTCTTGGATCAACCATCAACACTCATGGAAGCAGCAGTCAAGAAATCAAACGATGTATTGCATTAGGCAAATCTGCTGCACAAGGGCTTTTTAAAGTATTGAAGAGCAAAGATGTTAGTTTGAGGACGAAGGTGTGTCTGACGCAAGCCATGGTATTTTCAATAACCTCATATGCATGTAAAAGCTTGACAGTGAATAAGGAAGATTGTAGAAGAATTGATGTTTTGAGTTATGGGGTTGGTGGAGAATATTGAAAGTGCCATGGGCTGCCCATAGAACCAACAGATCTGTGTTTGAAGAAGTGTAGCCAGAGTGCTTCTTGGAGGCCAGGATTGCCAGTCTTCATCTCTCATACTTTGGACATATTGTCAGGAGGGACCAGTTGTTGGAGGAGGATATCATGTTTGTTAAGGTTGAGGGTCAGAGAAAAAGAGGAAGACTCCCAGCAAGATGCACTGGCAAAGTGACAGCATTAATGGGCTCAAGTGTGGCAACAATTGTGAGGTTGGCCCAAGACTGGGGAATGTTTCATTCTGTTGTGTATAAAGTTGCTATGAGTCGGTACCAATTCGATGGCACCTAACAACAGCAACAACAAATGATGTGACTACTTTCTTTCAATTTTGATTCAAGGCTTTTGCATAGTTAACCAAGTGATTATTGTCACCTGGTGATATAACCTAGTATCCATATGACTTACTGTTTACAGGTTGGGCACAGTAGTATGTCCCCTGGTAATTTAGTAGTATGACTAATTATTAGCAAGAGCAATCTTTTTCCACGAAAAACTGCTGAGTACTGTGTGTCTTAATAAGAACTCCATTTTTAATCTGTTGTTATACATTCACATTTTGCTTTAATATATTTTAATTCAGAATTTCAAAGCATCAATAATGTCATTGCCCTCCAAGTAAATAAAGTGTGTTTAATTGGCTCTACTTTTTTATAGAAGATAAATTAGTTTTTCAACTTCTTTTCTCATTTGCTTATTGACTTTGTCATCATTAATTTTTGCTGTTTCAAGAACATAGTTTGCTCTCAACTGTTATCTATAGCATTTTTATACCATTTTCCAATTGGATTAAATTATCTGCTAGTGAAAAATATACATTTTAGGTATGGATTTTTTAGGGGTCAGAAAGTGGCCTTTTCTTATTCAATCACTAATTCTTTGCTATAACTGCCTTTACTTTTTTTTTTTTTTTTAAGTTTTGTTGTGAATTGAGTGATAGTTTACATGGGAGAACATCAGTCTTACAATCATCCTACCGTATTTGGTTTCATTGCAATGATTACAATCTGCTGCATACATCAATATATTATCATTCAACGGTATTTGTTTCTATTCCCTCTGTTTTTTTAAACTGCCTTTACTCTTTCATGAGAGTATGTAAACCTCATCTCTCCTAGGGAGAAATGCCCAACACTTCTACAGGGCAAGGAACTCGTTAGCTATTCATGAGTTTAAAATGCATTATGCATTAATTTATTTATCTCCTTAAAGTTCAGCTTCTCTCTCCGGGTTGTTTTCTCCCCAATCTAATTTCTTTAAAACAAAATCCAAATACAGAGAGTGTGATTGAATATCACTTATTAGAAAATCCTGGTCTCTTGGTGCCTTTATTTCTTTAAGGTGAAAGTGAGGAGCATGTTTTTTTTCCCCCTCTATCCTTTCTCTAAACCAACTACTTTCACTTTAAATATGAAATTACAGCAGTAACTTTCCCTAATGCTAACAGCAGAGTACATGAAGGGGAAGGAATGCACAATTTGTTAAAAGTAATTCCAACTGTTTTATTGCATTTCAATCCAAGATAATTGCATATAAAGAAATTCATTTAAATTATTGACATTAATTCACTAACTAGAACTTTAAATAATAATTTAATGAAAAGGAAAATTTGGTGAAGTACCAGAAATAAACAAGATTTAACAACTTATTAGAACGCTGTCTACATCATTATAAATCAAAACCACATCTTTATAATTTTGTCAGCAAAAATTTCCTTTTTACAAAGTATGGAGTAAAAACATTATGCATAATATGGGGCTTAACAAGTACATATTTTGGTTCCTACTAAACAAATACATGAGAAACTTGCATTTTTTACCATCTTTTTAAATTCTTTAGCTGTAGTCCTTCATTTCCAGAACTCACACGCTGAAACTTTATCATAACATAATAATTCTAAAGAAGGAATCTGGGTCCATTTTATGACTCTTGAAGTTCTTCAACAAACATTTAAGCACATACTATGTTACTATGAAAACATTATGAATTATGTAGAATATTGCCAGATACAGTTTGGAAGGTTGGAAAGAAAATTGGAAGTTGTAATAAATTAATTAGAACACATAAGATCAATCCTAGGTATTAGTAAGTTGAAGTTGACTGATTTTGGCTATTTTGAATCTGACAATCATATAGTTTACTATGCCCAAAACAATAAATTCAAGAGGAATAGTGTATTCAGCATCAAAAAGAACATGTCAAGACCTGTCTTGAAATACAGCGTTGTTTGTGATGGGATAATATCCATACACATACAAGGAAGACCAGTTAATATCACTATTACTCAAATTTGAGTACAACCACTAAAGCCAGTGATAATGAAATTAAAGAATTCTACCAACTTCTTTAGTCTGAAATAGATTAAACATGCAATCAAGATGTGTTGAAAATTACTGGTGATTGAAATGCAAAGGTTGGAAGCAAAGAGGAATGAACAGTAGGTGGAAAACATGGTCTTGTTGGTCAGAATGATGCTGGAGATCACATGAGAGAATTATGCAAGACCAATGACTACTTCGTTTCACAAACCTTTTCTTCTCTCCTATTTTAATATTTATTCATCCTTTTAGCAAATATCTATTGAAAATTCATTAAGTATTTTTTGATGATCCACTCTGTATCAGGCCCAGTTATAAGGGTTGTAGATAGAAAAACAGATACAATTGGCAAAGTCTCATTCTAAAAGGATTTTACCTTTGATGAGTTTATATAGATATTATACAAGTGTGTAAATAACCAGGTATTTATAACATGTGATAGATTCTGTGACAAAATTAATAGGCTGAGGTAACAGATACAACTTGGAAAATGTTAGGCAACATCTCTTTGAAAACATGCTATTGGAAATGATACTTGAAAGTCAAAAAGATACCAGTCAGACAAAAATCCAACAGAAGAACTTTTTAGAAGAGTAAATAGCAAATGAAAATCCAGAAGCAAACAAGTCCATCCCATGTGATTATTTACATCTAACCAGGCCCAGACATCCAATGCACAGTCTTTGCACTCAACACTATGCTGGAAACTGCTGGCAAACATTCTAACCAGGTTTGAAGCTATTTTGGGGTCCTGTCATTGCCCCAGAGAAACTGAGGTCAGCTTTGTTGTTGTTAGGAGCTTTGATTCATAACCACTCTATGTACAATATTTGAGCCAATGTATCAACCCATCTTGTGAGGTTTTTTCCTCTATTTTCATTGACCTTCTACTTTACCACAGGTTATCCGTCTCCAGGGACATGACCCTCCTGATAACATGCACAAATTAAGTGAATCAAAGCCCCACAATCCTGACTTCTAAGTAGGATTCTGACAGTATATATTTTTTTGTTTTTGAAGTTTTTATTGTGAATTATGTGTTAGTTTACATGGGTGAACATTATCTTCACATTCATCTTATCTTATTTTGTTTCACTGCAATGATCACAATCCCCTGCATGCATCATCAAACACCCAAAGGGTAC
Organism: Chrysochloris asiatica; assembly: GCF_000296735.1. Classification (NCBI taxonomy): domain Eukaryota; kingdom Metazoa; phylum Chordata; class Mammalia; order Afrosoricida; family Chrysochloridae; genus Chrysochloris; species Chrysochloris asiatica. Next base: position 9,666,692 of record NW_006408564.1, read on the forward strand.
ACCCCAGCATCCAGCACACAACCCCTTTCCCTCCCTGAGTCTAGAGTCCCCAGCCACTCTTTCTGTTCGCATCATCATCTCTGCCTCCATCCCTAGTGTCACTGCCTCTCCAGACAGGGTCTCACGCTCTACTTTTTTCCCTTGATGGTTCCAGGGATCTCTGCTCCTGGACTACAGAATCAGCCACTCCTCTCCTTTTGTTGCCAAACATTTACATTTACCTTTCCAACACTCAGTGTCAGACCTGATAGCAATCATTCCCTATTGAACCAGAGGAGTCCTTTCCCTACTCACCTTTTATTAACCCATCCAGATAGGCTGGAAACAATTCAGTGGGGGTTCTACCTTTCCCTGTATTCTCTGGAGCTAGGTTCCCTATTGAAAGCTTGTAAGCCAATCACTTCTTGCCTTTGTAGTCCCCACATTTTAGCCAATGTCTAAGTGCCCCCTCCCTGTCGATCCTGTGCTCCAAGGGAGTGGGAATGAGCCTCACTGTGGAGATTTGTCTGCTCCTTTGTCATACTGCATCCACAAGCATAGGTCAAGATCATCCACTTATAGTGGGTTACTCCTTTTTTTTTTTTTTTCTTCCCTCTTCATTCTTCCTCTAGTCATGTTCTGATCATCCAGCCATTGATGCCAGATCAAATGTGTACTATCTGCAAGTGTGGGTGTGGGTGTTCTTGAGCATCTCCCTTCACTTTATATCAGCTGGATGCTTCACACTCTATTCTAGTCCTCTGGGACCATGTCCCTGCCCCTGGGCCCAGGAGTCCCCAGGTCTCATCATACTGCTGGTTAACCAGGTCTCAATCCATGATAACAGGAGTCTATTGAATGTGGTCGGACTTAGTTCACAACTTCATTGCTGGTTTTTTCTCCCTCTTCCTCTTATCAGTGACCAATGTGGTCAGCAGCAGGACCGTATGCCTGCTAGTGTATTCCATTTGTGTTTCAATCTTGGAAGGGGATTTGC
>NW_006408564.1:9669727-9670465 GCF_000296735.1 Chrysochloris asiatica
CTTCAAACCATGCCTCAACATCAATAACAACAACAACAAAATAATCTTAGGTAGCATGTAGCTCTATAAAAAACAAAACAAAGTATAGTAATAGAAAGTGGAATGATGAATCGGGGTGGAGACTACAGAGGATGACCTTTATGGAGAGGTCACTTTTAAGCAGCCACCTCAGGAGATAAGTGTTCCAAGTCTAGGAGCTACAAATGCTTAGGTGGGATGAACTTGGTGTGTTGGAGAAATAGAGAAAAGCAAAGTGTGGCTGTAATTCAGTGAGAAGGAGACAATGGCAGGAAATAAAGTCAGAAAGGGCCACTGTATGCATGTCTCAGAGTAAGGATTCTTGATTTTCTTCTACTATGAATACACATTGGGTATTGTGAACAGTGAAGTGACATGATCTGATTTATCTTATGAGATCACTCTGGGTTTTAGATGGAAAATGGACTTGGTGGGTTAGAGAGGCAAAGGGGACAAGAAGAATGAAAGTAGAAAGTGCAAGATGTTCCATGACCAAGAGATTTATTGTTGGAATTGTTGAAAATTCTACCAGGTGGTTTTACGTATGGAAACATCATGGCATGTGAGAAGAGGTCTGGGTCAATCAAAGACTAGACTAGCATGAGGGCTACCTTATGCTTTCTCTTGTCATTGGGCTTCAAGAAATTGAGCCAGATGGTCCTCCATTTCTAATATCTTTGAAGTATTAACTTTCTTTGGGGTCACCCTACAATCTATTAA
>NW_006408564.1:9671785-9672830 GCF_000296735.1 Chrysochloris asiatica
GACTTATTTTGCAGGTTTAGAATTGTTTCCAATGCTGTATCTATCTTGTTTGATTGCTTCTGTAGCACTTTCCTGACTTCTTCCCCATTTTCCTCCACCCCTCTGTGGGCATTTAAGTTTGTCTCCATATCATTCTTCTGAAATCCTTCTCAGGCAGATCCAAAGCCTGCTCTTCTTCTTGTGAGAAGTCTATGTCTTCCTCCAGCTCATTTGTCTCAGTTACTCTTTTCTGTTTTTGGACATGTGCTCAGATCTTTTGTTGTTTTTTTACATGGACATATTCAATATTTAGGTGCATTTTCAGTGATTAAATGAATGTTTGTTGCTGTATTGTTAAGTTTACGGAGTGTCTCCTAGTGGATGTGATCTGGAGATAGGCTTTCCTTTTCACATGTAATGCCTAGCAGCTGGTATTGGTTCCTGTCAAGATGGTGGGCTATTATGGGGTGTGCTTGTTCTTGGCTATATGGCCATGATTGCTCTCTCTTCTTGGCTAATGTAGGGAGAGAAAGTTCCAATCCCCAGGAAAAAAGTGAGACCAAAAGAACCAAAAACAGAAACAATAAAAGCAGAGACACAAACCACCACTCAAAAATAAAAATAAAACCATAGCCAACTGTCCAGTAGACTTTGCTGCACAGGTTGGTGTACATGCATTGTAGAAACCTCCAGTGGTGGGTGGGAATATCCACTTGCTTAGGCCTCTCCTTTAGTCACCACAGTGGAAGTGCACAGATAGATATTGAGAAATGAATGGAAGAAAGATTGTCCACTATTTTTATTTCTGAAGGTCAGTTAGGTATCTGTGTATGCATAGCATAATTCTCAAAATAGTTGTGTCCTTGTATGTAGTAGTTGGTGTTGGCTCTTGCCTCTTATGTTGGGGTTTTACAAGATGCTCATACAGTTTCTGAGAAGCTGGGTTCTATGAAGAAAAACGTGGTGTCAGGATTGGAAGAAGACTCATTAACAACCTGTGATATGCAGATGATACAACCTTGCTTGCTGAAAGTGAAGAGGACTTGAAACATTTATTGATGAAGTT
>NW_006408564.1:9673984-9675473 GCF_000296735.1 Chrysochloris asiatica
GAAACCCTGTACAGGGTCGCTATGGGTCGGAACCAACTCGACAGCACTTAATAACAACAACAACAACATCACTGTATCAGCCTGGCTGTGGCCCCACCCTCTGTCTCAGCCCAGGCCAAGGGGCCCTGCAGACAGCATCCCACGGCCTAATTGATTCCAAAATCACTGTATTTTCCTTCCACAATCAGATTTCTCCACTTGTAGGTGTGGGAAACTGATGCCCTACAGCTTATATGAGATCCAAAACGTGGAGTTGCTCTGGGAAGGCGCCTTCTCGGATTTTTCCATGCCTCCACTGAGGAGCCTCTCCTACCTATCTTTGCTTCTCTTTCCCCCAAACCAGAAGACCCCCTTTTCTATTATGTTTGGACCAGAAATTTCACCAAATATATTATTGAAACACTGTTGGAATGCTGAAGGTTTCTACCTCTAGTGTTGATTTAAATAGGACACTACAATGATGCCTCAGAGAGGAAAGTCGGGGCAGCACAGTGGTGGGTGGGGAGAGACTGTGTTGGGTGGGAGAGAATATGGGCCAGTCAGTGCCCAACTTCAGAGCCAGGTGGTGGAGAAAGCAGGGAAGGGGCCGGATCAGTAGACTTTTGGAGCCAGGGTATCAAGAGGAAGACCTTGTCAGAAGAGAAGCATACCTTGGTCACTGTGTCAAGTTTGGGACCATCAGAGAAACAGGAGCCAGAGTTAGAGACAAGGTCAGAGTTCAGGTCTTTGGACAGAACCACCTTGACAGCCAAGATAAAATCAAGGTACCTCCAGGGACACAGAGTTCCATCAATGGAGACAGAGGCTTTGGTCCCTGACTTCATTTCATCATAACAGACATTATTCAGAACAACTAGGAAATGTTTGGAACTTAGAATCTGCTTTCTTCTAATTTCCAAGCAAAGGCCATTTAGTTGCAGAGTAGTATGAGAGCTATCTGATCGTTATTAAGGATTTCAGTAAATAGAATGGATTTGGATTTGAATCTAGTGTGTGTTACCATTTGTCTTGTGCCTCAATTCTCAAAACAAAGTATTCTGTCCCTCACATACCCTGGTGAGTTTCTACTAGGTTGAAACTGTGCCTTGGTTATTATTATTTTTTTAAAGTTTTTATTGTGATGTTTAAATGGGAGAATGTCAGCTTTACACTCATCCTGTTGTATTTCATTTCATTGCAATGATTACAATCCCCTCCATGCATCATCAAATAACCAAAGGGTATACCACACAGGCCCACCCCCTGGTTGTCAGAACACAGCCCTTCTCCCTCCCTAACTCCAGTGTCCACAGCTGTTCCATCTGCCACGTCATTGTCTCTGTCTCCATCCCTGGCATCACTGCCTTTCTGGGTAGGGTCCCGCTCTCTATTCTCACTTGATGGTCCCAGGGACCTCTGCTCCTGGGCTGCAAAATCAATCATTCACCTCCTTTTGTCAAAAAAACATCTACCTCTATATTTCCTAGCCTCACAGTCAGTCCTGATGGCA
>NW_006408564.1:9677929-9678828 GCF_000296735.1 Chrysochloris asiatica
TTTTGCATATTGCTTTCCAGTTCTGCCATTACCATCTGCTAAAGAGACTATTTCCTCCACATGTAACATACCTAGGCACTTTGTTGAAAATCAGTTGGCAGTATGTGGATGGGTTAATTTCTAGATTCTTGATTCTGTTCCATTGGCTATGTATCTTTCATTGTACTAGTACCAGGCTGTTTTGACCACTGTAGCCATGTAGTAGATTTTGAAATCAGGGAGTGAGAGGCTTCCAATCTTGTTCTTCTTCTTGAACAGTGCTTTGATTATCCTGGATCTCTTTCCTTTCCATATAAAGTTTGTAATTGTCTTTTCCATCTCTTTGAAGAGTGTCACTGGAATCTGGTTTGGGATTGCATTGTATGTGTAGATTGCTTTGGGTAGTATTGACATTTTCACAATGTGGAGTCTTCCTCTCCAGAAATGTGGTATGTTCTTCTACTTTTGTTAAGTCTTACTTGGTTTCTTGTAGTAGTGTTCTGTAATTGTCTTTGTATAGGTCCTTTGTTTCTCTGTTTACGTTTATTCCTAAATATTTCATACTTTGGGTGGCTGTTGTACATGGTATTGCTTTCCTAATGTCTTTTTCAGCACTGTCATTGTTACTATAGAGAAATGCAACTGATTTTTGTATGTTGATCTTATACCTGCCACTTTGCTGAATCTTCCAATGATGTCTAGTAGCTTTTTTTTACTGAGTCTTTGGGTTTTTCTAGGTATAGGATCTTATCATCAGCAAACAGAGACTGTTTTATTTCCTCTTTGCCAATTTGGATACCTTATATTTCCCTATCTTGTCATATAGCTCTGGCTATATTCCTAAACAGTATTGAAAAGGAGTGGTAACAAAGGGCATCCTTGTCTAGTTCCCATTCACATAGGGAAGGCTTTCAGTTTCT
>NW_006408564.1:9686956-9688498 GCF_000296735.1 Chrysochloris asiatica
ATTGCTGTCTCTTCTTGGGTAATGTAGGGAAAATGTGTGATCAAAAGCTGAAGCAATATAAAAGCAGAAACAAAAACCACCACTTTGAAACAAAAATAAAACTGTGGCCTTGCTACACAGGCAGTGTGTGTGCATCATAGAAGCATCCAGCAGTTGTTGGGGGTGTCTGCTAGCTCAGGCCCGTCCTCTAGTCACCACCATAGAGCTTCACAGATAGATATTGAAAAGTTAATGGGAGTAAGATTGTCTACTATTTTTTTCTCTGAAGGTCAGTTAGGTATGTGCATGTGCACAGCATAATTGTTAAGATAGTTGCATCCTTTTATGTTGGGGTTTTACAGATTGTTCATATGGTTTGTTTGTCATGTCTGACGGGCCTGTTTTTTTTCTTGCTAGATAGGCCAGAGTAACGGGTCCTACACAAGTTAATTTTAGGGCTACAATCCTGAGTCTGATATCATAAGCAGCCGCCAAGCTCTTCCTCTCTGTGCCATGGGAAAACTGTGGGCTCAGTGCTTGACTTTTTTGGGGGAGGTGCGCACCCACCCACCTGAAGGCGTCTGCGATGGGCAAAGAAGGCCCAACAGGGAAGAGGAGGAAAAAATGTATAGAATCCCCTGCACCTCCTTTTGCAAATGTCACTGCACTGTTTTTAGCACAGGTTCCCTGTGCTGGTCTGGCTGTAGGCCTGCCCTCTGAACTCTGCCCAGGTGGGGTGGCCACAGAGGGAGTCCTGTCTCCAGCTATTCCTAACTCACAGTATTTTCCTTTATACTTTGATTTTTCCACTTGCATGTGAAGGAAACTGACACCCTGAGCCTTATGCTAGATCCAGATTCTCGTGTTGTTCCATGAGCACAGCTTCTCTGGGTTTTCTATCCCTCCCCCACAGAGCCTTTCCTACCTGGCTGTCTCTGCCACCACCAAAACCAGAACTCTCACCTTGGTTAATTTTTGAATCTCAAAAACTTTGCATTTTAAGATGCTTGACTGTCTTAGGAATATTGGTTTTCCTTTCCTACTATTGTAAAATGGACACTTGAGTGGGATAGAAAGGAATGTCAGGAAACATGATAAACTGAAAGCTTGTAATCCTGTCTTCAACCTATAACTGATTGGAATACCTAAAATGGGTTCTAGAAACTTGCCCAGTGAAATAGGCTTCTTGTGGAAACTTTGAATTGTATAGGACCTTAGGTGGAATCCTGAGCCCCATCCAGAAACTTCAGAGGTGGGACATTCCCACTAGAAAAGGCAAACAGACCAGCCTGGAACAGATAAAAGCAATAGAAGATACATCTTCAAAGAAAGATCTGCAGGAAAACCCCCAAACAAAAATGGCAGTATGATTGACTCCTACAAGAATTAGCAAGTTGTTCACTGGGAAGCCATCAAGGCAAGTAATCAATTGCTTTTAGGACAAAACTCCCTTTAAGATTGAAACTCAAAGGGAACACGTGAGCAGGCATGTAAACTTGCTGTCGACCATGTTGGTATACTAGTGAGTGGAAGATGGGAAAGGCAGCAATGAAGAAATGGGCT
>NW_006408564.1:9689617-9690738 GCF_000296735.1 Chrysochloris asiatica
AAAAACAAACCAAAAAACCACAAAAATTCTTTGCATGGTTTCTGAATATAAAAGTATTGAATGACTGCAAGACCCACCACAGCCTAGCTAACCAAGCCTCGGTGTCTACTCCCATTGTTAAAGCAGCAGACTGGTGCATTCCTATCCACCAGTCTCATCTTAGTTCTTTGTCTGGAATTCTCTTTTAAGATTTGATTCCTGCTTGGTCTGATCCATCTTCCTGCCTCTGACTCTGTTTTCAGTAAAGGAACCTCAGTGACTAGTTTCTGGATATCTATGACCACATCTACTCCTCAGATTTTCTCTCTTTTTCCTGCCTTTCTCCTCACCACTAAATGTCTCTGACCTCCTGTCTGTCTATGAGTTTTTCTCCTAATCCAACAAGGAACATTAGAGATACCTGTTAGGCCCTGTGAGCCTCCTTGCCCTTTGGGTTTGAAAACACCTGACCTGACTCATAGTCTTCCTAGCCTCTGGTTCATCGAGTCCATTCTACAGGGCCACAGCCAAAACCTGTAAATTTAGTAATAGGGTCACAACTTTTAAATTGACATTTCTGTTCAGGTTCTCATAGTGAAGTGACCCTGTAAATTAACAATTTTCTTCAGCCCACATCCACTGCCCCAAGATTTATGAGTCATATTTATTCTTAGCACTAATAGATCTTTTCAAATGGAGGCATCAGAATTCACAACTGAGCTCTGTTCTATGACCCATGGTTTGAGCAGAAAATAATTTCATATGAAGAAATTCCAAGGCCAGTTTTCAGAACAGGTCAACTCATGCAATTTCAAGACACATTCATTTTTGAGAGTAGGAAAAGTATAGGAAATAAAGAGCAAGGCAGACAGAATTCCCACTGACGGTGCTCTCTTGAACTGACCCATGAGAAAATATTTAACCTGTTGAATAGCAGTGGAAGAACTTAGCAGGGAATGAATAAATTGCCAGCACCATGGAAAGCGCAGGTAGCTGTCCAAGCACTCAGAAAAAGATTTATTTCCATTTTGCCAGCTGGCAGAGTAGTTAAGAGCTTGAATTTTGGTGATTGAGTCCTTATCCCTGCTAGGTTTATGGCATGCACTGGTCAGCTAGTCTCTTTGTGACTCAGTTTCCTTGAT
>NW_006408564.1:9692129-9692711 GCF_000296735.1 Chrysochloris asiatica
CCTCTTTTGAGCTACTTCATCCATAGGTGTAGGTAAAGTTCATCAAATTGTATCAGATTACCCTTTTTTCCCTCTTCTTTCTTCTTCTAGTTAAGTTCTGATCATCCAGCCATTGAAACCAGATCAAATACGGGTGTTCTTGTGCATATTCCCTTACTTCTTTTCAGCTGGATGCTTCACTCTCCACTCTAGTCCTCTGTGGCTATGTCACTGACTCTGGGCCCAGGAGTCCCAAGGTCTTGCTATACTGCTGGACCACCAGGAATCCACCGGGTTCACAGGATTCTATTGAATGTGGTAGAGCTTAGCTGGCAGCTTCATTGTTGTTTTGCCGTCACTTCCCTTTATTGGTGACCAACATGGTCACCAGTCAGAATACATGTCTGCCCATGTATTCCCACTGAGTCTTAGTCTTGGAAGGGATTTTCCCTGAAGGGATCTGACCACTTGCATTGATGTCTCCTGGGTGAGCAACTTTCTTGTTCTTGTAGTAATCAGTTGGACTGCCGTTATTTTATTTTATTTTTTTCCTGTCAGTCTTTCTTTCATGAAGTAAATTCTGTTCTTCTAGCCACTCCAGGC
>NW_006408564.1:9693075-9693574 GCF_000296735.1 Chrysochloris asiatica
CTTAGTCTTTATAGTAGTGATCCTATGCAGTATTTCTCCTTTTGTGACTGACTAATTTCACTCAACATAATGTCCTCAAAGTTCATCCATGTTATGTGGTAGCTTACAGCTTCCTTGTTGTTCTTCAAGGTAGCATAATATTCCATTGTGTGTATGTTCCACAATTATTTTTATCCATTCTTTCATTGATGGGCACTTAGGCTGTCTCCATCTTTTTGCTATTGTAAATTGTGCTGTTATGAACATTGGCGTGCATATATCTACTTGTGTTATGGCTTGTATTTTTGTGGGTAAATACAAAATAGAGGAATTGCCGGATCATAAGGTATTTCTATTTCCAACCCTCTGAAGAAGCACCGTATTGGTTTCCAGAGAGGTTGGACCATTTTACAATCTCACAAGCAATGCAGGAGCATCCCAGTCTCTCCCCATCCTCACCAGCATTTATTGTCCTCTACTTTTTAGTTCTTTGCTGTTATTAATGGTGAGATATAATACC
>NW_006408564.1:9713405-9724165 GCF_000296735.1 Chrysochloris asiatica
TTCCCTCTTTATTTCCAAGCTTTGTATTCCAATTGCCAGTAATTATCAATACATCTTGATTGCATGTTTGATCAGTTTCAGACTGAAGAAGTTAGAATTATTCACTTTCAGCATCAGTGGCTTTAGTGGTTGGTGCATAAATTTGAATAATAGTGGTATTAACTGGCCTTACTTTTAGGTGTATGGCTATTATCCTGCCACAGGCCACATTATACTGCAAGACAGATCTTGAAATGTTCTTTTTCATGATGAATGTGATGCCATTCCTCTTCAATTTGTCATTCCTTGCATAGTAAACCATATTATAGTCAGATTAAAAATAGCTAGTAGTAGTCCATTTCACCTCACAAATGCTTAGGTTAAAGAGGATATTAATGTTTATGCTTTCAATTTCATTTTTGCCAATGTCCTACCTCCTTAGATTCATACTTTGCACATTTCATGTTTCTTTTAGTAATGGATATTTGCAGGTGTTTCGCCTCATTTTAAATTATGCCCCATCAGCAAATGAAAGTCCTGAAAACTTTAGTTGATTCTCATCATCATGATCAACTCCACTTTGAGGAAGTATTTCTTCCCCCTTTGTGTTTTGAGTGCCTTCCAACCTGAGGGGCTCATTTTCCGTCATTGTATTTTACGATATTCTGGTGTTCTCCATCATGTTCTATATTCAGTCTTCTGGAACAGATTTTCTGTGACTACATAGTCTGAAGTACTCCCTAGCTCCTTCTTGCTAGTCTGTTTTAGTCTGAAATATCAGTTAAAACCTGTCCACCATGGGTGAACCTGCTGGCATTTAAAATTCTGGTGGCTTAGCTTCCAGAATCACAACAATACACAAGCCACCACAGTCTGGCAAACTGACAGATGAGTGGTGGCATAGGAACAACAGGAACAAAGGTTTAAAAAAAATTATTTCACCTTAAATTTTATTTTATTAAAATTACATTTTTTTGTTGTTGTAGTTCAGGATATACACAGCAAACCATGTACCAATAGTTACACTTTAACATTGAAAAGATATGATTTTGAGAATGATGAGTTAAGAGTATTTTTTTGTTGTTATTTTCTTTCATTATTTCTAAGTTTCTAATGTATTTTGGGTATTAATCTGGTAGCAATATATCATGGTGAAAGTATTTTGTTTTCTACATAGTTTTTAAAGCTCTAGTCTCTACATGAATTCCAAAATATAACCGCATGCCCAACATAAATAGGGGGTAACATCTAGATTAAATTCTTTCTCTTATGTTTTGACAGAAGTGATTCTTCTGCTGTAGCAGTGCAAACCAGTACCCATTTCCTGAAGATTACTAAATTGCTCAATTGTACCTGTCTTTTGTTTATATGTTGTATTTAAGGGATATTGACTAATAGATAAGTTGCTGTTGTTGTTAAGTGCTATCGAGTCAATTCCAACCCATAGCAACCCTGCATAGGGTTTCCAAGGAGCAACTGGTGAGCTTGAACCACCAATCTTGCAGTTCAAATGACTTGGCATTCTGATGCATTAGCCCACAGTGCTACACCAGGACTCCAACAGATAAGTGGTAGTCCTTAATATATTAATTCACTTATTTACTTATTCAGCAAAGGTTTTCTGAGTGCCTCATAGGTAGCAGGAGCCCTGGTAGCACTGTAGGCGGAACATGGAGCTACTAACTAATGTCAAGGTCAGCAGTTTAAACTTACCAGTCACTCAGAGAAAGAAAGATGACTCTTGTCTGCTCCTATAAAGATTGATCAGAAACCCTAAGATTCGCTATGATGTTATTCACTCTTTTGCACTGGGAATGAGCTAACCACTATTTTAAGTTGAGCTAAACTTGCTTCTAAGATGAACAGCAGGTCTTAAAGTACACTCCCCCCACCCCCGCCACTTTTTTTTTTTAAAGGTTTTTATTGTGAATTGAATGAAAGTTTACAGGGCATATCATCAGTTTTACATTCAACAATCATATACTTTGTTTCTTTACAACGGTTATAATCCCCTCCATGTACCATCAGTTAACAGTATTTCTCTCTATTCATTTTAGCTTTTTTTTTTTTTTTTTTAACACTCAGGCATATATAATAATTTAAACCACCAAAGGGCACATTCTGCAAGTATGCCTCCTGGCCGCCCGCTCTCAGTCCTTCTCTTTCCATGAATCTAGAGTCCTCAGCTGCTCCCTCTCTCCATGTCCCCATCTCTGCCTCCATCTCTGGTGTCACTGCTTCTCTGGATCAGGTCCCACATTCCACTTGTGCTCCTCTCCCTTGATGGTCCTAGGGGCGTCTGTCTCTGGACTTAATATTAACTACTCCCCCATTTTTGTTATAAAACTTCTGCCTTTACAATTGTGACAATCACCATTAGTCATGATTACAATTACACACTATTGAATCATATGAATCTTATCCCCATCTCTTTTTACCAGACCCAGTTAGACAAGATGAAAACTATTCAGTGGGGACTCTATTGTCACCCCCACACTCTTAAACTAAAGTCTCTTGAAACCTCGCAAGCCAGTTATTTCAAGCCTTTATCACCCCCTCATTTTAGGTAGTCAATGTCTAATTTGCCAATCCCTATCTACCCTGTATACAGATAGCATTGATACTTGATGTGAAGGTTTCTTCCTTCTCTGTTGGTATTTTGAACTACTACCTCTGTGAGTATAGGACAAGTTCATCAAATTGTAGCAATTTACTCTCATTTCCTTTATCAAAAAAAAAAAAATTTTTTTTAAATTTTCCTTTAGTCGAATTCTGATTATCAAGCCACTGAGGCTAGCTCAAATGGGTCCTATCTGCAACTTTGGGTGTTCTTGTGCATCTCCCCTCACTTCATATCAGCTGGATGCTTTACTCTCAGCTCTAGCCCTCTGTGACTATATCCTTGTCCATGGGCCCTGGTCTCCCCACACTTTGGACCAGCCAGCCCTTCCTCTTCTCTCTCTCATCTCCAGGTCAGCAGGAGTCTATGGAATGTGGTTAAACTCAGCCTATTTCTTCATTGCTGCCTTTCCCCCTCTTCCACTCATCAATAGACCAATGTGGTTGCCAGAAAGCTTACATGCCTACTCATGTGTTCCCTTTGAGTTTCAGTCTTAGAGGGGATTTGTCCTGAAGGGTGTGTGCTCCCTTTTTTGCTGGTAAATTTTTTAGTAGCAAAATTGTTTTTTTGATGTAAATCCAAAATTGTTATTGTGAAGAACCAACAACATAGCGAACTATATTATTAGGTTGTTAGTTTGTTAGGTTACAACTCATAGCAACCCTTAGGGTTTCAGAGAAGTAGCTGGTTGACCATGTGGTCAACAGTCCAATGATTATCTTACAGTGTGACACTAGGACTACAAATTCAAAATATACAGCAACTTTTAAATACCTTCGTGTTTGCCTACTATTTTAAAGCTTAAATCTACTTCAGTGATCACTGCAATTGTATGTGTGTAAGTGTATGTATGTTGGGGTATGGGAAGAAGAGATTAGAAGAAATGTAGGTTTGATCATTGAATTGGAACTATTTATAAGGCACACTGGTTGGCAGTGAGTGTCACTGGTGACCATATTGCCCAGAGTAACATAAAGTACAGCTGTTTCTCTTCTCCTTGAATAATTTTCTGAGAGAAAAAGCTGACTCAGTTTCTTTAAGCTATAGTACTTTGGACACAGATATGCTGAAATCTAAGGTTTTGTAAATTTGGAAAGAGTGGGCATGTTAATTGCTCTTACCTGCAGTACTTTAGAAAACCCTCCAGTGTGTAATACAGACCTCTGATCCAGACTGAATGATGTTTAAATCCATCATTTAGGTGTTACAGCTGTCCCTGGTCCACTCCCATGGCCCCAACTCTTGATTACTTTAGGCAAGGCTTAGCTGAATTAGCTCCTTGCTGGAAAAGGGACTGCTTGCTTGAATAAATGCTAAAAAATATCAGAATTCCTACTCCCCAAGCTCCCTAATATTAACTGGGATGTAATTTAAACATAGTAGAATTTCAGTTGAAGCAGATTGTGTTGATGAATATCCAGAATAGATAATAGGCATCTTGTAGGAGTGTTTAAAACATCTGGTTACACAGTGGGTTAAGCACTGGGACTGTTAACTGAAAGGTTGGTGGTTCAAAACCACCAACTGCTCTGAGGGAGGAAAATGAGACTGTCTGCTCTAGTAAAGATTTACAATTTTGGAAACTCTAAAGGAGCAGTTTGATTCTGCCCTGTAGGATTCCAATGACTCTGAATTGTTTAGATAAACGTGGATTTTGTTTTGTTTTTGTGGGAGTATTATGGGGTAAAGAAGTTGAGGAAGATAGAGTATGTGAAGGTATGCATGCAGATTAGACTACGTTTAATCCAATTCACTAACAAAATGAAATACTCACTGGTTTGCACTTTGTAGCATCTCCAAGAATCTTATCTCCTATGAAACTGGCATATATATATATATATATATATATCACCATTCATTACCCCACTGTTGTCAGAGTGGTATCAGACCTTCACTGTCTTCCCAAACACAGTGCTTTACTGGGCCAGGGTTAGGGCCCAGGACTCTGTGGTAAGCAAGCTGCCCAGGAGAGCCTAATAAATGTGTGCTGATGATCACACTCTGTAGAGTACACTTAGGAATTGCTAAGTTCCGTAAATGACCAGAAATCTACTTAGCCACTTAGATCTTAGGAGATATTGCGTACCTCATGATTCTTTAGATAAAAATCCACTGAAGTAGGTTCAGACAGAAGTCTGGGAGCCACCTTAAGAGGTTCTGGGAATAACTAAATATTTTCAACCCAAGGGAAAATATTCAAACTGCCTAAAGAAATCTTTTAATTTTGTAGAAAAAAATTTAAATAGAGAATTGGGTGAAGGTTTATAGATCATATCATGAGTTTTGCATTAACAAATTCATATACGGTTTGTTTCACGTCATTGATTGTCATTCCCTCAGTATAACATTACTTATTCCACTTTCTCATTGTGTTTCCTCTTTCTATTCTTCCTTCTTTCCTAACCCTTCTGAACTTTGTCCTTGGGTAAATCTGCTGTTTCAAATGTTTGATTATTCTAAGGTATGCAAACCAGACCACTAGACAGAGCAATGGGCTTCCCAGTCCATGGAACAAGTAAAGTTGAATGCCTCTGGACAGGAGGTTGATTTTTGTGGTCTGAGGTTCCTCCAGGCATTTACGTGGGAAGCTAGAACTGAGTGCCATCAAGCTGGGATGTATCGTAAGGATGAAGTGCTCTTTGGGCATTTATCAGCAATGCTAAACGAGCCTTATAACATTAATAGAGCATGGCAGAGGCGAAGGACAAGAGAGAAACCTGTCTACAGGCATGGCTGGGAAGGGGCTGTCCTGAGTGAAACAATTGTACCCTGAGCATTTCTAATCCAGAATTGTAAACTGTTAATGTCCCTAGTGAAACCTACAACTGTGAGTATGGTGTTTGACTTCTGTGTGGCTATTGCAATGAATTCTTGAACCTTAGCTGGGTAAGAAGTAGAGTCAGTATGAGGGATGGCTCATGTCAGAATTAGTAAGAAGGTTGGAGGGTGGAGGCATAGGCACCTTGGTCCCATAGGAATTAATCCTGCACTGATACCAATGATGGTGATTCTCTTCCTCCCAACTTATGAAGTCTGAGGAGGTCAGATGTTTTCTGGTTCCCAGTGTCATGCTCAAGACCTTTTAAATTGTTTTTTAAACAATTGTTATCGTTGCTATTGTTTGCATTATACATCAGTCTAATACTATTCACTTTCATGTATTAGAATTCAAAGTAAATTTTCCTTTAAACAAACAGTGTTATTGCTTACATATTTTAACATTTTTAATGTATACTAATTTAATCCCAGCTTGGAGAGTTGCATATTTCTTAAAATAGCTTATTGTATATTTTATCATATGATGATAAATATATGTGTATATGTATAAAATCTCCCCTCAGCATATTTCTGTCTTTGCTACCAGGAAACAAAGTACAGAAACAGACATTCACTACCTATTTGGACACTTTCTCATTTGAGGTCCTATGAGAGACTGATGAAGATCCCCCTTTTCAAATACTGGCTTCACCATCACTGGTGTGAGGCCTACGACACTTTCAATAGAATAATACTAGCCTACTTCATAGGGTCCTTTTCAGAATTTAATTAACACATAATGTAAAGTGCTTGGAATAGTGATTGATGCACAGTTATCACCCATATATTTATTTGTACTACATAAGTGTTGTAGTCCTGGTGTCACACTGTGGGTTAATGAGCTGGACTGCAAGGTCCATTCGAACTGCAAGGTCGGTGGTTCAAGCCCAACGGCTGCTCCTCAGTAACCCTATACAGGGTCGATATGCATCAGAACCGACTCAGTGGCACTTCACAACAACAACAGCCTAAGTGTTATTATTTACTACTTAAAATGATTTTATGAAGTACCTATTATTAGGCGTGAGGAGAATACACTGGAATTCAGGACAGGTTGACAACTTGCCTAAATTCTCACTGTAAATGAAATTACTGGGATCTGTCTGAATCTAAACTCTCCTACCTTTACTGCAGATCACAATGCTTCCTGTGCTGTTAGAGCTAAAGTTGATGCTTATCCCCTTATATTAGCCCATGTGGTCCTAATTCCTCATCCACTGATACAGGTGATTTTATATACCCTATCCAATACGTTACTTATACATCGTTTGTTGTAAGCTGCTCTGATATTTTTTGAATAGAAATGGAATAATTTAAAATAAAATAAATATATCAAGGCAAGTATTCTGCATGTGTGTCTGTTGACTGAGTAAGTGGCCACACAAGTATATTACAGTTGACAATAAAATTGTGTCATTGAATTTGAGACCCAGGCGAGCATGACAATATTTCTGGAGAAGCTCCATTCTAAGGAGACGTAACTAGGAAAAGCAATTGCTGAGTAAAAACAATGTCATCTGCTTCTATTGTACTGGATTTACTAACAAAACTCCACAAATTATATAGAATGACGACAAGATATAAATCCAGAAAATAATACGCTATATTTTTCTTGAAAGTCTGCCACAAAAATTGGAGGCAGAAACTGTAGTTCAGCCAACTTGATAATTGGTTGGAACTTGGATATTGATTGAGTCTAGTTCCTGCCGAGATTTTCCTCTTTTGCAAAGTAAGAAAAGTAGGTCAAAGCAGATAGCTTGGCTGGAATGCAAAACAAGTTGCTAAGAAGTAGAGGCTAAAATGGTTTAGCAAAGACTGTGGTAAGAATGGGCTTACCAGTTCACGAATGCATTGTACATCTGTTTTTGTATCATCATCTCTGTTATCTTTAAACCTAAGGGTTGAGACACACACCAGAAATAATCTTCAGCTCTTTTGGTCTCTATTATGAAGCTCACAGTTTTTCCTTCCTTATGGGAACCTTCACTTTTCCTTCTTTCTTGAACAACAGTTGACTGTTTCCCTGTTGCTCCAGGACTCTGGAAACACTTTTGAGCTTTGCAGCTAACATACATGGCCTAGAATTCTCTGTAGACTGCTTCCCACAAGCAAGGGGCATAAGGGGTGAGTCTTCAGTCCAAGACCTCTTAAAACGTGGGTCACTGGAATCACTGCAGGATGTTAGTGGGCCTGGCAGGCTGTGATCCTGACCCCTGGTACTCAGTCTTTTAACATTTGCACTATCAACTGTTATCTGTAAACATCCTGGGATCTGCTACAGGTGTGGGGTCCGCTGGAGCAGGGTTGATACTGACCTCATTCTGAAGAAGAACTTTCCAACAGGATGTAAAACTGCCGCTAGTAATTTGGGAAACAACACCTTCATTCTAGGATTGGTGTCAGCCAACCACTGTCAGGTGATTAAGTCTTAGAACCGATACAACATGTGGAGTAACCAGGTAGTTTTTTTTTGTAGTTTTTGGAGCTACTTGGAGAACAAATATCTCCAGAGTCTGACTTGCATACCCTGAGGCCCCCTGTTTTCTCCAGTCTGATTGTTAAAACAATAAAAGAGCAAACAAAGCAAAAATACTGTTAGACTGAGCCAAACAGAGTTTTCCTGTTAGCGCCACAGGAAGGCTTTCCTTCCTTGATTTTCCTTGAGTTAACTTCATGGAAGTTCCCAAATGCTCTGGAAACCCAATCTTTTTCCATTTCAGTGTGACAGAGAGAGTAGGTGCTTCTATGAGACCCTGATGAAGTTAAAAATGAAAAAGTTGAGACCATTACAAATAACAAATAATGAAGCAAAGACTTTATGTTATGATTTAATGTATGTTGTTTTTAAGTGCCGTCAAGTTGTTTCTGACTCTTAATGACCCTGTATAGAGTTCTGAGGAGTGGCTGGTGGGTTTGAACTGCTGATCTTGCAGTTAGCAGTCTCGTGCTTAGTCTACAGCTCCACACCAGGACTCAGAATAGAACTGAAGACAGGAATAGAACATGCCATTCATTTTAAAAAGAAACTTCAGAGTAAATAAAAATATATTCAGCACTTACAATTTACCAGATATGATAGTAAATGCTTTCTGTATATCATATCATTTAATACTTGAAGCAAGCCTTTGAGAAAGGTGATGTTCTTATCTTTATTTTACTAATTGAAAGAAAAACTGAGGCTTAAAATAATTAAGGAATTTGCCCAGGGTCGCTGTGCCAGTTAGATTTTGCAAACATAATGGCTTCAAACAACATTATCACATCATTCTGTGGGTTAGCTGCAATTTCATCCAGCTTACTTGGCTGGCACTGGACAGTCAGGGATGGTTCACTCACATCTCTGGGACATCTGGGACAACTGGACCTCTCTCCAGGGGATCTCATTCTCCAGGCAGTGACACTGGGCTTATTCATGTGATGGTTGGGAGTTCCCAGTCATGAGTTAAGGCAAATCCAAGTGCCTAGTGCATCATGTTTGCTAATGCCCTATTGACCAAAGTAAGTCATTTAGGCAAATCCAAACTCCAGGGATGGAGAAATATATTCTCCCTCCTGAATGGCGGAATAACATAGTCACATTGCGAAAGGGCATATGCACTTTTGCAATGCATGGGAGAAATTTATGGTCATTTTGCAAGCTAGTACAATTACAAATTTCTTAGTGGCCAAATGGATACAAGAATTCAAATAGTTGCATTCTTTCTAAAATCGTGTTATACTGCCTCAACATGTTATCATACTTTTCTTTGAATGTCTTGATTATTTTGCATATTTTTTCCAGGATCTTTATATAATGGGTATGAATTACTCTGTAAACAAATGCAGCTAAAATATCGATTCTAGATGTGCTTGTTGCTGTTAAGTGCCGTCAAGTCAGTTCCGAGCCATAGCGATCCTGAACAGGGTTTCCGAGGCTGTAAATGTTTATGGGAGCAGAAAGCCTCATCTTTCTCCGGCGGAGCAGCTGGTAGGTTTGAGCTGCTAGATGTGCTTAGACATTCTCAATACTTTGGGTAAAAGACAGTGGTGTCATAACCATCTCATTTTAACTTCTTGTCAGCACGTTTTCTGGCTTGCCAACTTCTGAAAGGAGCTCTGGTAGCGTAGTGGTTACGAATCGGGCTGCAGTTCGAAACTACCAGCTGTTCCATGAGAGAAAGATGAGGCTTTGTGCTACCGTAAAGGTTTACAGCCTTGAAAACCATGTACAGGGTCACTATGAGTCGACTTCACGGCGCTTAGCAGCAGCAGAGGTATCCATAGAGTTGGACACAGACAGCTCAAGGAGTCGTAGTGTGGCTCTGTTCAAACCACAAGGTCAGTTTGAACTGCAAGGTCAGTGGTTCAAACTCACCAGCCACTCCATGGAAACCCTATATAGGGTTACTAGGAGTCAGGATCGACACAACAGCACTTAACAATAACAACATGGCACAATACCTTATATGAACTCTCCCACAAACAGCTGAGAAACACTCCTTTGACTCCCACTCAAGGGTCTCATTACGTGAGCCAAACTCATGTTATCTACGCAGTTCTATATCAAGTAATTGTCCTGTCACTGCAGGAATGCAAAGAAATAGCCAACAAACCTGAAAGGTTGTAACTGTTTCCTGTATTCATGAAGCTTTGGGAGGCTGGGTTTAGTTATGTGAGGTTATGTGTTTTGTATATAGAAGTGGTTAATGGGTTAGACCATTTATTAATTTATTCTTCAAATATTAATTGGGTGCCTACCACATGAGTCCTGGTGTGGTGCGGTAGCACCAGACTGCAAGGTTGATTTGAACCACAATGGCACTTAACAACATCACATGCAAGGTAGCACTCTGTGGGAGAAAGATGAGGCTTTCTGCTCCCACACAGATGTACTACATCGGAAACCCTATACAGGCTGCTATGAGTCAGAAGGGACTGGATGGCACATAACAAAAACAACTACATGTGTGGTGGCTTTGTAAGATAAGCACTAGACTAAACCACAGGAATAGTGATTCTAGCCCCTCAGATGTTCTGTGGAAGAAAGAGGAGATTTTTTTTTCATAAAGATTTACAGCTTTGGAAACCCTATCCAGGGTCAGCATAAGTCAGAAATGACTGCATGGCATGTCACAAAAACCATATGCTTGGCACTGGGCTGGAAGCTGGAGCTGCACTGGGGAACAAGACATGCACATGGGGGCCTCCACATTTGTGGAAAAATGATATTTAAAAAGAAGGTAATTTTCCACAAACTTTTTTTTTTTTAAAGGTTTTTATTGTGGATTGAGTGAAAGTTTACAGAGTACATCATCAGTTTCACATTCAACAATTCATATAACTTGTTTCATTACATTGATTATAA
>NW_006408564.1:9727095-9733494 GCF_000296735.1 Chrysochloris asiatica
TTCTGCCACAAATTCCCCCAGCTGTGAGCCTTCCAACCTTCTAAGTATTCCTTTATATGTGGTTCAGAGTTCTGGGACCATCCCCTGAGCCTGCTTGGTTGGGTATTCTGTGTTGTTGTTGGCGGAGCTCTCTGCTATACGTCCACCCGATACGCCATCTCTTTTGTTCCCTCCACAAACTTTTTGAAGGCCTCTCACATGGTTCCTTAACTCATGGAGTTGCCAATCTAATGAAGGAAATGGAACAATTTGCAAGTCAACATGTAATATACAAGACAATGACATAGCATTAAAGGTAATAATACTGATTGATGTTAAGGGAGTCCCTGTGATTGAATGGTTACTGAAGACCTCTCTGAAGAGGCCATTATGGGATGGATGACAATGAGTTGGTCCCATGCAGAGCTGGAACAGGGCATCCCAGGAAAAAGGAAAAAGAAATGCAGGTGCAAACAGTCAATGTGTTTAGCGGCTAACCAAAAAGTCCACCTAGAGATTCCTTGAAAGAAAGGTTTGGTGATCTACTTCTGAAAAACCATTTGCTGAAAACCCTCTAGAGACCAGTTCTTCTCTGACATACGTGAGGTTCCCTTGAATCGGAATACACACTGTTAACTGATGGGTTGGTTGGTTGGGTAGCAGTGGGTGAAGGCTAAGCTCTTTGTTGAAGTAACAGGAAGAAGTTGTGTTTTTCTCACTCCTCTTTCTGCAACTTCCCAGCCTCAGTCAGTGCAACGGCTCTGTGAGAAAACAGAACCAAATCAAGTAGGCTAGCAAAACTATGGCAGACAATCAATATCATTTTTTATTTTATTTTAATGTGAAATGTGACTTACCATTTCTTCACATATTTGACGAATTGTGTCTTCGAATCAGTAGGGCAATCATTTCTTGATTAAAAATCTAATACCTAAGTGTGATTTAAAATATTAGTGAATGCCTTTGGGAGTCATTTTTGATAAAACTGTGCCAAATTTTGCTGTATGTGATTGTCACTCAATGATTGTCTAAAGTAAAACCATCTTCTGTGAACATTTAACTTTATAACTGGGTAAAAACATAGAAATTACAGCTTGCTTTTTTTTCCCCCCTTTTAAGCCTTAGTCATTGTTAAGTGCCATCGAATCAATTCCGACCCATAGCAACCCTGTATAGGGTTTTCTAGCAGCAGCTGGTGAGCTTGAACCACCGACCTTGCAGTTCAAACGGCTCTGCAGTCTGGTGCATTAACCCACAGTGCCACACCAGGACTGCTTTAAGCCTTCAGAATCACTTAAATGACACTTTAAAAATATATAACATTGTTTCTAAAGTCTCTTTTTGTTGCCCTGTTTCTTATATAATTATCCTATACTTTAATAGCACAGATGTTTAAAAGAAATGATAAAGCAGAGTTTCATTGACAAAGTACAGGATAAAAATTTAAGTTTACAAAATGTCATTGATTCAACAAATATTTATCGACTGTGACTTAACAACCAGCCTTGGGCTAGGTGTTGATAATACAGAGACAAATAGCAGAGATGCTTCTTTGGACAAACCTTCCAATTACAAATAGGCGATTTAACATTTGCTACTCTTTAAAATTCTTCAATAGTACAGAACTAATTCCTCTTCAAGCTTGATTGTTAAATAAATAGGATTTCTTCACCTACTCACAGAGACAAAAAGTATAAACTGAAATGAAAGCCAATCCTTACCCAAAGAAATATGACTCTCAAACCCTGCCAGTGGAATGAAGGGCCTAGCCACAGATACTGAAGTCAGCAGGCGGAAGCTAAGGGTTGCTTCTGAAGAGTGGGTGCGTCAATTCAAGTGCTCTGCATACTCTATAGATACTAAGCATTCAGTGTGGGGATGCTGGGACACACAGCTTTCACAGGTAGGAAACTGTAGGCCACTTTCAAACTAGTTTGTAAAACTTCCTTCTCTTTGTTGCAGTTGTCATTTACTGCCCAGTCAGTTCCCATTCAAAGTGATCCTGTGTCCACAGAATGAAATACTATCTGGTCCTGCATCGTCTTCATAATCCCTGCTATGCTCAAGTTTACTTCTGTGACTACTGTGTATTTTGAGTGCTTTCCAGTCTAGGAAACTCATCTTCCAACACTGTACTGGATGGTATTCTGCTGTGATCCATAGGGGTTTCCTTGAGTAATTTATGGAAACTGATCACCAGGCCTTTTTGCCTAGTCTGTCTTAATTTAGATGCTCCATTGAATCCTTTCCATTATGGATAACCATGCTGCTATTTGAAATATCAGTAGCAGAGCTTCCAGTCACAGCAACATTAAAGGCACCACAGTATGACAAACTGTTGCGTGAGTCCTTCCTTAGATATGCTGAAACTATGGTTCTGAGACAATCATGCATACAGCATGCATAGCCAGTGGGATGCTATGAATTGATGCTGATCAAGAGCTTCTTTATCCACAGCCTCAGTCTGACTGGCGAGGAACATCCATTAGTTGAGTTTGCCTGGCAGAAAGCTGGGATCTTTGACATAAGCTTAATGTGTGTGTGTGTGTGTGTGTGTGTGTGTGTATTTCTAAACAAAATGTCAACTTTGGTAGGGTTGCTGCCAAGAATACAAAAGTAGCTGAGAAAAAGTGTATGTTACAATGCAAGTTGACTGAATAATACTTCATCTTAAAAAGATGTTGCTGCTAATGCTGTCATTTTTGCTTAGAAAAATGTCTTTTTTAAGGTGTTCAATGTTAAGAAGCAGAATGAGAAGACCCACAATTTGCAATTAAGTAGCTTTCAAGGCCAGTCAGCAAAAGACAATCAACCAGCTTCACAAGTGTTTTACTCGACAATACAGTGTAGCTAAACTGTATTATTATAATCTAATACTCAGTGGTTGCTAGAGGTGTCATTTCTGTAACTTTAGTCCTAAATGGGAAAACTTTTATTGTGGAGAAAGCATAGAATCATTGCGAAGGGTAACTGAAGACATTGTACAGTGAGAGAGAGGATATTTTCTAATACATAAAGTCGGTTATGAACCTCCATATATTATACTGAGCAAAAGAAGTGAGCATAAAATAGTACATACTATGCGATTCGAATCACTGCTTATAGAAATCAAGGAAGTGACTGAGAAGGGACATGCTGGAACTTTGGGGGGTGATGGAAATACTCTATATCTTCTTTTAAGTGGTGATTACACTGTAGATCTGTGCATTTTAATGTATGTAAATGATACCTCAATTAAAAATGAGTAAAACGGAACTGAACACTTCAGATATGTGCACTTTAATGCCTATAAATTATACCTCAATTAAAATGAATAAAATTACACACACACACACAATCTTAAATATAGTGACTCTCATGCATTGTTTTTTCCCCTGTATAGATACTCATGCAAATATATTGGTTATTTTTTGTTTAAATGTTTCTTCCTTTTACTTATTTGCCAAATGACAATTTGACAAAATGCATCTTTAACTGAGGTTAACAACTTGGGCCTATCTTCTGTTCTCTTGACTGTATAGTTCTTGAGACAGCTAAAAATTTAACATATGTCTTAATTACATCTGTAAAATGGAGATGATTAAAGTTTCCTGAAGGCTGTTGTGAAATAAGGCATACATCAAGACCTTGTTTTTGTTAAGTGCCGTCAAGTCTGTTCTGACCTATAGTGACCCTGGACAGGGTTTCAGAGGAGCAGCTGGTGAGCTTGAACTGCTGACCTTGTAATTCAAATGGCTTTGCAGTCTGGCTCATTAACCCACAGAGCCACACCAGGACTCATGCCTTATTTCATAACAGCCTTCATGACAGTTTAATCAGCTCCATGTTACAGGTATAACTTAGTATACCTCCATGTTATAGGTATACTAAGGTCTTGATGGAGTTCTGATGTGGTGGTGTGGATTAATGCACTGGAATGCAAAGTTGGCTTGAACCGCAAGGTTGGTGGTTCAAACTCACCAGCTGCTCCTTGGACACCTTGCACAGGGTTGCTTTGGGTCGGAACCAACTTAATGGCACTTAACAACAACAACAAGGTCTTAATATTCATTTAAAGTGTGGTCTCCAGACAAGTAGCTCTGGCATCACCTGGGAACTTCTTGTATATGGATGAATCAAAAATTATCTGCACTCTGATTATATTAAAGCCCTCATCCACATCCATGCTAATGACAACACTAAGCATGCATGTGAAATGATTCTGTTGAATACATGAGTGGCAAATCAGTTGCAATTCAAACATGGTTCTGCCTATGAAATAATCCACGACAGACTTGAGTTTCTAAAAGTTTGTGCAAGATGGGTACCAAAAAAACTGACAAAAGAAACATTTGGACATTTGCAAACAAAATTTAGGCTGATAATTTAAGGAAAGTAAAGTTTCTTTAAAAAATAAAATCGTTACTGGTGACGAGACATGGACTTATCACTATGAGCCTGGGAGTAAACCGCAGAGTAAGGAATAGAAACATCCTCAATCGAGAAAAAGTTCAAAATTCAACCATCAGCTGGAAAATAGATGCTTATAGTTTTCTGTGATTCTCAAGAGCCAGTATTGGAATACTATCAGGAAAAAGGTTCAATAATCAAAGGAGCTGGTTGCAGTGAGATGCTCACTGAAGAGCTAAAGCCTAAAGTTGGTATTAAATGTAGAGTGCTGCTATCTAAGGGCACTGTGATCTTTTATGACAATGCATGTCCTCACACCTCTGCCCACACTGTTGACACTCTGCAAAAACTTGGTGTTGTGGTGTTAAAGCATCCTCCCTATAGTCCCGATCTTGCTCCATTGGACTTTCACCTGTTTGCTCCCTTAAAAGAAGCCCTTTGAGGATGAAGATTCACCTCTGATGAAGTCAATAGAGTAGTGTATTTCTGGCTCACAGCTCATCCTAAAACATTTTTAAATAAGGGAATATGAAAGCTGGACAAAGTGTATTGAAAAGCTAGGAGACAGTGTTAGAAAAATAATGTATTTGTCTTTTCTAAAAGTTGATTAAAATAAATTACACAACCAGAGCGCAGATAATTTTTAACTCATCCTCATAAATTGTGACTCTCAGGCCCTGCCCTGGACTTGCTGAGTCAGTATCTGCATTTTGGCAAAGTGCTCAAGTAAATATACACACATTTGAGTTTAAGAAGATGAAAGAGACACAAATATTAGAAATTGTCATTTATACAACATCTATGGGGGAAACAGGAGTCCTGGTGTGTCACCATAGGATAAGCACTCGACCTCAAGGTCAGTTTGAACTGAAAGGTCACTGGCTCAAACTCGCCAGCCACTCTTTGGAAACCTAACACAGGGTTGCTGTGAGTCAGAATTGACTCTATGGAACTCAACAACAAAATGGGAGACACAGGATTTTGCATGTGTATTTCCCATGTTGCTAGAGTGTTGGAGTGAAACCACACTGCCTCCATCATAGGTAGCAAATTGGTGGTTGCTATTGTTAGGTGCCATCAAGTCGGTGCCAACTCATAATGATACTATGTTCAACAGAATGAATGCCCAGTCCTGTGCCTACCTCACAATCATTGCTACACTTGATTCCAGTACTGCTGCTGTTGTGCCAACCTATCTTGTTGGGAATCTTCCTCACTTTACCAAACATGATATACTTCTCCAGGGACTGCTCCCTCCTGACACATGTCCGAAGTATGAAAGACAAAGTCTGGCCATCCTGGCTTCCAGGGAGCATTCTGGCTGTATTTCTTCCAACACACAGGGTAAGTAAAAAGTATTGCTCTAGGATTCCAGTTCATACATACATGGGTCTGGTCCAAGCAAAACATGTTTAAACATGTTTCTGCAATCAGTAGGTGGATGCAGACTAGTTTTCTCAATAATGCACTTGTCTTCATCTCATTAAGGTGCCTTGAAAAAAAAGGTCCTGTCAAAATAGTGGCTTCCAAAAAGGACCTACTGGGCCAGTTAAGTTCATGGCAGAGGCAGCTCAGGAGGTTATGGCTTAGAACACAATTTGGCAGCATGAGAGCTACCTAAAATGTACATGAATAGAAAATGTGCTATCAGAACACTGAGCCGTTCTGTGGACTCTGTAGGTGAGAAAGATGTCCACACGAGAAGTTGGTTTTGTTTCTCCAAATCCGTTCCTAGCTAATCTCAGTAAAAGGTGATGTTATTACCTGTTCACTCAAGCCAGTGACCTCAAAATCACCTGAGTTTTCTCCCTTTCTGTGACCTCCCACCCTGCCCAATTCATCAGCAATTTCCATCTATTTTATCTCCAAGTTCTACCTTCAATCTCTCTTCCTCCTTTCTTTTCTTTTTTCTTTTTTTTTTTAATTTTTTTTCTTAAATGTTTTATTGTGAATTATGTCATAGTTTACGTGGGAGAACATTAGTTTTACATTCATTCTATCGTATATCGTCTCATTGTCATGGTTACAATC
>NW_006408564.1:9739692-9748406 GCF_000296735.1 Chrysochloris asiatica
TTTCCCTCCCTACAGCCCTCTCCTTCTCTTTCTTGTGTTAAAAAAACAGAACAAAAAGCAAACAAGAAAAGTTCAAGGTCTGCTCTTGGGCAGAGTCTGTCGGCCGTTTGGTTTTAAGTGGATACTGTCTCTTTAAATTTTGAGGATATGTATGCACATGCGTAGTAGAACCCTCCGAGGGTGGGGCTGGAGTATCCACTGGCTCAGGCACCCCTATAGTTACCAAAATGGAGGTACGCAGATAGCAAGGGACCAATGAAAATATACCAAAGAAAAAAAAAGAATGTCCATACCTCTATCTCTGTGGCTCTGTCAGGCGTCCGTGGCTGCTCTGATCCTTTCCCCTCTTGGCCCCACACAAAATGGCGGCTCCTGGAGCAGCTGAGCGTCCTGAACCAGGAAACAATGGATTTCTTGCTTCTGCCACAAACTCCCCAGCTGTAAGTCTTCCAATCTTCTAAATATTCCTCTATATGTGGTTCAGAGTACTGGGACCATTCCCTGAGCCTTCTTGGTCCTGTAGTCTGTGTTGTTCTCAGCAGAGCTCATCACTACACTTCTACCCGATCTGCCATCTTTTTCCAGAAGTCCTCCTGCTTTATTTTCACTACCATTACATTCATACCTAAGGAACTCTGGTAGCACAGTGGTTACGAATCAGGCAGCTAACCTCAAGGTTGGCAGTTTGAAACTACCAGCCGTTTCACCAGAGAAAGACGAAGCTTTCTGCTCCTGTAAATATTTACAGCTTCGGAAACCCTGTGCAGGGTCACTATGAGTCAGAGCCGACTATATGGTACTCAACAACAACAACATTCATATCTAAAGAGCATAGTGGTTAGGAGTTGGGCTGCTAACCTCAAGGTCAGCAATTTGAAACTACTAGCTGTTCCATGGTAGAAAGTTGAGGCATTCTGCTCCCATAACGATTTATAGCCTCAGAAACCCTGAACAGGATCACTATGAGTTGGAACTGACTCCACAGCACACCTCCAACACCACCACATTCATATTTGGGTGCTCGGTGGCTCCATACAATAAGCACTGGACTAGGAACCACAACATTTGAGCTGGCCAGCTGCTCTGTGGAAGAAAGATGAGGCTTTTGGCTTCTGTGAAGACTTAAAAGCCTCAAAAACCCTATATCGTTTCACTGTGAGCTGGAACTAACTCCATGGCACTTAACAACAACAACCATCATACCTTGCTTGGACTACTGGCTCTATAGAGCAGAGGAAACATAAATCTTGTCACCACCCTTCCACATCTTCCCACTGTATTTGGAGCACCTGCCAGACTCCACACTTACACCTGTCCTGGCCCACAAGGTCTGCCTAAACTGAGCCCTGTGTGTCTCTGCAGTCCCCTATTGCTCTTCACCCCCCTTGCTTGCTCGGCCCCAGCCACATTGGTCTTTCAGGTTCTTAAGCATGCCAGGTGCCATCCTGCTTTCTTGTCCTTCTCCTCTCCTTTAGATGCATACCTTGCTTTCTTCCTTAGAGTGTCAGCTAGCCAGCTTCCAAACTCCTTAGATGTGTCTTTTTTGAACACGTACCTGGTGTGGTGCTGTGGGTTAATGTGTCAGACTGCAAAGCTGTTTGAACTGCAAGGTCAGTTGTTCAAGCTCACCAGCTGCTCCTCAGAAACCCTATACAGTGTCTCTATGGGTCAGAATTGACTCAAAGGCACTTCACAACAAGGACAACAACCTAAAGAAGCACTCTCCTCTGTCCCTCTCCATTTCAGCACCTTGTTTCTTCCCTCCTTGGCATTCAACTTGTAATTTGATTATTTGCACTCCTACTTTTGTTCTGTCACCACAGTTAAAATAGGAGGTGTCAGGTTCGCATTTCATCATTGTATCCCCTGCTCACCAGATGGCACCTGGGAGCTTATGACAAACAGACTG
Organism: Chrysochloris asiatica; assembly: GCF_000296735.1. NCBI lineage: Eukaryota > Metazoa > Chordata > Mammalia > Afrosoricida > Chrysochloridae > Chrysochloris > Chrysochloris asiatica. The sequence goes on from NW_006408564.1 coordinate 9,741,602, forward strand.
ACTGAATGAATGAATGAGTAAATGAATGAATGGATACATTCATTTGCATGCCAGGTGGCTGCTTAATTAGACCATTCTGTTTGGAATTTACCTCCTGCAGACATTTAATATGCCCCTTTCTTAATTCTAATCTCATTGCCCTCACATCAGATTGCTGAATGCATTGTTATCATTTTAAAAGAAGCACTACACAAAAAGAAGAGGAAGAAAAGCCAAATGATTTTTTTGCAGAGCTTATTTGCTTTCAGTGGCTGACTCTTTCACCTCCTCCCCTGACCTCATCCTGTTTTTGGAAAGGGTGGTTCCTGGCAGTGGTTTCATCAGTCCCTGTTTGGGCAGGCACCCCTGCTGTTTGAACTGCAGGAAAAGCAAGCATGGCATCACCTTTAATTAGCAGGAGAGGAGCCTGCCTGATGTATACAGATAGTGCCTTGGAAACAAGAAACAGAAAAATGTAAGGCAGGAACGGTTTCATGGGAAAGAAGTTGGAAATGAAAAAGAATAATTATCCTGCTTTAACATAATGTTGTTAATCTGTATTGCCCATTATCATCTGGAGTGTGTTGCCTATTGAAGTTATGTGCACGGTAGAGTTGCTCTCTGCTCTAGGAGTGTAGCTAACATAGGGACTGGTCCTCCATCCATCATCATAATTAGTTTGTCATAATTTTCTGCCCTTCTTGGCTCTGCAGTCAAAAGATAGAAGAGGCATTTAAAGTTACTCAGGAATCATTCCCCAAATTTCCTCCCTGTTCTTTATGGGAACAGATAGCTGTATTTCTGCCTTGTTTATTTTATGTTTGGCTAGTGATAATGAAGTATATTTCATCTGGAAGTGTGTAGCTTTAATTTTCATGTTCTACTTGGAAACATCTCATCGTTTTCATTTGTTTCAGCTGTACAGTATATAAAGAGAGCCCACACTTCTTTCTGAACTCACCCATCATCCACCAGAGTTAATTCTAATTTCAGGACCAACATTATGACTTCATGAGTTGACTACATAATAATACCAGTTCCACGATCTTTTTGTCTGCTGTGTTTTTCTCGTTTTATCCCTTAATTCTTGTAGTAGCCTTGGGCCATAGAAAAAGCTATCAACTTCGCCATTTTAAAGGAGGCGGAATAGAAAGGTCTAGCGACTAGCCCAGAGTCAAGCTGCAAGAGCAGAGTGGAGCCAGGATTTGAATCCAGGTTTCCTAATTATAAATTTCAGGCTCTCTCTATTATGCCAGCAGTAGCTCCTGCTGCTGGAGTTTGCTTCCACCAAGATATGTATGGCCAGTTTGCAGTTTTTCTTTCACATCCCCAACATTATGACAGTATAATCTTCCCTTCTTATAGTAAAAAGAGGGAAAGGAGGTTGATACAAAAACATGAGGTTTTATGGCCTAGGACAGAAGTTCTCAGTCCACTATCTTCAGCATCATAAAGGTACTAATTGTTGCTGCTGTTAGGTGCCATCAAGTCAGCACCAACTCATTGCGACCCTATGCACAGCACCGCAAAATTGCCCAGTCCCACATTGACCTTGAAATTGTTGGTAAACTTAAGCCCATTACTGCAGCCATTGTGCTAATCCATCTCATTGTGTGTCTTTCTCTTTATCTCTGACCCTCCACTTTACCAAACATGATATCCTTCTCTAGGAACTGGTCCCTCCTGACAATATGTCTGAAATATGAGAGAGGAAGTCTGACAATTCTGGTTTTTCAGGAACATTCTGGCTGTCCTTCTTCCAACACAGATTGGTTTGTTCTTTTGGCAGTCCACAGTACTTTTAATATTCTCCTCCAACACCATAATTCAAATGCATCAATTCTTCTACAGTCTTCCTTATTCACTACCCAACTTTCACATGCATATGAAATTATTGAAAATATCATGGCTTGGGTCAGGTGCACCTAAGTCCTCAAACTGACATCTTTGCTCTTCAACACTCTAAAAAGGTCTTGTGCAGGAGATTTGCCTAATGCAATATGTTGTTTGATTTCTTGACTGCTGCTTCCATGAGTATTGATGGTTGATCTGAGCAAAATGAAGTCTCTGACAACTTCAGTCTTTACTCCATTTATATGGATGTTGTATTAGTCTAGTGGTAAGGATTTTTGTTTTCTTTACATTGAGATGTAACACATACTGAAGGCTGTAGTCTTTGATCTTCATCAATATTTTAAGTCCTCTTCACTTTCAGCAAGTGATGTTGTATCATCTGCACATCACAGGTTATTAATTAGTCTTCCTCCAATCCTGAAGTCATGTTTTTCTTCATATAATCCAGTTTCTTGGATTATTTGCCCAGTATACAGATTGAATAAGTATGGTGAAAGAATACAACCCTGGCATACACCTTTCCTTATTTTAAGCTATTCACCATTCCCTTGTTCTGTTCAAAGAACTGCCTTTTGGTTGTTGTACAATTGATTTGGTTGTTGTACATTTGATTTGGTTGATGTATAGTTGACTTGGTTGATGTACAATTGATGAGCACAATTAAGTTTTCTGGAATATTCATACTTTGCAATGTTATCCATAGCTTGTCATGATCCACACAATAGAAAGCCTGTGTGTAGTCAGTAGAGCACAGGTAAACATCTTTCTGGTATTCTCTGCTTTTAGCCAAGTTCCATCTGATGTCAGCAATGATATCCCTCATTCCAGGTCCTCTTCTGAATCTGGCTTGAACTTTTGGAAGTTCTCTGTCAGTGTATGGTTGTAGTCTTTTTTGTAGTATCTTTTGTAAGATTTACTTCAATGTGATATTAATGATGTTGTTTGATGATTCTGCATTATGTTGGGTGACCTCTCTTTGGAATGGACACAAATATGGATCTCTTCCAATCAGTTTGCCAGGGAGTTGTTTTCCAAATTTATTGGCATAAATATTCTCCAGTGCTGCATCAGTTTGTTGAAAGATTTCAATTTGTATTCTATCAAATCCTGGTTCCTTGTTCTTTGCCAGTATCTTCAGTGCACTTTGGACTTCTTTCTTCAGTACCATTGACTCTTCATCATATGCTACTTCTTGAAATAGTTGAACATCGACCATTTCTTTTGGGCACAGTTACTCTGTTTATTCCTTCCATCTTCTTTTGATGTTTTACTCATCATTCAATATTTTGCCTATAGAATCCATAAATATTGCAAATTGCAATGGCAGCTCTTCCCCAGTCACGTTTTGAGTCACTTCCAACCAGAGAGACTCATCTTCTGGCACTATATCTGACAGTACTCTGGTTCTCTTCATCATGTTTCAGTATTCACTGTCCTGGTATTGACAGTGTTCCACTGCTATTCATAAGGTTCTCAGTGACTTCATATTCATAAGCAGTCCACTTCTCCTTCTTCCTACTCTGTCTTCATCTGGAAGCTAAGCTGAAACCCCTATACCATGGCTGACCCTGTTGGAATTTAAAATACCCATGGTATAAGCTTGCAGAATCACAGCTGCATGTAAGACACCACAGCATGACAAACTGACAGTTAAGTGTTGGAGGGAACTTGTTAGACCTTCAAATTTCTGGGCCCTGTCCCAGATATACTGATCAGATACTTTGGAGTAGTCCGAGGAATCTGTGCTTACTCAAATTTGAGAGTCACTGGCCTGGGGAGAAGATGGGAGAAATGTGAGAGATCAACAAAGGAGAAAGAAATGCCATTGTGTGCTAAAGACACAGATTCTAGAGTCAGATGGCTAGGTGCTGCCACAACATTGAAAGGAGCCCAGGTAGCCTAGTGGCTTAATAACTTGGATGCTAACCCCAAGGTTAGCAGTCTGAATCTTCCTCTTGCTCCACAGCAAGATTAGACTTTCTGTAAAGCCTCAGAAACTCTATCCAGGGTTGCTGTGAGTCAGAACTGACTTGGTGGCACACAACCACCATGTTGCTGAAGTTCTACCTCTTCATTCATTAGCAAAGTATTTACTGAGGACTCACTATGTGCTAGGGAAGTGCCTGAGCTACAGCAGTGAAAAAACAAGGATCCTTGCCCTCCTGGACCTGATATTCAGTTTTACTCTTATTAGCTTAGTAGTTAAAAGGATTACTTCCCTTTCAGTCCTTTGTTTCTTAGCCTGTTCAGGGAGGGTATTAATACAGCCTACCTGGCAGAGCGCTTGTAAGGATAAACATGAAACAGCCCAGCATACACTTAGCACTCTACAAGTGCTTCTTCTTCTTCCTGATTAGAAGCTCTCAGTTGAAAAGTGTTATCGCCAAGCTGATGACAGCATCTCTTGCCATCTATCCCAAACTGTGATCACAAGTCCCAAAGAAAGACACCACTACCCAGAGGCATGAGAGTGACACAGACATCACTGAAATACTTCAAGGAGGTGCTCAAGATATCTGATTTAGAGGTGTCCCAAGGATTCATGGGCCCAGGTGATAGACAAATGTTTTGAAACTCTCCAGATTTTGTCTCAGTTTTTTAGTATCACTATGGCAATGTCAGTCCAAGTCCTCTGGGAATAAATAGGTTCCTGGCACAGTTTCTGAGTTCTCTAACCTGATATAAGTGCACGACTCAAAGATGAGGAGCTGATAGAGTGATAGGGCTCAATTAAAGATTCTTTAGATTTAAAGGTCTGGCTGCTTCGCAAGGACAGAGATGGAGTGAAGATAAGCAGTCTTCAGAGTTAATTTCATGTCTGCACTACCTAAACATACAATTGCTTATACTGTTTAAAAAACTTAGCTCAATATCAGATCCAAGAGGATATGGTGGTAATACTGGGTCAGCTGGTGTGAAAATTTTCCCCTTCCCCCCAGATGGAGCAGAGAAATCACAATTATTGTCTTATTCTAGGTTAGATCCTTGAAATCTCCCTGTTTTCCCCCAGTTTAAGATCTTGGTGCAAGTTGAATTGAGAAAACAGCATAGACTAAAATAAAAAATGGACCTCCTATTCACCATGGATGCATATATTGAAATGATTTCCATTGTGTGGTGTGCTTGTCATCTACCACTCCTCTGTCAGTGAGTCATACTGTGGCTGCTTGCATGTTACTGTGATGTGGAAGCTGTGCACCAGTATTTTAAATACCAATAGGGTCACCCATAGCAGTCAGGGTTCAGCAGAATTTACAGACTAAGAGAGACTAGGAAGGAGAGGCAAACCATTTCTAAAGGGTCAGGTACTGAAACTTGATGAATATCACTGAAACATTTTTTGATGTAGTGCTGTAAGATGAGGGTCTCAGATTGGAAGGCACTCAGACCATAACTGGGGAAGAGTTGTCTCCTCATAGTGGGTGTTGTTATACTGAGCCTGTATAGGGTTTCCAAGGAGCAGCTGGTGGATTTGAACTGCCATCCTTGTAGCTAGCATTTAAGTGCTTATCCTGCAGCACCACCCTAAGAGCTTAATCGTGTGGGTGGAGTGAAGCTTTCAAGACCTTCATTTAATGATGGGGCACAAATCAGAGTGAGAAGAAACTGTTGCAAACATCCATTAATAATCAGAAAGTGCAATGTACAAAGTATGAATTTAGGAGAACTGGAATTCATCAAAAACAAAATGGAGCACATAAAAATTGATATCCTAGGTATTTTAGTGAGTAAAAATGGACTTGAATTGGCTCTTTTGAATTTGATAATCACAAGGTTTTCTATGCCTGGAATGACAGATTGAAGAAGAATGGCATCACAATCTTATTTTAAATACAGCATATCAAGATCTGTCTTGAAGTTCAATGCAGTCTGCAACAGGATAATGTCCATATGCCTACAAGGAAGATTAATTAGTACTGTTATTTTTCAAATTTACAAACCAACCACTAAAGCCAGTGATGAAGAAACTGAAGAATACTTCCAGCTTCTTCAGTCTGAAATTGATCAAGCATACAATCAGGGTACATTAATAATTACCAGTGATTAAAATACTAAAGTTGGAAATAAAGAAGAGGAAAATAGGTTGTAAATGATAGAAATTATGCTAGAAATCTCATAATAGAATTTCACAAGACCAATGCCTTCTTCACTGCAAATACCTTTTTCAACAACATAAACAGTGACTGTATATGTGGACCTCACCAGATGAAACACACAGAAATCAAATTGTCTATGTCTGTGGGAAGAGATGATGGAGAAGTTCAATATCATTAGCCAAAACAATGCCAGGAGCCGATTGTGGAATAGACCATCAATTGTTCATATGCACATTCAGGCTGAAGTTGAAGAAAATTAAAACAAGTCCATGAAAGCCAAAATATGACCTTGAATATATCTGATCTAAATTAAGATATCATCTCAAGAACAAATTGATGCATTAAACACTAGTGACTGAATATCAGAAGAGTTGTGGGATGACATCAAGAATGTCATGCAGCTCTTCTTCTTTCTGCCCTCTCTTCTTTCTGCCTCCTCGTCTCTCTTCTCTTCTGCCTCCTGCCTTCTCTCTCCGGCAGAGGTCACCTTCCTCTTCCTCACCCTGAATAAAAGTCTCTAGATGGGAAAAAAAAAAAGAATGTCATGCAATGAAGAAAGCTAAAGGTTATGAAAAAGAAAGAAAAGATCAAAATGGATGTCAGAAAAAATTCTGAAATTTGCTCTTGAACATAGAGAAGCCAAAGTGACTGGAAGAAATGAGAAAGTAAAATAATTGAACGGAAAACTTCAAAGGCTGGTTCATGGAGACAAAATATATGATGAGATGTGCAAAGACCTGGAGTTAGAAAACCAAGGGAACATGAGCATCATTTTTTTTGAAAGTTTTTATTGATAATTGAGTGAGAAAGTTTATAGAGCAGTTCATCAGTTTTACATTCAACAAATCATACACCTTGTTTCATTACAATAATTA
>NW_006408564.1:9749446-9757138 GCF_000296735.1 Chrysochloris asiatica
AAGTTGCCCGTCCCTATCTACCCTGTGCACAGAGCGGATAGCATTGATACTTGATATGAAGACTCTTTCCCTCTCTGTTGGTATTTAGAGTAACTACATGTGAAAACTGGACAGTGACTAAGAAAGATTGTAGACCAATGGATGCCTTTGAATTATGGTGTTGGAGGAGAATATTGAAAGTTCCATGGGCTGCCAAAAGAACCAATAGGTCTCCTCAGAGTGATTGGAGGGTTTCAAATGTTGTACTTGCAGTTAGCCGTCCAATGCTTATTCCATTGGTCCCGTTTAAACCACCAACAATTTGGTAAGCAGTCAAGTCATTAACCATTGTGCTGCTAGGTTTCCTTCAAAGTTAAATTTAGTTAATTATTTACTGAAAACTTTGTCCAATTCATTGGGATAAAATAGACCCATTGGGGTGCAACTTTACTAGTGTACTCTGCTAACTATAAGTGATAAAATGATTTTTCTTTTTAACTCTTTTTTACTGGTGAAACATTTATGGACTACAATCTAGTGGAATTTTTAATTTGGTTTTTCTTTCCTCTTCATTCTAGCAAGAATAAAGCTCTGGGGAACCTCTCATAGTTCATATCTAAATGTAAAGAAGCTGGACTGGATTGCTCAGTTAATTAAATTTCAGTAGTCTCTTTAGAGATATTTATGGGCTTATTTTCACACTTCCCCATTTTCTTTCCTTCTATTTGAGCAGCAGTATATACAATGTGACCACTAAATTTTTGCACATGATAGTTATTTAAGGAGTAAAACAGTTGATTTCCTGATAATCATCACATAAGATACATTTTCTGGGATTCAGATTCTTAGCTCCCTGGGGTTATTCTGTTTGTTGTTATTAAGTGCCAATGAGTTGGTTCCTACTCATATCAACTCTGTATAGGGTATCTGAGACTTTTTTCAATCTTCACGGGAACAGAAAGACTCATCTTTTTCCTGAGAATCAGCTAGTGTACTTGAACTGGACATTGTGGTTCATAGTCCAGTGCTTGCTGTATGGAACCACTGTGCTCCCAGGGTTAATTCTGCACATGCTGCCTTAATCTAACCCTAGACAGGGCGACAGCCCATCTAAGTTTCATAGAGGCACTGTTTGAAATGTAGAGGCTTCCATTGTGATTTGTAGCTAAAAACCTCACCATTTGGACATGAGGTCTACTTTTTTTTGCTTGTTTGTTAAGCATTATCGAGTCAGTTCTGACTCACAGTGACCCAGTATAGGGTTTCTGAGAGGCAACTGGTGGGTTTGAACCAACGACCTTGCAGCTAGCCATCCAGTGCCTATCCTACAAGGACTCCATGAAGCTTCTATTTCCCTGTAAAATACTAAAGACAGTTTCTCCAATAATGTTACTGACCAAACTCCATCCAGCATTTTGAAATTTACAGTATATATTTTTACATACTTAGCTTCCAGCATCTCTGTATGCACCAGAAACTTTACTGAGGTCTTTACTTGCCTTGTCCTATAGAACCCTCACAATACATAAGGGCCTTATCATTTTATAGATGGAGAAACTGAGGCTCAGAGAGAGTAAATGACTTTTCCCAGGTCACATAGCTGACAAGCGGCAATAGCTGGTTTCAAGTTTAGATGCTGTGATTACTAACCCTATCATCTTTCCACCATCCTGTTTTGTTTTTTTTTTTTTAGACAAACTAATAGAATCTGAGCCGGAAAGTCTAAAATAGTAGTGGAAATTAAAAGTAGTAAAAAGAATAATAATACACAAAATAATTTGCATTTAATATTCAGACTTAAACAAAGGAGTAGACTTCTAGACAGCTTTTAAAAAACAAAACAAAACAAAAACTTATGTGGATTTGCTGAAGGGTTAGAGAAAATCAGTTTTCCATTCAACAATTCATACATATTTTGTATCATGTCATTGACTGCAATCCCCTAAATGTAACATCACTCACCCAATTTCCTCCCTGTCTTTCCCATTTCCATTTCTCCTTCTTTCCTAACTCTTCTGGACTTTGTCCTTGGATTAATGCTGCATTATAAAAAATCTCAAATAGCTGAGTATTCTAAGTCATGCATACCTTCCTAGTATTATTGCTCACCTTATAGACATATTTTTTTGTATTGACATTTGATACTATGATTTTCAAAGACCATCCCAGGAAAATTGAAAGAACTAAGAGGGGTTTCCCTTATCAGGTATCAAAACACATTCTAAAACTACAGTAATTAGAAAAGTGTGGCATTAACAAATAGAGCACAACAGCAAACCCAGAAATGAACCTGCAAATAAATGGATATCTTATATATGAGAAAGTTGATGTTTAAAATGTGGAAAAGATGAGTTATTTCTTAAATCATGTATGGTTATTATCTGTTTGAAAAACAAGAAATTAGTTCCTGTCTCATATCATTTGTAGATATAAGGGATTAAAAGTCTATATATTTTTAAATTATGTATTCGAAATCCAAAGGGTATTAATGCATTCCCATGAGAAGGACTAAGACTTGAGATGTAAAGCTGTTTCTGTTCACTGTCTGTCTTTTCTGCTCATCTGTGAGTTCCAAAAGAATAGGAGCCTGGAATTCTTTACTTAAACTTGGCTCATACCAGTGCTTGTCCCTTCCTGGTCATCAATAATGATTTGTGGAATGTATAAATAAACATGTTCTTGGTTTCATTAACAAGAATAATATAGAGGTTATTAGGGGAAAATATTGAAAGTATTGACAGGGATATTGGAAAGCCCAGTATGAGAATGCTGGACCAGGTGAGAAATGTATGTGCATGTGGCTTCTCAGGAGGTCCAGGCAAACCAGAAGAAAACAATGGAAAGGACCGTAGAACATAATAGGTATTCTTTCTGAAGCCTTAGAGCATGCCAGGCACTGTGCTAGGCATTTGTTGCATATCATCTCACTTACTCTTACAGTAACCTTAAGAGATTGTTGCTATAGTGGTTGGTTTTCCCCAAAAGATATTTTTACATCTTAACCCCTGATACCTGTGAATGTCACCTTGTTTGGAAATAAGTTTTTGCAGATGTAATCAAGTTAACACGAAGTCATATTGAACTAGCAAACTGTCATGAAGTCTACTCCAACTCATAGCGATTCTGTAGTACATAGTAGTAATGCTCCTTAAGATTTCTTAGGCTGTAACTATTTAAGGTGCGCCTGACCCAAGCCATGGTATTTTCAATAACCTCATATGGATGCGAAAGCTGGACAGTGAATAAGGAAGACCATAGAAGAATTGATGCCTTTGAGTTTTGGTGTTGGAGGAGAATACTAAAAGTGCCATGGACTGCCAAAAGAACCAATAGATCTGTTTTGGAAGAAGTGCAGCCAGAGTGCTCCTTGGAGGCCAGGATGGCTAAGCTTCGTCTCTCATACTTTGGACCTATTGTCTGGAGGGAACAGTCACTGGAAAAGGATGTCATGCTGGGTAAGATGGAGGGTCAGAGAAAAAGAGGAAGACCCCCAACGAGATGGATCAGCCAGGTGGCATCACTGATGGCATCAAGTGTGGCAGCGGTGGTGGGGTTGGCCCAGGATCGGGCATTGTTTCGTTCTGCTGTGCATGGGGTCTCTATGAGTCGGTTCTGACTCAATGGCACCTGACAACAACAACAACAACTATTTACCGGAACAGACAGCCTTATCTTTCCACAGAGGAGCAAGTGGTAGGTTTGAAAAGCTGACCTTGCATTAGCAGCCCAGCTCTAAGGATGGGACTTCAATACAATGACTGCTGTCTTTATAAGAAAGTCATGAGAAGATGGAGGCAGAGAGGGAATTGATGCAGCTATAAGTCAAACAATGCTAACGACTGTGAGGGGTTATCAGAAGCTGCAAGCAGCAAGGAGGCAACGAGGCAAGGAAGGAACTTTCCTGAGAGCCTTCCAAGGAAGCACAACCATGCCAACAGCTTGATTTCAGACTTCTAGCATCTGTGACTGTGAGGGAATAAATTTCTGTTGCTTTAAGTCACCAAGTTTTTGGTGCTGTGTTAAAGCAATCCTAGGAAACCAATTATTGTAATTTTCCACATGAGGAAACTGAGGCTCAGAGAAGGTAAGTGACTTTCCCAAAGTCACTCAGTTAGGAAGTGGCAAAATTGGGACTCAAAATAAAGCCTGTTTGACACCTACCTGCCTCCAGTCAACTACACTGAGTTTAATGAAAGGGGTGCCTTGAGGAATAAGATGTTCTTACCAACTCCAAGTGTCTTTGAGTCGATTCCGACCTATAGTGACCCTGTATAGGGTTTCCGAGGAGCACCTGGTGAGCTTGAACCACCGACCTTGCAGTTCAAATGACTTTGCTGTCTGGCGCCTTAACCCACAGCGCCATACCAAGACTCCAAAGATGAGCAACTCTAAAAAACAAAAGCCAACCCTTGAAGACCTTAGCCTTCCCCTTAGGTGAGAAGTGATTTCTGCTGTTCTTGGATCCTAGCCATCGCTGGCAGTCCATACTTTCAGTTTCCAGAAAGATGCTTGTAAAGCAGATGGCCCTCTCTCCAGCTGCCCGGCAGGCCACCCTGATCGTAGACCCGCACATATTTTATACAAGAGCTCAAAAGTGGCAAGCTCATACATCCTCCAAGAGCTAACCTTTTCCAGATGAAATACTTCAACAGACTGCAGCTGTCTGCTCAGTTTTTCTTTTTTTTTTTTTTTTTTTTGCACCAGGTTGAACTTTAGACTTCTCAGCTGAAAATTAGGAGTGGCTGCTAACCAACTGGATCACTGCAATCAGTGATCTACAATTTTAATTTGCAATGACCGATTGCCTCAGTCCATAGGAAGTTAGTGCTATTAACCTGGGCAGTAACTCCTTGGCTTCTGCTAAATGTATTTGTGCTTCCTAAATGAGTAACAGGGATTAGCCTCAAATATTCCTTAGTTCTCTTTTATTGTGGTTTAGCAGCAGTTGAAAGTTAGAAAAAAAAAAGATCCAAACTTGAAAAACTGGAATTTATTTAAATTGTTCTTATCCATTATTCGTTAGGATGAATTGGCACTAGGCAAAATAATAAATAAATAAAAATAAAACCCAACAACACAACCCCCCCAAAACAAACTTTTAGTAAATATTACAAATTAAACAATGATTTTAAGATAAGAGGCTAAAGTTCCTAGTTGGAGAAAGTGGTCAAAAATTAATAATTTGCCAGGGGACTGGAAATAAGCTACCTACATTGTCTTTGTGTGACTCCATAGGATAAACAAGGGACTCAGAACCACAAGGTCAGTGGTTCAAGCCTGCTCATCGCTCCACTGTAGAAAGATGAGATTTTCTGCGCTGCAAAGAATTAAAGCTTTGGAAACCCTATAAAGGGTCAATATGAGTCATAGCCAACTCCATGGCAACGATAACAACTCTTAGGAGAAACTAGTACCTATGCAGGTGTTTCTGATTCCCAAGAATGATTTTATATAAGAAAATCATAAACATGTGTTCATTAAATCCTAAGAAACAACTACCCTTGAAGGAAAATAATGTTACTACAACACGTGTGTTTATGTAAGTCACATTCATATAAGATAGCCTTGAACTGCGAGAGATAACAGTGATCTTGATTCAACCATACAGCACTTTGGCACAGTTCTGTAAACATAAACAGATAGTTCAGCTCCAAGAAGCTAAGACTGGTTCTACTCCCTGACCTGCCTTCAGAGCATGAGTTCTGCAGCAAGGGTTTCATTTGGGGTGAGGGTGGTTGGGGGTGAGTAGAGGAGACTGGGAGTAGTGGGACTGGCCCAAGACCCAGTTCTACTTTGTTGTCATTGTTGTTAAGTTCTATCAAGTAGGTTTCGACTCAAAGTGACTTTCCGAGGAGTGGCTGGTGAGTTTGAACCGCTGACCTTGCAGTTAAAACCGACATTTCAGTCTAGAGCTTATCTTACAGTGCCGCAGCAGAGAGATGAAAAGAAGCTTTTCTTGAAAAGACTCCGAGGTCCTAAGCAAGATTATAAAGAGAGAGATAGGGCAAAAAGAATTTCATCCTCAGGTGCCTCCGTAGAAACATATCAACCTTGTTAATGAGTTGAGAATGTATACGTTGGTTCTCTTGAAACTCTTCCTGTTCTCCACATCCTTAGTAAGTTCCTCTGTACCTCACCCCAGAAGACAGAATGTCCTAGTTTGGGACTATTGGAACTGGAGGCTTGGTAATATGTGCCTTATCTGGCGCTTTATGGGGCATAATTCATAAACAAGGAAATGATGGGTGAGAATTGGAGTCAATATGACATCTAGCCCTTTTTTGCCATTTTGTCAAATAGTCCTGGGTCAGATCCTAGTTCCTGGTGGTATGTGAATGCAGGAAAAATATTCAAGTTCCCTAAACCTCAGTTCTCTCACCTGTTAAAGGTTCATCATAGGACTATTTTATAGATCAAATGAGATCGTAGGCACATATCTTTGCATTTAAAATAAAAGTAATCAGGTTATGATATAGAAATTGGCAAATGATGTGGAACTCAACTCAGATACCCACCATCATCAAATTGATTATGACTTATAGCGACCCCATATAGGATTTTTAAAGCTGTAAATCCTTATGGGAGTATAAAGTCTCATCTTTCTCCTATAGAAAGGCTGGTGGGTTTGACCTGCCTACCTTGTTAGCAGTCCAGTGTTTATCCTACAGCAACACTAGGGCTCTTTCCACACAGATAAGGCATTGACAAAATGACCAACACATTTGAACCACGAATTCTCCATGAAGTTGAGGCTTCTCTTTTTAGTAAGTGGCATGTAGCTGCTAGAGACTTGGCCTCCATAAAGATGAAGCTTGATTACCATCGAAGGTGGCAGCACATTTTCAAATGTGGCAGCATTCCAGATTTTAGGTAACCTAATAGAAGAGTCCTGGTGTGGCACTGTGGCTTAATGCGCTGGACTGCAAAGCCGTCTGAACTGCAAGGTCGGGTGTTCAAGCTCACCAGCTGCTCCTCTGAAACCCTATACAAGGTCGTTATGGGTTGGAATCGACTCGACGGCACTTAACAACAGCAACAATAGAAGACATCTGACTGTAAACTGGTAAAAGAACATGAAGGGAGTTTTGCAAAATACTTCTCACACTAATTTGCTATCAGATATATTGTCAGAAAACAGTTAACTATGCAAAACTCTATGAGACTCTTCCCTTTTTTATAAAAAGAATATTAAAAGTTAAGTAATTTAACGGTGCTTAAAAGCTAATCAGGGAGTGTGGTGGCTCTAGAGGTTAAGAACTGGATTATGAACTACAAGGTTGACTGTTAAAGCTGTTCCATAAGAGAAAGATGAGACTTTCTGGCCCTGTAAAAATTTACAGTCTCAGAAAACCTATACAGGGTTGTTGTGAGTCAGAACCAACTAAACGGCACTGAACAACAAAACAAAAAATAGTCAAAAACAAACTAAACTGATGGGCATGTGGGCTGTGTAATGTCCCCTCCCAAATCAGATGGCATCATTCTTCATGTATAGTGATAAGTATGAGGCATCCATAACATGATAGACTCTGAAGTTTTCCAGAAAATTTCTCATAGTCATTTATTGCGGGTAATATCAGCAAGTCAATTTAGCTTAGTTTGATAGATCATAACTGTCCACACCACAGTATTTACTGAGACACACACTACCCTTTTTTCAAGTATGTTTGAAAAAGTTACTTGTAAGACTATTTCTCTACTCTACTGGGATCA
>NW_006408564.1:9757267-9770564 GCF_000296735.1 Chrysochloris asiatica
TACCATAACTTTCCTTTATCCTGTAATTTAGACTGATAACTTATTAGTGATTATTCATATGTTCCAAAGAGCAAGGTTCAATTTTAGGGGTGACAAAAACCTCCAGGTTAAGGTGAACAGACCAAAACTAACACTCTTCAAGGAAGTCGGTTTCTTTGGTGGGAGATGGCAACCCTCAGACAGTACCAAGTGTGTTCTTCATGGTCCTGAGAGCCAAGAGATGCTTCAGCGGTTAATTAGGTTCCTCATCTGGGATCTTCTAGTCTTTCCATTGCTGAGTTCATACAAATCTTCAAGGAGATTCTCTCCTCATCTTGTTCCTTTTCCAGTGTGTTGAAATACTTTGAAAACTACAACCCACCTACCCACTTTGAGTTGATTCCAACTTATAGCAACCCTATAGGGTAGGTTAGAACTGTTAATGTTGTTAGTATTAGGTACTGTCAAGTTGGTTCTGATTCATAATGATCCGATGTACAGCAGAGTGAAATACTGCCTTATCCTGTACCATCCTCACAGTTGTTTTGTATGAGTTCATTGTTGCTGCCATTGTGTTAGTCCATCTCATTGATGGTCTTCCTCTTTTTTACTAACCATCCACTTTACCAAACATGATGTCCTTCTCTAGGTACTGGTCCTTCCTGACAGCATGGCCGATGTATGTGAGACAAAGACTTGCCTTTCTTTCTTTTAAGGAGTGTTCTGGTTGTACTTCTTCCAAGATGGACTTTTTTGCTCTTCTGGAAGTTCATGGTACTTTCAGTATTCCTCTTCAACACCATCAATTCAAATGCATCAATTCTATGGTCTTTTTTATTCACTGTCCAACATTCACATGCATGTGAGGTGATTGAACTGTAAATAGAGAGTGTAAGGAGCAGAGAACCTCATCATTCTACCTTGGAGCAACTTGAGGGTTTGAACTGCCAACCTTGTGGTTAGCAGCCCAACACTTAAACCACTGCACCATCAGGGCTACTTGAGAACTATAAAGCATTATGCAAATATAAAGATTCACAGACCACATGTGTGCCCAACATGGAACTAGGTGCTCTTGGGAGTGTAAATAAGTCAGACCAAGTAGAAGGCACACTAGATACACATCATCTAATCCAGTGTTTCCAAAAATGGAGCACCACCCCTGATGAACCCTGAGATGATTTAAGGTGGTACATAGGTGAACTTTAAGGATTTTAATAGTTATACTTTACATTCAATAGATATATATTTATTATAATGTATATTAGGAAAATATAATTGGTACACCAATGCTCTAATATCATGGATATTATCATGGAGGTCGGAGTCCTGGTGTATTGCTGTAGGATAAAGCTCTGGACTGCAAGATTGGCTTGAATCACAAGCTTGGTTGTTCAAACCTATCAGCTGTTCCTTGGAAACCTTATATAGGTTTTCTATGAGTCAAAATTGATTCGATGGCACTTCACAACAACAACAATCATGTAGGACAAATTTAAGTTAAAAAAAAAAAAACTAGTTGTGACAGGGAAAAAGTAATAGTGTAGGGGATATACAAATATGATAAAAATTGTGAGGATGATATATAAATTAAGAATATTTGGAAAATATTGGGTCCTAGCAAAGGGGATTAGTCCATCTTGCTCAAGGTCAGAAATCAAGTGAGAAGCAGTGTTGGGACTGTTATTCATGTCTCCTAACTGCCAGGCTCATCTTAGGCTTTTTATTACAGCAGGGACCACATATATGAGTTAAAGAGTGTAACCTAACATGATAGAACCTAGACATGTCAAATCTTCAGCAGTGCACTTAAAATATGGAACTTGAACATATAACTACTGATAGCTTTTAGAACAACGCCTATGAGCTTTGAGCTCAGGCCAAGTAGTGGCCTATCTCTGACCCTTTGCAACACTTCAGCAGTTGGACACAGTTGGAGGGGGGAAGTGGCAGCTAAGTTAATTCAGCCTACCTCTCCACCTTCCAGACTGGAACAGCTACCATTCTCTCTTTCCATCCAATGAGTGATGGGATTTAAAACAAAAATATTTTGATAATAGAAGGATAAGAGTCATTTGTAATAATAACTACCATTTGTTTGGTACTGTGCTTACATAATTTCTTCTTTTCCCCCTTGTACTAATTTTTTTATTTTCTGCAAAGGACTCTGCATATAGGACTACCCCAAAAATATTTGTTTGATTTCCTGCTATTTGATGTGTATTCTTTGGGTCTCTCATCAACAAGATGGAGCCTGGCATAGATGGCAGTGTTCAGAATCCTGGCTCTTCCATTATAGCTTCATAGCCCTGGGCAACTTTGTTAACCTCTATATGCTGTAAAAGAGGGGATAATAACAGTACTTATCTTATATGGTTATTGTGAGAACTAAATGAGCTAACATTTATAAAGTGGCTAGAACATTGTCAAGTTCATAATAAGTATTACATAAATCTTTGTTAAAAAATCATTACCAAACTCATAATTTCCTCCTTAAAATTACCTTTCCATTACTACTATTCCCTGATTTACAAAATCAAAACCTTTTCTCTCCTTCTTGCTTACTTACCACCAAATCCTAGATTCTGGAAATAAATGTTTTAATTTACTGTCCTCTTCCCCAAGTTTGTGTGACTTCTAGAACTTTATTTGTCCACCTTTGAACTCTCAAAGGATTTCCTGGGTGGTACAAATTCTTAAGTGCTTGACTACCAACCCAAAATTTGGTGGTTTTAGCCTACTCAGAGATGCTTTGGAAGAAAGGCTTGGTGATTCGCTTTCAAAGGTCATAATCTTGAAAGTCCAGTGGAGCACAGTACTGCTCTGCAACACATGATTGGAGTCAACAACTAGTTTGATTTTTTTTTTTTGCTCTTGATCTCCTTAGTGTTGCTGTGGGTTAGGCATTGGGCCACTAACCACAAGGTCAATGGTTCAAACCCACCAGCTGTTCCAAAGGAGAAAGACGAGGCTGTCTGTTCCCATAAAGATTTGTAGTCTTGGAAACCATATATAGGGTTGCTATGATTTGAAATCAACTCAAAGACAATGGGTTTGTTCGGGTTTTGTTGATCTCCCACACGTTTCTCTATGTAACTCCAGTCTATTCTGAATTGTACATACAAAGTATTTGCAATCATTCCTTTTTTATGTCAAATCTCTGCTCTGATACTTACATGGTGACTTTCACTGCCAAAACCAACCTAAGACTCCTATGTCTGCCTTTGGAGACCCCTTTAATCTAGGCTTGCTCTGCTTTCCTAATCTTTTTTAAAAAATTATTATAACTTCCCATCTATACCTTTCCTACCCCTTGCAACCATTAATCTACTATGTGTCAATGTATTTGCTCATTCTAGATATTTCATATAAATTAAATCACACAATATATGTCCTTTTGTGTCGGAGTTATTTCATTCAGAATAATGTTTTCAACGTTCATCCAAGTAATAGCATGTATCAGAATTTCATTTCCTTCTATGTGCCTGCATCAATTCTGAACCTCATACCACCATAATTAATTATTATCTCTATTTTACAAATGAGGTGACAAATGAAGTTCAAGGTAAATTAACATGCCCAAATGAGAAAGCCAGGTCTCAATTCTAGATCTACCTGGCTGCAAAGCCATACTACTTCATAGTCAACATTATTTTCCACATGGAAAATGGGGAGGCATGTGACATGATATTCAATAATATAAGGACACATGTAATTATGCTAGTTAGATAGTCAAAATCTTTAGGTGTAGGGGAATTTGTTGTTGTTGTTGTAAAGTGCCGTGGAGTCTGTTCCAACTCATAATACCCCTGCATAGAAATTTAGAATAAGACAAATCATTATTTATTCATTTTCTGAAGTCATTTGGGATGACTTCAATGCTCAGCACTGGTTATTTACCTGAAAAGAGAGATTGACAAACTATAGTCCATAGGTCAACTCCCACCTGCTGTCTGTTTTTGTAAATAAAGTTTTATTGGAAGAAGGTCACACCCATCAATTCACATACTGTCTGTGGCTGCTTTTACCCTAAAATGCACAGTTAAGCTGTAAAAGAGACCATCGGCCTCTTTCCAAAAGGTTTAATGACTTTTCTTCTTAGGTCACAGAGAACTATATAAAATAGGGAGACAGGAAGATTAAAATTCTGAGTACAGGAGAAATAAAAAATTGTGATTTCTAATTTGACCCCCAATACCATCTTCACATGTTGTTGTTAGGTACCATCAGATCAGTTCTGACTCACAGCGACCCTGTGAACAACAGAACAAAACATTTCCTGGTCCTATGCCATCTTCACAAATGTTATTCTTGAGTCCACTGCTGTTTCCACAGAATCGATCCATCTCATTGGTGGGTCTTCCTCTTCTTTGCTGACCCGCCACTTTACCAAGCATGATGTCCTTCTCCAGGAACTGGTCCCTTTTGATAATGTCTGAAGTATGAGAGATGAAGTCTCGCCATCCTTGCTTCTAATAAGCATTCCGGAAGTATTTACAACACAGATTTGTTTGTTCATCTGGCCTCTCCTATTCATTGCCTAACTTTCACATGCATATGAGGTCATTGAAAACACTTTGACTTGCGTCAGGTGCATCTTAGTCCTCAAACTGATATTCAGCCCTTTGACTTACTCATTTCTTCCATTCACTTTAACATCTCTATGCTAGATAACAAGTTTTAGAGTCTCATCTGACATTCATTTTGGTCATTTTTTTCTTTCCTGTCTTACTAATGACTTTTCTTTTCTTCCTATATAATGTTCTTAAAACAACTTTTCTGGTCTTTGGTGATTTGTGTCTAATGCATCAGATCTGTTCTGAGATGCCCTCTAAATTCAGGTGGGATATGTTCAAGGTCATATCTTGGCCCTCATGGCTTGTTTTCACTTTTTTCTGCTTCATTCTGAAATTGCATATGAGAAATTGATGGTCTGTACAAAGTCAGCTCCTGGCCATGTTTTGGCTGATGATGATATGAGCTTTTCCATCATCTCTTGCCTCTCAAGTAGTATATTTGATTCCTGTGTATTCCATCTAGTGAGGTCTATGTGTATAATTACCTTTTATATTATTTTAAAAAGGTATTTTCAATGAAAAAGTCATTGGTCTTGCGAAATTCTATCATGTGATCTCCAGCAAAATTTCTATCACTGTGGCCATATTTTCAAATTGCTGATCATTCCTCTTTGTTTTCAACTTTTATATTCTGATCACCAGTAATTATTAGTATATCTTAATTGCATGTTTGATCAATTTCAAACTGAAGAATGTGGTAGAATTGTTCAATTTTATTATCACTGGCTTTAGTGGTTTTGCATAAATCTGAATAGAAGTGATATTAACTTGTCTTCCTTGCAGGCATGTGGCTATTATCCTATCACAGACAGTGTTGTACTTCAAGGTAGATCTTGAAAATTCTTTTTGATGATGAATGCTATGCCATTCCTCTTGACTTTGTTATTACTGGTATAGTAAATCATATGATTGTCAGATTCTAAAGGGCTAATACCCATCCATTTCATGTCACTGATGCCCGGGGTATCAGTCTTGATGCGTTTCATTTCATTTTTGACAACTACCAATTTTCCTAGGTTCATACTTCATATATTATATGTTCTGATTATCAATATATGTTTACAGCTGTTTCGCCTTGATTTGAGTTGTGCCCCATCAGCAAATGAAGATTCTGAAAGCTTTATTCCTTTCCTGTCATCACAGTCAACTGTACTTTGAGGAGTCACATCTTCCACAGTAGCATTTTGAGTACCTTCCAAGCTAAGGCGTTCATCTTCCGGCAGTACATCTGACAGTGTTCTGGTACCAGTCTTAGTATTTCCATTTTCTTGCACTTTACCTGACAGGGTTCTTCCACCGCTATTCCTAAGGTTTTCAGTGGTTAAACACTCAGAAGTCATCTGCCGCTCCTTCTTCCTAGTGTGTCTTAATTTGCAAGCTCCGCTGAAACTGCCCAGCATTGGTGACCCTGCTGTTATTTAAAATACTGGGGGCATGGTTTCTATCATCATAGCAACATGCAAACCATCACTGTATGACAAACTGACATCAGTGTTTTTGAGTCTCATTGTTATTATTCATAAAACAGAAGCAGTGCGCCACCTGCTCAAACTGTCATATGTGTCATTGTGAATTGTAATAGGTATTAAATATAATAATGAAAAACCCAAATTCATTGTCAACGAGTCATTTCTGACTCACAGCAAACCTGTGTATGGTTTCTGAGCTGTAAATCTTTATAGGAGCAGACAGCCTCTTGTGGAGCATCTCGTGAGTTTGGAGTGTCTGCTGGGTTTGAACTTCCGACTTTGCAGTTTAGTGCTTATCTTAAAGAGCCACAAGAGCTCCTTAAATAATAATAGCTACATGTTACTGCATACTTATGACCAGGCAATTTTCTAAGCAATTTACATGTAGTAACTTATTACCGAAGGGGAAGCTTGGGGTAAAGGAGTTATTTATTATAAACTATTATTGTGTTCTTTCCTTGCATCTTTCTGGAGATGTAATCTTGCCCTACTTGGTTAAAGGCAAGCATATGCCTAGGGTGGAAGGCAGGGATGGGGAGGAAGATAAGGATTTATTTCAGAAGGAAGTAACATAGAAAGAAGAAGGTCACCGTAGCTTCAGAGAAGCAAAGGCACACTGCACAGGGAGATAAAATCTTGTAAGTGAGACCATTTTCTTGTGAGAATATTAAAAAAAAATTACAGTGTCTTTTAGAGTATGGGAGCAAGCTCGAAGGAGCCCTTCTAGAGTATGGTGTGGAATAGACATCCCTTTTGCCCATACAGCTAGGTGGAATCTAGGGATTAGGGTGTAGGGGAAGTAAAAGGACAACAGCCTGCTAAATGGCAGAGAGAGAAAGGGGTGAGTAGAGAGGAAGACTGACAGAAAGGAATATGTTTCTGATTCCACTCCCATGGCTTTGGAGTGGGAATGGGGCAGATACACCAGGTAATTCAGGGTTGAATAGAGGAAAAGGGGTGAATGCCCATGCCTCATTTTGAAGTACAGGCAAGGATGTCATCATGGACTTTCCAATATTCACCTGGGGCACAGTGGTACAGGAGGCTAGGAGAAGGGGCTTCTCAGCTTCTCTCAACCTTGGCAGTGAGTATGAACTGCAGTCTGCCATGGAGTCTCTGTCCCAGTGATATGGAAAGAAGCCATTGAAAGGGTTTGGGTCTGTAGCCAGAAGGGGCAGGAATGGATTTGCTGGGGAGCAGCAGTGGGTGTCGTCACCTTGACCACAGTCCTCAGGGGAGAGAGAGGAGAAAGGAGTCACTGAGAATCTAAGCATTTTTATCCAAAAGTGATTTAACTAAAATACTGTTTAATTCTTTTACTGTTTAATTTGAAATGGGATTATGTATTTGGATTTTTCTCTCCCTGGCACTATTTACAAAAGGTTAGGAAAATCAGCTTAATTTTGACTGAAATTATTAAAATGATATCTTGTTCTTATATAAATAGATTGTTTTTGTGAGTTAAAAACATTTTCCTTATTGCCACTTATGTATTGGACTCCAGAGCCAGAGCACACAAAAACTTTGAAGAGTTATGTAGACTTCAAGAACTGTTGTCACCATTGTTATTGTTGCTGTGGTTGCCATTAGTAGGAGATAAGTAGTTATGCTCAAACGGAAACTATAAATATCACTGTGAAGTCTGGAACTGTGCTGGAATTCATAGCATATAATATGTGTTATGTGCTGGAACTCATAATAGGTTGCAAAGCTAGTATAGGGTAACATCTGACCTCATCTAACTCCACAAATGTGTAGAAGGTGAATCACTGTCAACTACAGTCCAAGGCTGACTCCTGTTAGGTAGAGGTGAAGCATGCCTCCACCGTTCAACATTGTAATTAATTCTAACACCAACCAACCCTCCCATAGTACTATTTCTCCACAGAGTTCAATCATTTATTGCAATGGCTACACAAAACTCACAAACAGTATTCATGATTGTGGGGTCTACTGGGGAATTAACAAGTTACAACTCAGAATTAGAAATGACACAGGATAGGTTTTCAGTCATGACAGTGTCTTCTTAACATTGCCCACAGGCATGCCCAGGTCTTCAGCCTCTCTGGACCCTTGGCATCTGCTCTGCTCAGAAAAGTGTTACAAATCTCTTTTAACTCTGCCAATAAATGCTTACTCTGCCAGTGAGCCTCAGTCTCAAGGAGCTCAGGTCTAGCTTCATGGGTGGACAAACAGTTGCTGTTGTTATTGTTAAGTGCCATTGAATAGGTTCCAACTCATAGGAATCCTATGCACACCAGTACGAAACACTGTTTGGTCCTGTGCCATACACTGGTTGTTAGTTTGAAACCACTATTGCTGCCACTGTGTCAATTCATCTTATTGGGCGTCTTTCTCTTTTTCACTAACTCTTTACTTTTCCATGTATGATGTCCTTCTCCAGGGACTGGCTCCTCCTAACAACATTTCCAAAGCAGGAGAGACTGTCTTGCCATTTTCTCTTTTAAGGGAAATTCTGTCTGTACGTTTTCTAACACAGATTTGTTTGTTATTCTGGCAGTCCATGGTACTTTTACTATTCTTCTCCAATACCATATCTCAAATGTATAAATTCTTTTTATGGTCTTTCTTAGTCATTGTCCAACTTTCACATGTATATGAGGCTACTGAATATACTATGGCTTAGGTCAGGTGCACCTTAGTCCACAAACTGGCATCATTGCTCTTGAACACTTTAAATAGGTCTTTTGCAGCAGATTTGCTAAATGCTATACATCATTTGATATCTTGACTGATACTTCCATGAATGTTAATTGTGAATTAAGCAAAAAGAAGTCTTTGACAACTTCATTCCTATCTCCATTTATTATGATGTCGTTTATTGGTCCAGTCATGAGGATTTTCATTTTGTTTACATTGAAATGCAGTTGATACTAAAGGCTATAGTCTTTGATCTTCATCAGTAAGTTCTTCAAGCTATCTTGGCTTCCAGCAAGCAAAGTTGTATAATCTGTATGTCACAGGTTGTAAATGAGTCTTTCTCTAATCCTGATGCCACAGTCTTCTTCATATAATTCAGCTTCTGGGATTACTTGCTCAGCGTACACACTGAATAAATATTTCTGACTTTGAAACATTCAGTATCCTCTTGTTTTGGTCTATTCACTGCCTCTTGGTCTATGTACAGGTTTTTCATAAGTACAATGAAATGCTCTGAAATACCTGTTCATTGCAATGCTGTCCATAGTTTGTTATGGTCCACACAGTCAACAAAGCACAGTAAACATCTTTCAGGTATTCTCTGCTTTGGCCAAGATCCATCTCATTTCAGCAATGATATTTTAATTTCCTCGTCCTCTTTTGAATACAGTTTGAATTTGTAGTAGTTCGCTGTTGATGTACTGTTATGCTATGAACTATCTTCGGCAAAAATTTACTTGCATGTAATATTAATATGTTTGATGGTTCATTGAGTCACATTTTTTTTCTTTAAACTTTTTATTTTGAATTGAGTAAAGGTTTACAGAACAAGATCATTAGTCTCACATTCAAAAAAATTATACACTTCAGGTCATTATAATGATTGCAATCCCTTCCATGTACCATCAGTTAACAGTATTTACCTCTATTCACTTTAAGTCTCGCATTTCTCCCTGTGTCTTTTATTGCCTTCATCTTTACTATGCCAACTTCCCTCTTGTTGTATATTACCTTCCTCCTCACCCAAGTGAACATGTCTACTCTCTACCCAGTGAATATTTTCCTTTCTCTCCTAACCCTGGTAACCATCATAGAATGTTTCTCTTAGCAAGAAAATCTTTTCATAACTTTTTACAACAGTGGTCTCATATAATATTTGTCCAGTTTCACTCAGCATGATATACTCTAGGTTTATCCATAATATGAGGTGTTTCATAGATTTGTCATTATTCTTTAATGTTGCATAGTATTTCATTGTGTATCAAAATTTCTATCCATTTTGCTACTCTCTGTCTTTTGACCACAGCCTTCTTTTTTGGATTTCACAACCTTCTTTTTGATTTCAATGTAAGGTAAAGGACACAAAGATCTTTATAACTGGACTAATAAATAACATCATGATAAATGGAGAAATGAATGAAGTTGTAAAATATTTTGCTTGGATTCACAATCAGCACTCATGGAAGCAGCAGTCAATAAATCCAACACTGTATTGCATTAGTTAATTTGCTACAAATAACCTATTTTAAGTGCTCAGTAGCAAATATATTAGTTTGAAAGCTGACTCAAACCATGGTGTTTTCTATTGCCTCATATGCATGTGAAAGTTGGATAATGAATAAGGAAGATCATATATGAACTGATGAGTTTGAATTACTGTGTTGGAGAATAGTGTTACAAGTTCCAAGGACTACCAAAAAATCAAACAAACAAATGTGTCTTAGAAGAAGTACAGATAGAATGATTCTAAGAAACCAGGATGGCGAGACATTGTCTCTCATACTTCAGACACGACATCAGGAGGGACAAGTCCTCGAGAAAGATATCCTGGTTGGTAAAGTGGAGGGTCAGCAAAATAGAAGAAGACCCTCCAGGAGATGGATTGACATGGTAGCAGCAGCAATGGGCTCAAACGTAACAATAATTGTGAAGTTTGGGCAGAAACCATCATTGTTTCATTTTGTTGTGCATAGGGTCACTGTGAGTCAGAACTGACTCGATGGTACCTAACAACACAATACCAACCAAGTCCTTTGGTGTAGTTTCAAACATGATGGCTAGATGGTCATGCCAAATAATTCACCGCACTGAACATGTCCAAGTATGTGAGACAAAGGAGAATTCTGGTTGTACTTCTTCCAAGACAGTTTTGTTTGTTCTTCTGGCAGGCCATGGTATATTTAATACTCTTTACCAGCATCACAATTCAAAGCTATCAGTTCTTCAGCTTTCCCTTTTTATTATGTAGGGTTTGCATTCATACAATGCAGTTGAAATTACAGGAAATATGCAAAGGTGAGGTGCTCTAGAGAGCAATGAGTAAAAGCAGAAATAATCTACTTACATGTAGGAGATCTAATCCACAGCTTACCTTGGGGTTCTGGGGAAAGGAAATGGATTCTCTTAAGATACTTGCTTTTTTGACCTCTTTGTGGTTTAAATTTTACTCTAAAGAAAAGGTTGAAACTGGAGGACATTATACTTAGTGAAATTAGTCAGTCGCAAAAGGACAAATATTATATGAGACCCCATTGAGAAAACTCAAGAAAACGTTTTCAAACTAAAATAGTTTTTGATGGCCACACACAAGGGTGTGAGGGAAGGGAGAATAATTCTCTAGCTGAAAGGCAGATATATGTTAACTTGGGTGACAGGAAAGGCATTATACAAGAAAGGAAGTTGGCAGAAGAATGATGAAGACAGGTGAAGCTACAGGGAGAAATGTAAGGATTAAAGGCTGTGTGAGTGAGTGTGGGAGGAACAGTGGGAGTGTAGTTACAAATATATGAGGACTTGACAGAGGATGTGTGTACATCGGATTTAGCTTTGCTGCAAACAGTTATGAATGTGGTGGAACATACAGGGGACATAATTATGAAAACTTCTTAGACATTATCAAATGCCTTGAGGCAACAACTTTCTGGGCCTAAAGTCTCAGAACCATAGTCTCAAGGACACTTTGGTCAGTTGGCATAAGATAATCCACAAAAGAACAATGTTCTACTTCCTACTTTGTTCAGTAGCCACTGGGATCTTAAAAGCTCATGAATGGCCATCTCACGAGTAACTCCATGTGTGAAAGAAAGAAGAGTGAAGATACCTGGGATCAGTTGGTACAATGGACTGATGGAAAAGGTGAACCTCAATCTCCATGACTGTGAGACCAGAGAACCAGATGGTGCCTGACTACCACTATCAACTGCTTTGAATTACATTAGAAGGTCCTGAGTAGAGTGTTTGTGGAACGAAACACAAAATTAAATATATAAAAATGGCCAGGTGTACTCTTCAGAAATAAACTGGAGGAACCTGAGCCAATGGCCCTCATCCACCTCTCAGGTCTGGAACAGAACTGACTCTCATGGCTCAATTTGCATTGAAGCAGTGGATAAGGTGGGCAATATCAATAGTGAGGTGTGCTTACCATGGGATGGTACAGAAAACCATTTAAGATCAAAAGGGCAACATTTACCTGGGGACAAGTTTCAGAGGGATTGGGAATGGAAACAGGAGCCACAGAGAGAAAGTAGTATAACATTTTTCTACATAGAGGTGATTGCAGTCAGTAAGATTAAACAAATTGTGTGATTTGTTGGATGTAATTGATGATCTACTCTGTAAACCTTCACTCAATTTACAATAAAATGTTTCAAGAAGAATAAACAAAAGGTTGAAAATAAGCTTGGAACTAGAAGATTCTAAGACCTGGAGGGATGTTTACAATGAGCTTCTTCTCCTCTATTTGTAGTCTTATAGCAGTTGTTCAGATTGAAGAAGTTAGTAGAATTCTTCTATTCCGTCCTCACTGACTTTAGTGGTTCATAAATATATTTGAATAATAGTGATATTAACTGGTCTTCCCAGTAGGTGCATGGATACTATCCTATCACGGACAGCACTGTAGCTCATGACTGATCTTGCAATGCTTTTTTTGATGATGAATGCGACACCATTCCTTTTAAATTTATCATTATAGGCATAGTAACCATGTGGTTGTCAGATTCAAAATGGCCAATACCGTTCCATTTCATCTCACTAATGCATAAAATATCAGTGTTTATGCATTACATTTCATTCCATTTGATCAATCTGAAATTGATCAAACATGCAATCAAGGTGTATTGATCATTACTGGTGATTGGAATGCAAAGGTTGGAAACAAAGCAGAAGGATCAATAGTTGGAAAACATTGCTGATAGAAATGATGCTGGATATTGCATTATATAATTCTGCAAAATCAATTTATTCATTTCAAATGCATTCTTTAGACACCATAAGAGACAATTATACACAAGGACTTCACCAGATGGAATACACAGAAATCCAACTGACTTTATCTGTGGAAAGAGATGGTGGGAAAGCTCCATATCATCAGCCAAAACAAGGCCAGGGCTAATTATGGATCAGACTACAAACTGCTCATACATAAATTCAACCTGAAGCCAAAGAAAATGAAGACAAGTCCATGAGAGCTAAAATATGACCTTGAATATATCCCACCTGAATTTAGAAATCATCTGAAGAACAGATTTGATACATTAAACACTAAAGACCAAAGACCAGAAGAGTTGTGGGATGACATCAACAACATCATACAGGAAGAAAGCAAAA
>NW_006408564.1:9771569-9778814 GCF_000296735.1 Chrysochloris asiatica
TGGGTTATATGAAGAAAAACATGGCATCAGGATTGGAGGAAGAGTTATTAACAACCTGAGATATGCAGATGATACAACCTTGCTTGCTGAAATTGAAGAGGACTTAAAACACTGATGAAGATCAAAGAGCACAGCCTTTGGAATGGATTGCTTCTCAATGTAAAGAAAACAAAAATCTTCACCACTGGACCAATAAACAACATTCTTATCAAAGAGAAAAGATTGAAGTTTTCAAGGACTTCATTCTTCTTGGATCAACCATCAACCCTCATGGAAGCAGCAGTCAAGAAATCAAACGATGTATTGCATTAGGTAAATCTGTTGCACAAGACCCTTTTAAATTGTTGAAGAACAAAATGTCGGCTTGAGTAGTAAGGTGCACCTGACCCAAGCCATGGTATTTTCAATAACCTCATATGTATGCGAAAGCTGGACAGTGAATAAGAAAGACTGTAGAAGAATTGATGCTTTTGAGTTATGGTATTGGAAGAGAATATTAGACATGACATGGGCTGCCAAAAGAACCAACAGATCTGTGTTAGAAGTGCAGCCAGAGTGTTCCTTGGATGCCAGGATGGCCAAACTTCATCTCTTATACTTTAGACATAGTGTTTGGAGGGACCAGTCTCTGGAGTAGGATATCATGTTTGGTAAGGTGGAGGGTCAGAGAAAAAGAGGAAGACCCTCAGCGGGATGGATTGGCAAATTGGCAGCAGCAATGGGCTCAAACGTGGCAACAATTGTGAAGTTGGCTCCGGATCGGGCAGTGTTTCATTCTGTTGTGCCGACTCAATGGCACCTAAAAACAAGAAGTTGTTCAGAATTGTAGAGAGAAGAGCAGGTGGCAGTTAGAGTGAAGGGTAGGCAGGGGAAATGGTTATATGGGTGAGAACTTTGGGTCATAGTTGTTGTTAAGTGCCCTCGAGTCGGTTCCAACTCATAACGACCCTAAACAGGGTTTCCCAGGAACGGCTGGTGAACTTGAACCACCAACCTTGTGGTTCAAACTGACCTTGCAGTCCAGTGCATTAACCCACAGCGCGTCACCAGGACTCCCGAGTCACAGTGGAGGGTTAAAAGGGGTGGTGCTTCCTACCTCTGTGCAAAGTCTCTTAAGTTACCCTTTAGGATCCCTGGCTCTGGTCTAATTAGCTGGCAAATGCTCCTACAAGCCAGAAAGAGAATGAAAGCAGAGCCTTTGGAATACCATCTGCTGAACGTGTTCTGGAACATGCCAGCTGCCTGACTTTGAATGATTTGGAAGTTATTTATGTTTCAAGCTCTAACAACAGTCTCCAAACACTGTTTTCCTGCTAGGAAACCGTTTGCCTCTTTCCTTGAGAGGTTTGAGAGCGCACTGATTATTCCAGTGGGAAAAGCTGTCAAGATGGTTCATCTGGAGCTTCCATTTGGTTGAGGAAAAATAATTTTTTTTTAAGTAGGCAGAGTGGTGGAGTATATATAATCAGGCCTGGCTTTCATGCCTGGAAACTGTCTTCATCCCAAATCTCTGCTAGGCTGTTTTCCAAGTTACAAACTGTAATGCTGAAATGTGGCTAAGTGTAGAATCCAAACATGCCCCATGTCTCTGCCTGGCAGAGTAGAAGGACTGAGGAACAGAACATTAGTAAAATTTAGTCATAGGCAATATTTGTTCTGTGAACATTCACTTGTTTGCGTAGTCTGAGATTCTTACAATGCAAAATGAATGTGTTTATAGCTATGTTCTCCTCTTCTTCAGTTTGTTTCTCTTTACTATCCACATTTTCTATAATGATCTTGTTGTTAATTGCTGTCAAGTTGGCTTCCTATTCATAGCAAACCTGTATATGGTTTCTAAGGAGTGGCTGGTGGGTTTGAACTGCCTACCTTGCAGTTCAGTGTATTATTATTCTGCAGTGCCAAACCAATATGCCACAATGAGTATATACATATAAAATATAGTAGTGAAAACTTGAGTCTTAACAAATGCTAACAGTGTGTGCCCTTAGAAGTTACTTTGAGGGATGGCGAGAGATTAGAAAACAATGATCCAGGTCTTCATTTAAGGCCATTGTCACAGCCTCCCAACTCCCACTGTGTTCTTCAAGATGTATGTAAATGCTAGGGTTTTAACAACTCTCCCAGTGTAGTCTTGGTATTAGATACAATTAAGATGTGATTGTTTAATTTTCTTGGAGGTTTTGCTATATTGTGGAACACTAGGATGAATTCCTTATTTGTAGGATATGTACAGAAACATCAAAGAATGAAGTATCATAATGTTGTTGTTATTAAGTACCATCAAGTCGATTTCGACCCATAGCAACCCTGTATAGCATTTCTGAGGAGCACCTGGTGAGCTTGAACTGCTGACCTTGCAGTTCAAATGGCTTTGCAGTGTGGCGCAATGGCTTAGATGAAAAAGCAAATATGTAGTGCATACAGTTAGAAATTGTTGAATTTAGGTGGGTATTCTGGGGACTGTGGTGGCTTTATACAATAAGCACCAGACTATGAACCATAAGGTTGGTGGTTTAAGCCCAACAGTCTCTCCATGAGAGACAGATGAGGCTGTCAGCTTCTGCAAAGAATTACAGTCTTGGACACCCTACACAGGGTCCCTGTGAGTTGGAATTGACTTGATGGCACATAACAACAATACCATGGGTAGTCCTTAAACTCTTAAAACCTTTTTCTATTTTTTTTAAAGCTTTTATAATGAAAATTATAGTGAAAAAATGTATTATGAAATAAAGACTCTTAAATCTTCCCCCTTAATTTCATCACTTGCTATTTTTCTTCTTTGAGATGTCCTTATAATTTTAAATAGACTTTTAAATTTAGAACAATTTTAGGTCTTTAGAAATATTGTACAGTGAGTTCTCATATACCCTCTTTCCTCTCTGCATACAATTTCTCCTATTACTAACATCTTGAATTTCATTTCTGTTGTTGCACATTTGTTACATTTAATGAACCAGTAATGATATATTATTATTAACTGGAGTTCATCCTTTTGATTGGGGTTTATTCTTTTTGCTGTATAATCCCATGGGTTTTGACAAGTGTAAAATAAAATGTGTCCACCATTGCAGTATTGTTCAGAAGTGTCTCACTGCCCTAAAAATGCCCTGCATTCTACATACTTATCTCTTCCTTTTTCCTCCTCAATACCCACCAAACATTGATATTTTTACTGTCTCTCTAGTTCTGGTGTGGTACTGTGGGTTAATGTGCTGGACTGTAAAGTCGATGTGAACCACAAGGTCAGCAGTTCTAGCTTGCCATCTACTCCTTGGAAACCCTATATAGGGTCATTATGGGTGGGAACTGACTCGAAAGCATTTAACATCAACATCAACAATCTGTATAGTTTTCATGGGAGAAAGATGAGACTTTCTGCTCTGTAAAGATTTACAGCCTCAGAAACCCTATCTAGGGTTGCTATGAGTCAGAATCAACTCTATGTCAGTGAGTTGGTTTTGAGAATTTTATAGTTTTACCTTTTCCAGATTTTGTATAATTTGAATCATATAGTAGATAGCTTTTCCAGATTGCCTTTTTTCCCACATTGCTGTTGTTGTTGTTGTGAAGTGCCGTTGAGTTGGTTCTGACCCACAGTGACCCTCTGTGGGGTTTCTGAGGAGCAGCTGGTGATCTTGAACCACCATAGCAATATGCATTTAAGGTTCCACCTTGTCTTTTCTTGGCATGTGTCTCAGGCATTAGTACTACTGTAACAGAAATAGCACACGTGGCTGATTTTAATAAGCAGAAATGTATTTTCTCACAGTTTAGGAAGTTTGAAGTCCAAATTCAGGGTGCTGGCTCTAGGGAACGGTGCTCTCTCTCTCTGTTTGCTCTGGGGAAAAGGCCCTGGTCTCTTCTCAGTTTCTGTCTCTTGGTTCCTTGGTGATCTTCATGTCACCTGGCATCTGTCTTTCTCCATCTGTGCTTGCTTCTTTATGCCCAATCTAGAAGGTGACTGGTTCAAGAAACACCCTTCACTGATATGACCTTGTTGACAGACCCTATTCCCAAGTGGGATTCTATTCAGAAGTATAGGAGTTAGGGTTTATAACACATATTTTGGGGGAATATGTGTTATAAATCAATCCCTGCCACTTTGTCCTACTGTGGTAGGTTGGGTGTGTCTGTTATTCTGGAAGCTATGCCAGCAGTATTTTTAATGCCAGCTGAGTCGCCCATGGTGGATAAGTTTCAGATGAGCTTCCAGGACTAGGAAGAAGCAGAGATGGACTATTTCCAAATATTTAGTCACTGAAAATCTTGTGAGTAACAGTGGAATACTGTCAGATAACACCAGAATATTAAATATTCTTAATGACCTTTTGCTTTCTTCCTTTATGATGTTCTTGATGTCATTCCACAACTCTTCTAGTCTTTGGTCATTAGTATCTAGTGTCTGCTCTGGGGAAAAGGCCCTGAGCAACATGATGAAGAACCAGAATATTGTCAGATCAAGAGTTAGAAAATGAGCATTTTATGTTGGAAGGCACTCAAAATACGACAGGGGAAGAGCTGCTTCCTCAAAGTAGAGTTGACCTTGAATCTGAGTTGGCCATGTCTATCATTTTAGCCAGCAAAATGTGCTAGAAGTTATACTGTATCACTTCTGGGCCTAATCTGGCAAATTCCATCTCTATATTCTTAGACGTAAGCTACCACACAAAAAGTCCAGCTGTGAGAAAGTCCAAATTAGCCTGGTAGAAAGAACGTGTAGAGACCTAAGGAACCCAGGCAATGACACACCAGCTGAGCTTCCAGCTTCCTGTCAGGACCAGCTTGCCACACAAATGACAATTCATCTTGTAAATGGACTCCCTACCCCCCATTAATGTTTTCTGAAACATGAATGGATGGTCTTTCCAAACAGTGCACAAATTGCAGATGTGTCAACGAAGACATTTCATGCCACTACATTTTAAGGGGTAGTTTGTTATGCAGCAATAGATAACGGAAACACTTTAAATTTCTTTCTTGATTTCTTTTTATTGCAGATTCCTTGATCTTTAAAATTTATCTGCGGTTATGGGGGGCTTACTTCCTAAGGCATATTTCTTTGCTTTCTTTTTGCTTATGATGCTCCTTTCTTCCTCTCCACTACCCCTGCATCATCAACATGACCAATACTTATGTTCTATGTTAGGGCCTGTCTACTTAGGACTTGTCTTTAAATAAGACCAGGTGTTTGTAAAATCGAAAGTTTAGAGCAGCTTTGATTTAGTTTTCACTCCTGTATCCTCTCCCCTGGAGTGATGTCTGCCTTTGATTTTCAGTGTTTCCGATGTTGTGGCTCAGAGGAAACCCTTAAAAGTTAAAATCTCTTCTGCTCTATAATTGGGTGAATAACACTTTTTTTTCTGTGTAGCCTACTTCATTTCCAGCAATCTTCCTTAGCAATAAATTGTTTTGCTAAGTGCCATTCAGTCTATCTCAACCCATAGCAACTCTACAAAGAATTTTCAAGGAGCAGCTGGTGGGTTTGAACTGCTGACCTTGTGATTCGCAATTCAGCGTTTATCATACAGTGCTACACCTGGACTCCTTGCAATAAGAGAAAAACTACATAATTTATTGTTCAAGTTATCATTCATTTTACAGTGAAAACCAAAGCTAAAACCAAATTCACTACCATTGAGCGGATTCTAACATATAGCCACCAATATGGGGTTTTTGAGACTGTACATCTTTACAGGAGCAAACAGCCTCATTTTTCTCTTGCAGTGCAGATGGTGAATTTGAACTGTTGACCTTGTGACTAGCAACCCAACACCTAACACACAGTGCCACCAGGGCTCCTTTTTACAATGAAAGGAGGTCAGAGGTCCTATTTTTAATTAAGAACCCTGGTGCAGTGTTGTAGGATTAGCACTGAGCTGCTAACTGCAAGGTTGGCAGTTCAAACCCACCTGTCACTCTCAGAAATCCTATACAGGGTTGCTATGAGTTGGAACTGACTTGATGGCACACAGTAACAACAACAACAATTTGTTATTAATATTAAGATGACAGGCACAAACTGGCCAAACTGAGTCATCAAATCACCTTTCCTGAATTGCAGGCAATAGAAATGACATGTACCATCTTGAATTCAACTTGTTTGGTTTTACTGCTGAAGAATGGGATTTTGCAGGACAGTCACAATTTCTCCTTTGACCTGATTCTGTCCCTGGATCTCATTTTTCCCAGCATTAAATTACTGCATCAACCTTTGTGGACTAGGACAGTTGTGTAATGGGATAATCTGTATCTCATTTATTTTCTGTGGAGGTAATGTGTACATGGTTTAGCACTGCAGGATTATGCACTGGGCTACAAGGTCAGTTTGGACCTCAAGGTTAGTGGTTCAAACCCATGAGCTATTTCTTGGAAAACCTATACAGTATCGCTATGAGTTGGAACCAACTGGACAGCAGTTAATAATAGCACTATGTACCTTCAGTGAATTCCTTCTTTTAGCCCGGGTACCAAAGCAAATGACACAATTGTGATTTGTAGCCCCTGTTTTATAGTTTTGTAGGGTAAACACTGGACTGCTAGCCCTAAGGACAGCAGTTCAAGCCCACAAGCTTCTCCGTATTTGAAACAGACTCAATGACACCACCACTATCAACAGTAGCATCATTACTATGGGAATATATGTTCCTTCTGTTTTCATTTTTTAAAGTTGTTTTTGGTGGGTTCAGAGGGAGAGAAGCGGAATGAACATGTCTTGATTCTAGTATCTATAACTGGAAGACCACTGTTTTGATATGGAGACATGGCCAGTTTATAGAAGGCAGATTGCAGTACATCAGGAATAGTAGTTTCCCTATGTGCTAAAATGAAACAAAACAGAAAGCAATGTATTTTGTACTTAAATTACTAATGAGATTTGCTTCACTGGTTGTTGTTACTGAGTGCCTTCAAGTAGGTTCTAACTCAAAGTGACCTGTCTAGGGTTTCCAAGAAACAACTGATGGGTTTGAATCGCTGACTTTTTAGTTAGTAGTCCAGTGCTTATCCTACAGTGCCACACCGGGACTTAGGCTTATTTCATAGAGGTGAGAGGATATATATATAATGCATTTAATTCTGAAATTTTGACAAAGGGCATGAACTATTTTTAAAAATCAGAAAAGAAATCAATGAAGATAACTCTTACTGTACATGGCTCTGATGATCAGGACCACTACTAACAAGACTCCCTGTAGTCAAGCTGAAATGTCCTTTTATTTCACCCAGCTACCATTTTATCAA
>NW_006408564.1:9778984-9808036 GCF_000296735.1 Chrysochloris asiatica
AACAACAACAACAACAACCATTTTATCAAGGAGCTCTGGTAGTGTAGTGGTTACACATCTGGCTGCTAATCTCACGGTCAGCAGTTTGAAACTAGCAGCTGTTATGCAGGAGAAAGATGAAGCTTTCTGCTCCTGTAAAGATTTACAGCTTCGGAAACCCTATGCAGGGTAACAAAACCGACTCTATGGCACATAACAACAACAACAACAAACATTTTATCAGAATGTTCCCATTGCAGATCTTACAGTGAATATCTTCCTTAACTCAAGAAAATGTTGCTGGGCAGGGAACACTTTGATGCCCTAATTTAAAGGCTACTAGGATACAACTGACTGAATTCACCACAGTAACAACAAAAAGAAAATCCTTGTGTCTGTAGATGTTGCTGTCTGCTGTTCATGCTTCTGGGGCTACAAGAATTGGTCTGCTCCCTGGCTCCGTCTCCTTCTCTTACAGTACCATCTCCCTCCCCACTGTCCTCTGCCATCCTTGCTGTCCTGGGAGGCAGCATTAATATTTTAGAAATGGTGTTATATCCCTTAGCATACCCAGAATGGAGGAGACAAGCAATAAATAACAGTGATAAGCCAGTGCCGCTTGAGCTTCCTTAGAGGGCTTTGCTGAGCATGCTAGGAAATGGAATTGGTGGAACTTAGTTTGGTGGAATGGAAAGTAAAACACAGAAAAGAAAGAAAGTGGTGTACATGGCTGTCATACTCATGTCAGAAATCTGAGAAAGGTAAGCATCAGTAGCTTGAAAAGACCTTTCAGGGAAGAGCAAGGTTGTTAAACGATGTCAGGCAGCTGACACAGAGAAGAGGGCTGAGAAATAGGCTGAAGAGGGAAAATGCTGCTTGGATCAAGAGTCTTGGGGAAGTGACTTCCTTTCTCTGTTGAGAGACAGTTCTCAGCTTGTCCTTTTCTATTTCAGTTGCTCTGAGCTTCGGTTTCTTTGTCTGTAATGTCGGCATAATAGTACACACCCTATGATGTTTTAAGGATTAAACAAGACAATATTTAAAAAATGCTAGTCAGCAGAAAATGTTCAATAAATTCTAGTTTGTTCTCTGCAGCCTGTCCTCTGTCTTCAAGCTCTCTGGTGTGGAGCACACTCTTGCCTCCCCCTCACCTTCTCCTCTTCTTCTTCTTCCTCCTTTCCCTATTATGTATGGATGGTGAAGCTCCGAGTGGGCAGATAAATTGGGCCTCAGCTCAGATGAAGCAGAGAGAATTCTTGATGTATTTTTCCTGCAGCGGAAGGAGCCAGCTGCTTTTGTGCTCCTGGCTTCCATTACTGAGCTGGTCATATTTTATCTTCCTTTAAGTGGCAGCCAGAGCCCTCCAGGGTCAGGTCAACACAGCCTCTGAATACAGCAGAGAGAAGCAGGTTTTAAAATTGGTCAGAGGTAGTTTTTTCTCCTATCTCTGTACTTATCTGAAAGAGGCACCAATGGTCTTCAAATCTGAGGGCAGGAATTTTTGCTCTCCCTTTTTAATGTCCTTTGCCTCTCAGACTTGTTTCCACTCAGGTGATTCTCTGTGATGCTGCTTAAGTTGCTCCTTTGCACAGCTTTGATCCTAGCTCCCACAGCCTCAAAATCATCATTAATTCCGTTGCTCAAGGGATACATCCCAAACTCCCATAACTTGGCATTCAGTACCCTCTACGCTAGTCCAGCTTACTCACCATTTACTTTACATCATTCCTAAAAAACTTGACAAAACAAATCTGGACGATTCACTGTTCCTCACATACTTCTTGTACTTTCCTGTGTCTGAGCTTTGTTGAGTTTGTTTCTTCTTCGTGAAATACTGCTTTCTCCTTCTTTTCCTAATTCTTATGTTCAAATCATACTTTTTCAGCAAGACATGCCTCAAATGCTTGCCCCTCCACTAAGGCTTATTTGTACAGTCTCTTGTCCTTCTCCAAACTCTTTTATCAACAGGAACCCAATGACTAACACCTAGAATTTTTCATCTGCAGTATGTTGTTGTTGTTAGATGTCATCAAGTCAGTACAGATTCACAGCGACCCTATGTACAACCTCACAGTCGTTGCTTGGTTTGAACCCATTGCTGCTGACACTGTGCCATTCCATCTTGCTAGAGGTCTTCCTCTTTTTCTCTATGGCATAGGCATTTCCAATCTTGATCTTCTTCCTTAATATAAGGTACTTGAATGGAAAATTAGTGCCGAATCCCTCTATCTTTTCCCCACAGTGTATCACACACAGTTGTTGTTAAGTGTGGTCGAGTTGGTTCCGACGCATAGTGATCTTTTATAGGGTTTCTGAGGCTTAATTCTTTGTGGGAACAAAAAGCTTGTCTTTCGCCCGCAAAGTGGCTGGCAGGCTCGAGCTTCAGACCTTTTGGTTTGCCGTCCAGTGCTTATCGTATATAGCCAATGTACTCCCTACAGACTGTAGTCAACTAGATAGACAATTTAACAGTCATTGTGTTGTTTAACATACACAAACACACACATACTGGTGTATAATTTTATATCTCAGAGGTTATCTGATTTGATATATCAGGGATGGCAAATTGCTACTATTCATACTCACTTGGCCCCTTTCATGCCTATATAAAAAGCCTTCTCATGTGCCACGCCTAATCAGGAAGTGACTGTCTTGATAAGTGGGTGAATGGGATTATACGGTTCTTATGTCACTAGAATGGAATGGTGTGATTGATTAGCCATGTCTCCCATTAATATTGTATCAGACTTGATGAAAAGGTGGAAGCTTTATCTATGTCAGATCACATGTCTTCATATTGGTAGAGGGGCGATTGTAATCACTAGGATGGAGGTGATGGAAACTGACTCTTTCCTAAAATTGTTGTCAGACCAGTCCATGCAGATGTCATAGAAATAACCCAGGATTGGAGTTAGCAGGCCTAACCTTCAGTTCGGCTCTCTCTACTTGGTCTTTAGAAGCAAATTACTCTTCTCCACTTGTGAAATGGAATGAATATCACCCATCTTGCCTACATCACAACCAAAGACGAAGATGTTTGCCCTGCTTATGAGGACAAAATGTGATACATATGAACCTATGAGAAATGAACAAAAAGTCATAAATGACTTTTATTGTGTCTCACTTTCAAAACCTTATAAATTCTTAACATTGAGAAAATATAGAGAAGAAAAGGAGAAGGAAGAAAAGAACCTGAAGTAATTCTTGAAGAGAGGCAATCACTAGTAACAGCTTAGTATATGGTCAATATATGCTTTTCAATAAAAGTGCCCTATTTAAAACTCTTTTGCAACTTGGTTTTGTTTCTTTTAGTAATAGTCTATGTTATGCCTTGAATGATAAGCAGCATTTTGCTTAATTTTAATAGTATTTAGTCCACTGGAACTACAGTGCAAATGCAATGTTATTTGGGCTATTTATATGAGGAGGTCTTCAAAAAATTTATGGAAAAAATCTGCTATCTTCTAAATTCATTTTTCCACAAACTCTTTGAAGCCCACTCATATTACGATCATTTGACAAATTAAAAATTGTTAGTTGAAACTGGCTTAGAAAAAATGAGTCTTCAGGTGTCACGAGCTCTTACTCAGGAATCCATTTAGCAGTGGTCATTTTTTGGTGTTTTGATCTATAAATCTGAATATGAGGGACAAAGAAAGACAGAGAGAGAAGCAAAACTGCCTTTTTAAAATGTGAGTTATTGTGGTCATTAGGTGTTAGAGTTGGTTTGGCAAATGTTACCAGAGTGAAAGGGAAATGGTTTCATTTTTTTAAAGTTGCTGTCAGCAATTAGCCAAGGGCTGGGCGGTAGTTCTGAGCTTTCGGTAGGGCTTATTTGTGGCCATTTGGTTAAAAAGAAGAAAGAAAAGCAGATACCAATTGTATTAGAAAGCAGCAACAAACATCAGAACTTGACTCCACTGACTTAAAAGAAATTCTCTTTTTAAATACAGAAACTTTTTTCTGGTTTGTAGTACAAGGATCAGATCTCTGAAAACAGGAGAAACATAAGAGAATTCACCCTTTTAGCATCCCATAGTATTACTGCAAAATTGATGTCACTTTATATGGTCAGCTCCATAGGACATATCTTTTCAAAGCCTTTTTAGAATTCTACGGTCTTGTATCTGCAATAGAGTGTAGATACAGGCTTTGATGTGGCAAAAGACCTACTTTAACTTCTATTTCTGCCACTTCATAATTGGATGATCTTGAGCAAATTATCCAGCCTCCCGCAGCTATAGTTAACTTGCAAAATGGAGATGAGAATATCTGAATCTCATTGTTTTGAGAGTTAAATGAAATAGTTTATTCAAATTTCCTGGCATAGTATAGGTATCCAGAAATCTGGATCACCCACCACTGTAGAAGATTCTAAATAGGTCATAGAGGTAGGGGAGCTGAACTTAATGACTGAACCACCAGAAATTCTTTATAAGCACATTCTGTATGAAGGTTCTAAGAAATAAGATCACTGATCAATGCAAGAGGGAAAGGAAATGAAATTTATAGACATTTTAAAAATGTTTTGGGTTCCATTGTAATATTTGTGTTTTAAGTTTCTCTTAACACTAATGACTTCCCTTTTGACCTTAAGGATTCTAGATTGTCCCTGTCTAAGCATAGTTGCAGAGACCTGGTGTGGCACTGCTGGTTAATACACTGGACTACAAGGTCGGTTTGA
The DNA here is from genome assembly GCF_000296735.1 of Chrysochloris asiatica. Lineage (NCBI taxonomy): Eukaryota > Metazoa > Chordata > Mammalia > Afrosoricida > Chrysochloridae > Chrysochloris > Chrysochloris asiatica. Next base: position 9,783,648 of record NW_006408564.1, read on the forward strand.
AATGTAAGACTGGCTGTTCAAGTTCACAGCCGCTCCCCGAAAACGTTATACAAGGTCGCTATGAGTCAGAATAGACTTGACAGCAGTTAACAACAACAATGACAAGCATAGTTGATGCCATTTTGTGGCATTTCAGGGCTAGCAGTAAAGTCATTAAGAATCAGTGTCTTCTTCTAAACGCATGCAGCACTTAACTCTATTTTCCATGAGTGGCCAGATGACCAAGGTTGGACACAAACATTTTGTTGTTTTTCTACAAACTTGAACCTTAACCCATCTGGTTTGATTTTTGTCCCAATATGAGAGGAGGTGACTTGTGAGGATACAATAGAATCTCTCACTTCTGCATTATTTCTTTCCTGTGTTTGCCTTTCACCAATTTCTTGATATTTATTCATAAACAAGGTCACCTCTTCTCTTACATGTCACAGTATTTCACAGCAAACAAAATTATTTTAAAAAGTGCCATGAAAGTATGCACAACTTTCTTTCTAATGTATTTTCTAACACTGATATCTTTTGCTGAGTCTTATGTGCTGAGGAAATCAGATAGAAATAAAATTAAATATAGCAAGACTGTTTCATCACTTTTATATTACTCTCTCCCTTTAGGTCTAAGTATTGGAGGTAATATTGACTCTTAAATATTAAGCCTCTTATGCTGAACCAACATTAGCTGCTTAATTCTAAGTGAAAGTCACAGCACCAAAAATGGGCCAAATGTTTTACATCCACTATAATTGCCCGTCAGTGACCAAGCACGTGAACCTGCAGGTATCAAGCTCTCATTAAATGAAGTCTAGTCGGGCCTTCCTGACCCGGACTGGGAAATCACTTCTATCCTTTGGGTCTTGATACTGAAATTGCCTATTTCAACTAAGAAACATAAATTACACAAAACAATTGGAGTTCTAGAAAATCTCCCACCCTTCACCCCACCCAAAGGCTGTAGAAGAAAATAAAATAATAAGAAAAAAAGAATGTTCATAACATAGCACGAATGCTAATGAACACTCATCACTTAAGTATGTTAAGCCAAGAAAATCTGAGCGGGGAAAACAAACTTCTAACATGACAGAACTTGAAGGAGCTGGTTGCTTTCCGCAGTTCTTCAAAGTCTAGGCTGTTTTCACCAGCTGTGTGGTATATCTGCTGATGAGCTGCCTCATGCTGCTATCGAGAGAGGTTTGGTAGATTTTAGTCTTCTCATAGGCACTTGTCACCATTAGATAACAGGCTATTTTTTCATCTGGAAGAATTTTTGATTGGCTGCTTGCAGTGATTATGATACTGATTTGATCTTCATGTCACACTTGTCCCATCTGTGTCAACATCCCAGGCAAAATTATACAATTGTGATTTGTTACCTAACTATTTTTCATGATAAAAATGAAATGGTTTCCTGTGTCTGTTTATTTTTCCCTCACCAGGAAAAAGCAGTTATCCAAAACTTAACTAGAAAACAAAGCGCTTGGTTTTAGATATTTATTTGTTTTGCTTGTTTGTTTGCTTTTTATTTGCACATCACATGGAGGACCTTCACCAGAGTGCAGAGACAGAAGACTTTTTGAGAAATTGCTGTACAACATGGTTAAGAAATTGCTCTGTGATTATAAACATGGTAAAGGAATAATTGGATGGATTTCTACCTGACTCCCCTTGGGAATTCCACTGTCATTTCTGAAAGCCAAGAAGAGTTTCTGCATGAATCACAGAAACATTCTGCAGTTTTGTTTTATTATCTTTCTCTCTTCAGCATAATGTGCTCATGGTCAGGCCCCAGGACAAATAGCTAAGAGACAGTCTGGACTCACCCTCTAGATGAAATGAAATGCTGGATGTGTTGTAAGTTCTGTCTAGAATCCGTAGGGAAGTTTGAGAAACTTCAGAGTTGTCTACTTGGTGGACAAAATCTCCTAAATCCACCATTCCAGGGTAGCTTCTGACCAACTTCTAATCTTGTTCTCTAATGATGTGGCTGAGAAATCTGGTTCAAGTCCATGTGGGTTGGTTTGGGAAGGTATGCAGGAGGTATGAGTGGAAAAAGCTGACCCCTTTAAAACTGGAAATTGAAATATATCCAAAACATTATTTCAGCAAAGAGAGAAGCATTATCCATCGGACACAGGTCTTCATTAGTCTTTATATTGACATTTCCATTGGATTTCCTGTGGTAATTGATCTGTTGCATGAATACAAAATGCCCACCTGTCCCTATATACTTATTAATAGTAATAATAATAAATGACTTGACTTTTGGAGAAAATTGTGACTGCTGGAGAAAAGATACAATGATGATGACGAAGTTCTCTTTCCTTTTGTTATCATTGTTCCCTCTTTGATTTCTTTAAAACATTATTAAAGGGTGTCTGTCCATTCAGCCTATTTGGGTACGTGTTTCCCCTGCCTTATGCCACTCAATACTGACAGTTACCCTATAAGAAAATGTCATTTTATAGATTAGGAATCTGACATTAAGGGGATTTCTATGGTTTGCCCAAAGGAGTCCAGTTGGTGGGAAGGTCAAAATGCAAATTCTAAAACATGAATTGTGAGCACCCTTCCAGGGTTTCTAAATCATAGTTTTATATATGAGTAAAACAGCATCTCCTGTGGAGCTTTTAAAATGGACATTCCCAGATTTTACCACAATACCTCAGGCAAGGTCTAGGATATCATGGCTTGGGCTTGTTAGTGCATATATTCAACTTTCCAACAGATTCTCAAGCACATTATGAGCCTGCTGATGTTATGCCTGACAATGGCTCTGAGTGAAGGACATGACTGGGGATGTGGCAGAGGAGCCTAAAGTTGGCATGTGGAAGAGTGGGGCAGTGCACATGCTCAGTAAGTTCTATTGCCTGCCCACCACACTACCAACATACTGCAATTTCCTCTTATTGCAAGGGAGTTTTAAAATATTTTTTTCCCTTTTTCTTTTGCTTTCAATTTCTAGCAAAATTCCTCACACAGAGTGTTGTTGTTATTAGGTGTTTTTGAGTCAGTTCCCCCCCCCCCCCCCCCACACAGTTACCTTATGTACGACGGTACACCACCCAGTCTGTGCCATTTTCACAATTGCTGCTATCACTGTGCCAATCCATCTCATTGGAGGTTCTCCTCTTTTTTTGATGATCCTCCATTTTACCTAGCATGATATCCTTCTCCAGGGACGGGTCCCTCCTGATATGTCTGAAATATGACACACATAGTTAGGTCATCCTGGTTTCAAAGGAACGTTGTGGTTGTACTTCTTCCAACACAGATTTGTTTGTTCTTCCTTTAATATTCTTTTCCAACACCATAAAGTCATATGCATCAATTCTTCACTTTCAAATGTTGGTAAAATCCCATAAATGCTTCATCCTTTTTGCAGCTCAGAACATAGCCTGGTTTGGTTAGGTGCAGGTTGCAGGTAAGGCTAAAAGGGGTGACATTTAGAAATCAGGGCTCTGTAGCCAACAGGGGAAGAAGGAACAGCTTGTTTTAAAATTTGCCTTGGACATGTCAGGTACTTTCATGTGTTATTTTAATACTCCTCACAGCCGCCCTCCAGAATAGCCTCTAAAACACATGCTGAACAGATGAGCAGTAGGAGCTCAGGGAAAGTTAAGTGTCCTGCTCAGTATCGTGTGGCCAGTATCAGGAAGCTCAGGATTTCCAAGCAGATTCAAAGCTGTTTCTAGCTTATTCCAAATCTCCCAGTTAGAGAACAGTCTAGGCCCAGAGCTATACTGTCCAATAGAAACATGAAGCAAGCCACAATTGTGAACCACATATGTCATTAAAATTTTTCTAGCAGACATATTAAGGAGTCCTAGTAGAATATTTGGTTACTCTTTGGGCTGCTAATCATAAGGTCAGGGGTTTGAATCCACCAGCCTCTCCAAGGGAGAAAAATGAGGATTTCTGCTTCCATAAGATTTACAGCCTCCAAAACCCTACTCAGGGTTGCTATGAGCAGGAACAGACTAGATGACACAAACCAGCAGCCACATTAAAAAAGTAAGAAGTAACAAGTGAAATAATTTCAGTAATATATTTTTATTTAACCCACTACATCCAATATATTGTTTTAGCATGTTACCAATAATGATAAATTAAAAAAAAACAAAACCTCAGAGATAGTTTACATTTATTTTCATACTAAATTTTTGAAATCTTGTGTGTATTCTATACCTAACAGTAAATCTCAGTTCAGACCAACCATATATTAGGGATTCCATAGCTTGATGCGTGGCACTGTGGGCCAATGCGTCAGACTGCAAAGTCATTTGAACTTCAAGGTTGGTGGTTCAAGCTCACCAGCTGCTCCTCAGAAACCCTATACAGGGTCACTATGGGTCAGAATGGACCCGACAGCACTTAACAACAACAAATAGCTTGATGTGGAGCCCTGGTATGGAACTGTAGAATAAGTACTGGACTGGGGACCTCAAGGTCAGCAGGTTAAACCTACCAGCCACTCCTTGGAAACCCTGAATTAGAACCGACTCAATGGCACTTAACAACAACGATGGCACTTAACAACAACAACAGCAACAACAATATAGCTAGATGTGTCTTATGGCTGCCATACTGGACATGTTCTAGACTATCAATAGTACATCAAAGGACTTACGTGGCTAGATACAGGAGAAAATAGAATTGGGAAATTCAAGAGGAGGTGATACTCCAAAGGGCAGATAAAAACAAAACAAAACACAAACTCAGCCCATTGTTGTTTAGTTGAGCCTAACTCATGGTGATCACATGTGTGCACTACAGAGTCGAACTGCTCTGGAGGCTTTTTACAGAAGCAGACTGCCAGGTCTTTCTTTTGTGGTGCTGCTCAATGTGTTTGAACTGTGGTTGTTATGTGTCATCAAATCATTTCTGACTCCTAACAACCCTGTATAGGGTTTCCAAACAGTGGTTGGCAGATTTGAGCCCACAACCTTGTGTTTAGCAGTCCAGTGCTGATCCTGCAGCTCCACACCAAGAGGATATATACTTATATAAATGAGCACAGTGGCACCATACGATAAACACTGGACTGCAAACCACAAGCTCCAGAGTTCAAGTTTGCTATCCACTCCGAGGGAGAAAGATGAGAGTTTCTGCTCCCATAAAGATGGAAATCCTTGTAAATCCTGTACAGGGTCATTATGAGTTGGAATGAACTCAACAACACTGAACAACTAGATATGTGTGTGTGCATAAATGATAATATGAACGAATGAGGGAGCTCCAAAAAGTTTGTGGAAAAATGGAATGAAAAAATAATAAAAATTTTCCAAGTACTTTTTGAAGCCCATATATATCCACACACTGTTCTAGACCCTGGGAGTCCTGGTGTAGTGCTGTAGGATCAACTGTAGGATAATTTGAGGTTGTTTGAATCGCAAGGTTGGTGGTTCAAACTCACTAGCTATCCCTTGGAAACCCTATACGGGATTGCTATAAATTGGAACCGACTTGATGGCATTTAACAACAACAACATTCTAGACCCTGGGATAGTGAGATGAATGACCAAGCCCTTCCACTAGTATAGTTTACATTCTAGAAGAGGAGACATACAAGCAGCAAAATCAACACGTAAGGTAATGTAAGTGCTTTGAAAAATGTGAAGGCAGTCAGTGGATAGAGTGTAGTAGAGATGATTTTTGATAGGGAATGAGGAAAAAACTTTCTGAAGAAATGATATTTGATCATAGGCTTAATAAAGCAGACATATGAGTGTTTTAGGCAGAGGAATCCTTAAGTGACCACAGGTTGAGCATGTTCTGGGAGTAAAAGGCTGTTGTTTGTGGGACGGGATTGTTGGAAGGTGAGACTGGAGTCAGATCATATGAAACTTCGTAATGTGTGGTAAGGAATTTACTAGGTGTGATAGGATACCTTTATCGGGTCTTAAGTCAGGCAGTGGGGTTCTTGGTTACATATTTTTTTTAATAAAGAGTATTTCTGGCTATTTGTGGAGAATAAACTGGAGGTGTTATGGTGTTGGAGTGGAGGTCACTGACAGATTGTTACTGTTGATAACAAGTGTTGTTGTTGAATGCTGTCAGTGGATTTTAACTCATACTGACCCTGTATAGGGTTTCCGAGGAGCAGCTAGTGGGTTTGAATTGGTGAATTTATGGTTCAAACTGATCTTGCAGTCCAGTCTTAATGCTATAGTACCAGGACTCCAGATTACAGGTAGGTGTGAAGAACAAAGTTAACTCAATTAGGATGAAGATTAACACACAATGGATAGTTTGCATTTTATTGTAATCTAGGGGGTGAGTTTGGCTACCTATCTAGCTGAGCCCAGATGAGAACTAGGATAATCTCCAGGCTGACCCTGATGAGGTGGAGGTCAGATACACTTCTACTCAATTTACCACTGTTTCTGGCATCCTCCCTTTGGCAGCTGGGTGTGATAATTCATTGCAGTGCCTACCAAGAACTCACAGACTATGTTATTGTTGTTGTTAGGTGCCATTGAGTCGGTACTGACTCATAGCAACCCTGTGAACAACAGAACAAAACATTGCCCGATTCTGGGCCAACCTCACAATCTTTGCTACATTTGAGCCCATTGATGTTGCCATTGTGCCAATCCATTTCATTGAAGTGTCTTCCAGTTTTTCTCCTAACCTCCACTTTAACAGACATGATATCCTTCTCCAGTGACTGGTCCCTCCTGACAATATGTTTGAAGTGTGACAAACAAGGTCTGGCCATTCTGGCTTCCAAGAATCACTCTGGCTGTACTTCATCAGATCTATTTGTTCTTTTGGCAGTCCATTGTACTTGCTTTATTCCTCTCCAGTACCATAACTCAAATGCATCTATTCTTCTACAGTTTTCCTTATTCATTACCCAATTTTTTCATGCATATGAGGTTATCCAAAATACCAAGCACATCTTAGTCCTCATACTGACATCGTTGCTCTTAACACTTTAAAGTGGTCTTGTGTAGCAGATTAGCCCAATGCAATATGTCATTTGAAATCTTGACTGCTGCTTCCACGAGTGTTGATAATTGGTCCAAGCAATATTAAGTCATTGATAATTTTAATCTTTTCTCCATCTATCTTCATGATTCTGTGGCTTATTAGGGAAGTAACAGGCTCAAGCAACAGGCTCAGGATCATGATAGACTTGTACATAACAGGATACAGCTCAGGAGAGGATGTCGTTCATCAATGAGGACAGTTTCCAATCAGGACTGCTCATAGCTCCTTCTCATCTGTGCCCTGCAGTCAGACCCTTCTCTGGGCATGCCAGCCAATGGCCCTTCTCTTAGCTATGTCTCTGGTGAGACTTCTCTAGGTTTGCCAGCCTGCAGGCCTTCTTTAAGCATCTGTTCTGCTTGGCTAAGCTCTTTAACTCTTTAGCTCAGCCAACGAGTGCCCAGAGGCACCCTACTCTGCCAGTTAGCCTCCTGACTGAAGGTGCTCATCTCTCTCTCACTCTGTCTTGGCAAAATGCCTGAAGTTATCTGCCAGTCCCGTGGTTTTCACTCCTTGTATACTGTTGCTACTGTTGTTCAGCTGCTAGGATCTGCTATGATTGCTGGTCTTTCTTGCTGTCTCATACCATCTTCAGAGTTTGCTCTTTCTTCTGGTTCTAGTAGGTAGGTTTTGAGTACAGGGACCCCAGGTCCATTGGTCCAAAGGACTCTTCTTGATGGTAGTGAGGTGCCCCCTCCACCTCTATGGGATTGACCTTATAGTCAGTTTCATGGCATGGTTCTTCAGTCTGTCTATGAACTGACCAATTTCCCAGATAGACCATAATCACTCAATTTGCATCATAATGAATTCCCATAAGGTCACTTAATCCTACTGGTTGGTTTTACATACCCTATTTGCAAAATATACTGACCATTTTCTTACAAGACTGTGGCCTAGCCAATCATTTTAGCAGAATTATAAATTCAAGTCCAGAAAGGTCATACAAGAGAAATCCATTGCACTGCACTTGTTGATTATCAGAGAGTATATTTTAAATTCCACAATTGAATGATATAAAATGAATTACCAAGTGGCAATCCAGACTGAGAAGCAGGTCAGAATCACTTGTCAAAACCTGGGTGGGAGGGGTGATAGTGGCTGCCAATACATATTTATTTGCTCAAGGATATCAGGAATACCAAATTCTGCACTAACCACTTCGCAAAGTCTTCTAAGGAAGATCAAGCTACAACAGACAAGGACACATAAAACATAAGAATTGACCTTTATGACAAGCCAAACTTGTATTAAAAACTCTAGCATAGAGCTATTGGCTAAAAAGATTTAGAAAAGAGGCCTCAATGGTGCCCAAAGTGGAACCATTCCTCTTTCTTAAGCTTAAACTCACATCTCAGGATATTCTTACCCTCTGACAAGAGATGAAAGCACTCCCTTTATAGATTGTAAGCTTTATAAGGACTGGGATTCTGACTTGTTTACAACTATATCTACAAAGATAGGACCTAGCTTTTTATAAAACCCCCACACCAAACTCGTTATTGCTGAGTTGATTTTAACTCACAGCGATTATGTTGGAGAGAACAGAACTGCCCATAGAGTTTACAAGGCTAGTAAACGTTATGAAAGCAGACTGTCACCTCTTTCTCCATCAGAGTGACTGGTGGGTTAGCCACTTTTCGGTTAGCAGTTGAGTATTTTAACATTGTGCCACTAGGGTTCATTGGCATCTAATAAGTGCTTGGTATTTGTTATAGCCATTCATTGATTTAATGATGGCTTCGTCTAACAATTATCTTTGCTGGGCACTGAAACATAGCAGGGAGGAAGATGTTACCCTTTGCTTTCTGAATTTACAATTCACCATCAGAAACAAGCTTCCACCATAGGAAGGTGAGTGAATGGTTTAGGGAAGATGGCAGCATGCTGTACCCAGCGCAAGGCATTGTGTCAAGCTTCCCAGAGGTAATGATGCCTGCCTAGATCCTGTTGAGTACAGCTTCTGGATTGATTTTACAAACAAAGATAAACTTTGCTGGTGGACTTCTGGCAGTAGCCAGGTAGCTTAAATGCAAAGAACTATGTTTTCAAAACGTAGTCCATAATTAGTAAGAAAATTAAAATGGTAATAAGGCTTCATTAATATGTATGACCTACACTTTTCCTAAATTTGGCAGAATGGAAAACTGGAGTATATGATTATTATTAAAAAATCTATATTCATGCAATTCATTTGTTTAATCTGGCATATAATGCCTGATTATCATAATTTTACCTAAATAATGAATAAACTAGACAGGGGAAAAATTAAAACCTTTCACATTAGATGTAATTATAATCCTTTAAAAGTAACATTCACTGCTAAAATCTTAATTAAGTCAGCTTGCCTCTTTTTGCAAAAATGTGTTTTGTAGATATAGTCATTTTTTAAATATCAGCATTAACAAAAGGAAGAACAGTACAAATAATTCCTCCAAATCAAAGTTTTAAATCCATCTCCATTGGGCTGTGTGCTAAAATCTATCAGGTGCAATGCATGGCGTTTGCCTTCCTAATGGTGCTCTTTGTGGGATAATGGTAACATGTAGATTCATTTCGTGAAAAGAAACAATGGCTCATATAAATCAGGAGAGGAGGGAATATGGCCAGGGCTGAGTGGTAGGGAACTCTGTTTGAGGTTCCCATTTTTCCAGTGACAATGGGTACACAGATAACTGATAACACGTATTTCTTAAGCAGAAATAGAATAAGATATTTCTTGCTTTCCATCTCTAATCTCAATTCACCAGAACATATTTCTAGAAATGTTCAGCTTCAACAACAACACACAAGTCTGGTAAAACCTTAACAATAAACCTGGGAAGTAGCTTATCACTATGATCACCTCTGTGGGAACTGCAGCCCTTTTCTAGCCTAAAATCCTCACACAAACTCTAGACGCACGATCATAAACTTGAGAGGGATAGTCTCCAGCTGTTCATATCCTGATACCTGAGGTAATTTTTTTGAGGGGTAATATGACAAAGAACTCTGCAAGTATATTCAGTTGTAGGAGATCATGTTGCAGTATTTGCTGTGATCATCACAATAAAGATTACAAATGATCTCCCTGCCGCTCAGTGTACATCTTCTAAGATATCAGACATTAAACCAAAGGTGGCAGAAATGCATTCAGAGCCCCGTTTTATGAATTTACTTTGCTTATTGCATTTCCTTTCTTGGAAATGTAATTGCTTTGGAATTATTTGGATCACAGGGGAAAGCATGCCATCAAGAGAGTAAGCTATAGAATAGGAGAAATGTGATAAAATCAATTTAAGTTTGAAAGAAATCTTAGAATTTTCTGATCCACAACTTCTGGGTAGTTGCTTCAACATTTGCAAACTTAGAGGGAGTATTTATATATATATTTTTTTTTATTGTTGTTATTAACCAACACAGAAAAAAACAAACATGGTAGGTTACTGGAGCATGGCATGTATTTGCTATAATATACTACCTCCGAAAAGAAAAATCATATCATCTAACTATTACACAGACTTAATTGTTCTGAATTTTGGTTGTGACAAATCGTTAAGAATAGAAGTAAAAAAAGAAAAAAACATGTTGCTATTGTTGTTAAGTGCCACTGAGTTGTTTCCAACTCATAGCAACTCTGTAAAGGATTTCCAAGAGCCACTGGCCAATTTGAACTGTCAAGCTTAGCAGTCTACTGCTGACCCTACAGAGCCACACCAGGGTTCAAATGCTGAATGAGCATCAGAGTAAGCCAAACTTTTTATGCTTTTGAAAAAACAACCTTAAAGCTTTAGCTCATATAAAATTTAGAAAAGTACTTCTTCCCAATAATTATATGAATAATGTTATGCATTAGATATAAAAATTGCAAAGCATTTCCTCTTGGTAATGTAGTATATACTTTTTAAGTTAACAGTATGTATATTTACACAATTACACCCATGTACCAGCAAGACTCAAAATGAGGAGAAACACCTGTAAACAAACATTAATAATCAGAGCACAGAATGTACAAAATATGACTCTAAGAAAACAGGAAGTTATCAAAATTGAAACAGAATGCATAAACATCAGTATCCTAGGCATTAGTGAACTGAAATGGACTGGTGTTGGCCATTCTGAATCTGACAATCATATGATATACCATGCCAGAAATGACAAATTAAAGTGGAATGGTATCACTTTCATCATCAAAAAGAACATTTTAAGAGCTTTCTTAAAGTACAATACTGTCTGTGATAAGATAATATACATACATGTACAATGAAGACATTGATAGAATTTTGCAAGACCAATGACTTCCTCATTGCAACTACCTTTCTAAAACAACATAAAAGATAATTATACACATGGACCTCACCAGATGGAATACACAGAAATCAAATTGACTACATCTGTGGAAAGAGACAGTGGAAAGCTTCATATCATCAGCCTAAAAAGGCCAGTGGCAGACTGTGGAACAGACCATCAGTTGCACCTAACAACATTAATGACAACGAACAACAAGGAAGATCAGATGATACCACTATCATTCAAATTTATGCACAACCACTAAAGCCATTGATGATGAAATAGAAGCATTCTACCAACTTCTTCAGTTTGAAATTGATCACACATGCAATCAAGATGTATTGATAATTATTGATGATTGAAATGCAATGGCTGGAAATAAAGAGGAAAGATTAGTGCTTGGAAAATATGGCTTTGTTGATAGAAATGATGCTGGAGATTGCATGACAGAATTTTGAAAGACCAATGACTTCTTCATTGCAAATACCCTTTTTAAACAGCATTAAAGATGAGTATACACATGGACCTCACCAGATAGAATGCGCAGAAATCATTTGACTACATCTGTGGGAAGAGATTGTAGAAAAACTCTATAACATCTGCCAAAACAAGGCAGGGGCAAACTGAGGAAAGACCATCAATTGCTCATACACAAGTTCAGGCTGAAGCTAAAAAAAATTAAAACAAATCCACAAGATCTAAAATATGACTTTGAACATATCCCATCTGAATTTAGAGATTGTCTCAAGAACATATTTGATGCATTAAACACTAATGACTGAAGGCAAGAGAAGTCATGGGATCATCATAGAGTAAGAAAGCAAAAAGTTATTAAGAAGACAGGTAAAAAGAAAAAGACCAAAGTGGATGTCAGAAGAGACTCTGAAATTTGCTTTCCAGCATAGAGATGCTAAAGAAACGAGGCACTGTGAAGGCTGAACCGAACCTTTCAAAAGGTAGCTCGAGAAGACAAAGTCAAGTATTATATGAAATGTGCAAATACCTGGAGTTAGAAAACCAAAAGTGAAGAACATTCTTACCGTTTCTCAAGCTGAAAGAACTGATGAAATAATTTAAGCCTTGACTTCCAAAATTTAAGGATGTATGGGCAAAATATTGAACCATGCAGAAAATATCAGAAGAAGATGGAAGCAATATGTAGAGTTACTGTACCAAAAGTAATGGTGGATGTTCAATCATTTCAAGAGGTAGAATATGATCAGGAGTCAATGTTACTGAAGGAAGAAGTCCAAGGTATACTGGAGGCATTGGTAAACATCAAAGGTCTAAGAATTGTTGGATTACAATAATTGATGCAGCACCAGGGATGCTCACTAATCTATGCCAAGACATTTGGAAGATAGCTACCTGGTCAACTGATTGGAAAAGATCCACATTTGTGCCCATTCCAAATAAAGGTGACCCAACAGAATGTTGAAATAACCCAATGATATCATTAACATCAAAAGCAAGTAAAGTTTTGCTCAAGATAATTTAAAAATGGCTGCAATTGCATATCAGCAGGGAATTTCTAGAGGTTGAAGTTGGATTTAGACAAGAATGCGGAATGAGCAGCATCATTTCTGATACCAGATGGATCTTGGCTCAAAGCAGAGAATACCAGAAAGATCTTTATTTGTGCTTTTTTGACTGTGTGGATCATGACAAGCTATGGATAACATTACAAAAATGGGTAATTTTGCTCATAAAGAATCTGTATATAGACCAAGAAGTAGTCTTTCAAATAGAACAAGGGTAGACTAAATGGTTTAAAATCAGGAAAGTTGTGCTCTAGGGTTGTATTCTTTCACTGTACTCACCCAATCTGTATGCTGAGCAAATAATGTGAGAAGTTGGATTATTTGAAGAAAAACATGGCATCAGGTTTGGAGGAAGACTCATTAACAACCTGTGATAAGCAGATAATACAACCTGGCTTGTAGAGTGCAAAGAAGACTTAAAATACTTACTGATGTAGATCAAAGGACCAATAAATAACATCACGATAAATAGAGAAAGGATCGAAGTTATCTAAGACTTCATTTTTCTTGGATCCACTGTCAATACTCAATGAAAGCAGCAGTCAAGAAATCCAGTGGCAAATTGCATTAGGCAAATCTGCTGCACAAGATCTCTTCAAAGTTCAAGAGCAAAGATGTCAGTTTGAGGAGTGTAGGTGTGCCTGACCCAAACCATTCAATAAATTAATAGGCATGTGAAAATTGGATAACAAATAAGGAGGACTGTAGAAAAATTGATGCATTTGAGTTATTATAGTGGTAGAGAAGAATGTTGAAAGTACCATAGACTGCCAAAAGAGCAAACAAAACTGTGTTGGAAGAAGTACAGACAGAATTTCCTTAGAAGCCAGGATGGTGAGACTTTGTCTCTCATACTTCAAGCATGATATCAGGAGAGACCAGTCCCTAGAAAACACCATCATGCTTAGTAAAATGGAGGGTCAGTGAAAAGAAGGAAGCCACCCAGTGAGATGGTTTGGAACAGTGGCAGCAACAATGGCTTAAACTTAATTATTGTAAGGTTGGTGCAGGACAGGGTAGTGTTTAATTCTGCTGTTTATAGAGTCACTATGAATCAGAACTGACTTGATGTCACCTCACACCAATAACCAGACACACTGGAACTCCTATCTCTCCTTCTTTGGGCACCAATACATACTCAAAGATATGACCTTATTTTGAATTTCAAGTTAGGTTTCTTTGATCACAAGTAATCAAAGTGGACTTCAGCTAATTTTACCCAGCAGGAATTTGTTGGAAGGGATGGCTTTGCTTATAGAACCAGTGTGAAGATGTAAAAGTAGACTTGGAAAGACATGAACCAAAGCAGCTTTAGTTAATTAGCCATAATTTTAGAGTTCTCAGGGTTCTGAGGCTCCCTGAAAGAGCTCCAACATTTTTATTCTTTTCTTTTTTCAGCTGAAAATTGAGATTCCAGGTAGGGAGCATTCAGTTTGCCCATTTGGTAATATGCTCACCATTGAAAGGTGAGAGTGGCACACTTCTAACAGTGGCCCAACAGGTCTGTTGCCTATGAGGAAGTGGTAGTTCTCCAAAGAAATGGATACTGAGCAGCCCAAAGTAGCAAACATCCAGGCCAGGGTATGAGGGTGAATAACTGTAATTCCTTGACGTGTATTTCCTGACCCTGAGTGGACAGCTGACCATCTCCCCTTACACCATTTCCAAAGTATGAACACATCTTGATAGGATGTAATGAGCCCCAGACACATGGTTGAAAACCTGGGTCTCATACTGCTTGATTTGTGGGTTGTTTTGTTTGTTTGTTTGTTTGCAAGCTGTGGCAGCGTTTCTTCATTTTGCCTGTCTCAGAAAATTTTTATAGACACCAAGAATAGCATAAGTTAGTGTATGGCAAAGTGCTTGCTAAACAACAAAATTCTCTGTAAAATGGTAGCTTCCAAATGGTCTTGTGAGTTTGTGAATCCTCTGTTACTAACAGCAAGAACCCAATGAGAGATACAAAACCCCAGTAACATGTCTCAGTGGTTCTGAACATACCCCACAGGTTGAGGTTAGTGTCACTTGATTTTGTTGGGAGAGTAGTAAAATATGTGTCCTGACAGATTGGATGGTTGAAATGAATGTGCATCTACCAGACAAAGTCTTCATTGTCCTCTTTCTTGATCAATCTGTTCCTTGTTGCTGGCTCCCGGAAATCCTTAGACTTCTGACATTAAAGGGTAAAGAAAAATATACACAGAAAGGTCATGTTTTATTTGAAGAATATGCCCCTTGGCATAACTCAAAACTCACTTGTTTCAAGACCAGTGTGAACAAAAGATAGGACAGGGTTTTGTTTACCAGCTAAAACGAGTGCCCCATTTAGCCCTAGAATAAACTCAGTTTATCATTCACTGGACTCCTTTAGCTCTGAGATTAAATTATGTGATTGTGATCAAATTTTAATTTGGGGAATGTGCGGTATTTAAAATCCTGCACATAAAGAGAGGTTCAACATTTTTTTCATCACATTATTTTGGAATTCACATAATTCAAATCTTCAAGCAATGTGATGGCACTTCAATTTGATATAATGCCTCAACTTTCAGGACTGGCCTTCCATTTAAATCAACCCTATTATTCCATCACTGTCAAATGCATCCTACTTAGAAAATGCATAAGGAAGAACTCAGTAAAGCCTGCACACTTGGGTGTACATTTAATTTTGACCCATTTGTGGGACATTTTAGTTCTAGGAAACTTGGGCACGCATGTCTGATGACTGCATCTTGCTTTCATGCCAGCTAACTCTTGTGAATTGGAGTTTTCCTTCCCATGCCAGCCCTATTCCCCAGCTGTGAAACAAGTTTCTCTGCTTTTCCTGAGGGACTGAGTGATGGTGAAGGGACAGATCTGGCCTAGGAAAGAGATAGTTTCCCATAGTTAGTTCCAAGGGAGCTTTCATCCTAAGGCATGTATGGAGTGGAAGGTGAAAAAATCGGAAGCTCAGATAAGAATCCGAGCTACTACACTGCTAGGACAGGCAAAGTCATTGGTTCCTGCAGTTCTGCCAGCAAGCCTTTAAAGTTCACATGGCACTCTTGTTATTTCACAGATCAGACAGTGAGGCCCAGAGCAGTCTATTTATTTACCCAAAGTCACACAGCTAGTAAGTGGCAAGCCCAGGCTGATCACAAAGCTGTGTCCTCATCACAAACAGCTCATTCCCTACTTTGAATGCAAGACTTCTAAGCTATTTTGTAAATGAGCACCTGGAACCTTTTCCTTGTTTCCTCAAATGCCCTTCCTACAGTATTTTTCAATGTTACCTTTGTAAAAGTTATTCCTAGCCTGCTACCTGCGTAATCATTTTTTTTTTTAAATTAGGTATTTTGTTGAATAAATAAACTCTTAGAACTTTGTATATGGCAAAGGAAATGAAATACATTCCCAAAAAGAGTGATAAAAACAACAATTTTTGGATGAACATAATGACTTTCAAATAGAACCCCCTCTCTACTGTAGCATCACATGAATTACAGAATCATTTGTCAGGTTTTCCTGCCTATATCCTTGGCTCTAGTTGGAATATATACTCCAAGTTCATTTTCTTCCATTTAAAAAAAATATGTTTCAGTGTTTAGTGACCTTACCTAAACAATCCACTGAGAACTTAATAAATGAACCTGTTACTTTTTCTTCCTAATTATCCATGATATTGTGTGCCCAGGTCTTATCACTTCCTAAAATAAAGAAATGCAAGAAAAAAATAATAATCTCCTACAGTGATCTGGTGGCTCATTGTTTAACAAAGACCTTTTTGCCTATCTGATCTCACTTGAGCCTCATTTAATTTTTGTTCTATGGATAAGCAGCTTGAACTACAAGAAAATATCCAGCTTGCTAGGGGGACAGGAATTGGCGTCTGTGCTCATACTGCTTGATTCCATGCTCTTTGTCTTTTTCCTCTGCCTTGCAACTTCTGCCTGTGGACACCCCTTGGGTCCTGTCCTTGTCCTTGTGGCTCTATATCATGGGTACTGCCATTGAGTCAGTTCTGACTCATAGCGACCTTATATCCAATGAGCATCTGGTGAATTTGAACCATCGACCTTGTGGTTAGCAGTGTTTATCCTACAGCATCACATCAAGACTCCATCATTGGGATTAGGCATCCACGAAGGAATCTGATCTAAATGTAGCATTCTGGAAACTGCTATGCAGAAGCCTATGGGATATCCCACTTGGCACTTATTATTCCCCTAATCAGGTCAGTCAGCCCCTCTTTATGCATGGGTGTAGCAACTGCAGATTCAATCAATTGTGCCTTCAAAATATTGGATATAGGAAGCAAGTAGTTAAAGCAATTCCTCATAGGCTAAGAGAGAGCATGCATTTACATTGTAGTAAGTATTGCAAATAATCTAGAGATGGTTTAGGAGTTCTGGTGTGTCGCTGTGGGTTAATGTGTCAGACTGCAAAGCTGTTTGAACTACAAGGTCAGCGGTTCAAGCTCACCAGTAGCTCCTTGGAAACCCTAATAGGGTTGTTATGGGTCCGAACTGACTCGATGGCACTTAACAACAACAAGAGATGGTTTAAAGTATACTGGAGGATGCTCATTTATATAAAATGTGCTTCTGTGGTTTGTCACCTTTGGGGGTCACTTTGTGTCCCCTAACTGAGAAACCGTGTTCTTAGTAGTGTCTCAGACAGTGCTGCTTTCCAACCGCAACCTCAACTGCTGATTCCTCTCCATCTAAACCTCAGGAATGGAGAGACAGGCACTGCCTAGCCATTGTGTCGCAAACCTCTTTCAGCCTCTGAAACTCACTGCTCTAACAGAAGAGCTTCTTACTTTATTCTTTACCAGAACCAATGGCCAACAGCACAGCCCTACTGTAATTAAGTATTGATTCCATGTAACGTGTGTATACAGAGGAGGCTCATCTCATTTGTGGGCTGCTGTTATCTGTCGGTAGAACAAAATGTGTGATTATCAGTGGATATCCTCTAGGTATCTATGGCGAGCTGTAACCTCTAATTTATCTCATTGTAGCGACATTATGGTACGCCATTCAAGAGAGGACCATTTTTCTTAACGTGGCCTTTGCTGCTATTGGTCTACTTTTGTTCCCAGAAATAGCTACACAGATTCTTCATTCCAATTCCTTCTGAGTTCCAATTTGGCCCTGCCAGAACAGAGACTAACAAAGTCCATTAACTGTAATGTACCATGGCTGCAACTTCAAATAAATGGAGAACCAGGCATTATTTGTTTTCTACTTTCTTTGAGGTAGTCCTACCTCCTGGCATTTCACTGGTAACCTTGCTAACAGGACTAGAGATTCTGGATGGAAACAAAATTCACATCATTATCAGTGTCAGGAAATACTGGAAGGTTCTGAAGTACCCTTCCCCTTTATGTAGGATTCATGGGCCCCAGGCTGAGTTGAGATTGCTCTGCTTTGTAGATTGAGCTAGGTATATTGTGGGGGAAACCTCTCATACTCACTTACGGGAATGGGAACCTGAAGAACAGAGACTAGTGTCGCTCTTAATTGTGTGATTTCTCTTTTCATTTGACAGTCTCATCTCTACAGAGCCACTGCCTGTCTTGCTTAGGAACTTTCTCCCAACAGTGGAATGGAAGTTTCTAAATAAAGATATGAGCTGTTTGTGTAGGTGTGTTTGCTTGTTTGGAGTTTTCCATCATGGGGTGGGAGGTTGGATGGAATGACCTGCGTAGGTAGGGCTTTTGCCTTTTCTGATTGCTCAAAATATTGAACTGGGGTCAGGAGATGAACGAATTAAAATGTCTTATTTCTTCTGCTGCACTTTCTTCTTAAACAGACTAGTTTCATCTCTTAGCTACTGCTTACCTAACGTTGCTGCAACTAGGTGCTTCTTTCCTACTGCCATCTAAGGGATTTAAAAGTAACATTGTAGACAGACTTGTGGTTGGAGGGGAACTTTCCAATGCTGTGCACCATCATGGGCTATGTCTTTGAGGCTAACACTGAACGCTTCAAGCTCCACTTTAAGTGCTGCATTATTGCATCCCATTCACCTGGGTGAATTGAGTTCTGAGATAGGGAATGGCGGGAAATTGCCGACCACACTACAGAGGTGTCAACTGCAGGATCTCTTATATCTTAAATATGTCACTCAGGAATCAAGAAAAGAGTAGAGACAAAAGTGTACAATAAGATAATCTTCCTTGTTTACCCTTCTCTCATACATTTAACTGGGACTTTTAGGAATCATACCAGCAAATAGTATTTCAGAAAATATAAATAATTCTTTGGTATTTTGAGCTGGGGAATAAAGTGTCAAAGGAATAGAAGACATAGGACCAACCACACCCCCAAACATGACTGGCAGAACCATGGAGCACTTAGGGGACGGGTTTCTCATGGGACCACATAGTGAAGGGACGGTAACTACCATGGGTCAGTTGCTGGAACATGAGTAGACTTGGACAGCCTTCCACATTCGCATGGAAAGAGGGTTACAGTGTTCTTGTCCTCTGGGAATGAGGAGACAGAAGTGGAGGCCAAGCCCGTCCTGGTCCAAACTCAACAAGTGCTCCTATATAGGGTGGGACTAAGGCGGAGAGGCCTCAGTGGCACGCTGTTAACGGATAGATGTGGAGCAGGGCAGATCTCTGGTGGCTCAACACGATGTGCCCCACTCCGTGTCAAGTTACTGGATTAACCTATAGTGAGAAAAGAGCAATAATCCCTCAGGATGAAAAAACAAATGCAAAAAAAGAGAGAGACTACGTGGGTAATAGGATTGCTCTAGACTGACCTCTGAACTATGGATTTGGGACTTGTCAGCCTCCACAATCTTGAGAGCCATTTCTTTTGATAATTATAGCAGACTAGGCAGAAGTGCTACACGGACCTTCTACAACAAAGAGTCAACAGACTAAATAAAACAGAGATAAATGAAAAGTTTATCCCCCTGAACTTCTGAAGTAAGATTTGAAAGGTGGATGGAATGCTTGCTGGGAGAAGATGCTGAGCAGGAATGGCAAGATAGAGAGACTGACTGGAGAATGGCTGGGCAGACAGCTTGACTATCTTGTGAGCAGCTTTCGTGGTGGAAGGAGGCCTTGCAGAGCAGATTCACACCAGTGATGGGAAAGGTGTGATGTCTTCTTTTTTCTCTTTGTGATGAGAAGTGTGGCCAGCTCCCATCCTCATCCAACCCAAGCACAGACCCTGCTCTCCAGTAGTTTGGAACCATGTGGTGGGTAGCCATGCTAAGGTGAGTTGGAGGCTGGCTGTGCTGCTTTGGTGAGCTGCTTTGGTGCCTGGATACAGGTGGGCTCTGCTCCAGACCTACAATACCGGAAGAACCATCAGACCAGCATTTAATCAGTCATCCTGCCCCCAGCTTCCCTGTGGTCCTAATAGACACTGAAACCAGCTCCATCAAAGGCCCCCAGGAACTACTTCTGGATTGAGTGCCCTGAACACATAAAAGTCCGAGACCAATAGATAATCCACCTAGGAACTCTTTTTGTTTTCACATATATTCCACAACTACCTCATGAGCTCCTTGAATTCTAGGTGACCAGTAGAGATTTCTCCCCTCTATGTCTAGTAAATGCACTGTTTGGTTTTAGAAATCCCATAATGGTCTGGAGATAACAGACAATTTTAGTTAACACAAAGAATGGAGAGAATGGCTCAAACAAATGACAAAGATGTAGAAACAGAAAATATTTCTGAAGTAAAAAAGATAATGAAACTAACTGAAAAAGAATTCCAAAGAATGATATTTTGGTATCTTCATCCAATTGACAGAAAGATTAAGGAGAGCAAGGAAAACACAGAAAAAAAGTTTATAAGAAATCAGGAAAATGCTCCAAGAACAAACAGACAAAATAAATGCAAATTTTAAACAATAGAAAACCTGTGATTACACATCCAGATTAAAACTAAGATTTCAGAAATGGACAATACATTGAAAGGACAAAGAATAGTTGAAGCAATGGAATCCTGAATTAGTGAACTTAAAGATAAATCTCTCAATACTAGTATACTGGTGGTGGTGTTGGTAGTGTGCCATGGAGTTGGTTCCGACTCATAGAGACCCTGCATAAGGTTTCCGAGGCTGTAAATCTTTATGGGAGCAGAAAGCCTCATCTTTGTCCCATGGAAAAGCTGGTAGTTTCGAACTGCTAATCCTGAGATTAGCAGCCTGACTTGTAACCACTATGTTACTAGAACTCCTTACTACTATACTAGACTTACAATACTACTACTACTAATAAAATAATGAAAAAATCCAAAGAAAGTCTAAGAGTTATGTGAGATACAATGAAGAGGAACAAATTTCAGGTTATTGGAATTCCAGAATATGAAGAGACAATTGAAAGCACAGAGAAAATTGTCAAAGAGTTGCTGGGAGAAAGCTTCCCTAACATCATGAAAGATGAGAAGATAAGTGTAAAAGAAGCAGAACCCCAAACAAGATACCGCCTAAAAGAAAACCACCAAAATGTATCATAAACTACAAAATCAAAGACAAGCAAAGAATCCTGACAACAGTTCAGGAAACATGCAAGATTTACCTGCAAAGGAGAACCAATAAGAATAGGAACAAATAAGATTCAGCAGAAACAAGGCAGGCAAGAAGACAATGGGATTACATAAACAAAACTCTAAAAGAAAAAAAAAAATGCCAATGAAGAATCATATATCCAGCAAAGCTAGCCCTCAAATTTAGCAGTGGAATTAGGACATTTCCTGAACAACAGAAATTAAAAGAATTTGTAATGACCAGAACAACTCTATAACAAATGCTAAAGGGTGTTCTTGGGACTGAGAACCAAATAAAAGCAGACAACAACCTGAGTTGACCATACATGACAACACCACCCAGAACCAAATTCAGATATAGAAGTATTTAAAGTAAAACAAACCTATAAGACTGAAACTAGGGAATCAGAGATATCTATGTATAATGAAGTCAACTACAAAGCAAAAAGAGGGAATAGTGTAGATACAGAACTTCCAAATGGCAAGGAAGTCAAGTAGAATTCAAGATAAAACAGACTGCTTTAAAATGAACAAATTACAGGGTAACCTTAAACAAAAATAATACACCTGCACATCAAAATTATTTTAAAAATAAAATCAGAAAGATTTGGTAAGCATTAATAGAACAGAAATGAAAAAACAAACAAAAAAACCCACTAACAAAATGAAATCAACGCAGAAAATTATGTGGAAGAAAGAATCCACTAACACCACAAAACACACAAACAGAAAAATGACAGCAATCAATTCATTCCTATGGATAATTAGACTGAATGTAAAAGGATTACATGAATCAGTCAAAAACCTTTACATAATCAGTAAAGTACAAATAAATACCTTTCTGGTATTCTCTGCTTTCAGCCAAGATCCATTTGATGTCAGCAAATATATCCCTTGTTCCATGTTCTCTTCCGAATCTGTTTTGAGTTCTGGCAATTCCCTGTTAATGTACTGTTGCAGCCGTTTATAAATTATCTTTGACAAAATTTTACTTGCATGTTATATTAACGATATCGTTAGATGATTTCTGTGTTCCATTAGATCATCTCTCTTTGGAATGGGAAAAAATATGGATCTCTTCCAATAGGCTGTACAGGTAGCTGTCTTAGAAATTTCTTGACAAAGTTGAGTGAGCACCTCCAGGGTTGCCTCAGATTGTTGAAAGATTTCAATTTGTATTTCATCAGTTCTGAGAGCCATGTTTTTTTGCTGATGCCTTCAGTGCAGCATGGACTTCTTCTTCCAGTACCATTGGCTCTTGACCATATACTCCCTTTTGAAATGGTTAAACATCAACCATTTCTTTTTGGTACAGTGACTCTCTGTATACCTTGCTTCTTCTTTTGATGCTTTCTACATCATTCAACATTTTGCCCTTGTTGTTGTTAAGTGCTTTCTAGTCAGTTCCAACCCATAGTGACCCTGTATAGGGTTTCCAAGGAGTGGCTGGTGAGCTTGAACTGCCAACCTTTTGGTTCAGATGACTATGCAGTCCAGTTCATTAAAACACATTCCCATACCAGGACTCCTTAGAATCCTTCACTATTTCATGTCAAGGCTTGGTTTTTTTTTAAATTAAGTTCTTTCAGCTAGAGAAATGCTGAGACTGTTCTTCCCTTTTGGTTTTCTAACTCTAGGTCTTTGCACATTCTACTATAATACTTGACTTTGCCATTTCAATCTGTCCTTTAAATTTTTCTGCTCAACTCTCTTACTTCTTCAGTTTTTCCATTCGCTTTACCATCTCTACACTGTTGTTGTTGTTGTTAAGTACCATTGAGTCGGTTCTGACTCATAGTGACCCTGCACAAGGTTTCTGAGGCTGTAAATCTTTATGGGAGCAGAAAGTCTTGTCTTTCTCCCTTGGAATGGCTGGCAGTTTCAAACTGCTGACTTTGATGTTAGCAGCCCGATTCATAACCACTACACTACCAGAGCTCCTTTCTACACTGATAGCAAGTGTCAAAGTCTTTGCTGACATCCATTTTTGTCTTTTCTTTCTTTCCTGTCTTTTAAATAACCCTTCGCTTTCTTCCTGTGTGGTGTCCTTGAGGTCATCCTTACAGATTTTCTGGTCTTTT
The DNA here is from genome assembly GCF_000296735.1 of Chrysochloris asiatica. Classification (NCBI taxonomy): domain Eukaryota; kingdom Metazoa; phylum Chordata; class Mammalia; order Afrosoricida; family Chrysochloridae; genus Chrysochloris; species Chrysochloris asiatica. The sequence continues at coordinate 9,807,021 of NW_006408564.1, forward strand.
GCCATTAGTGTCTAATGCATCAGGTCTGTTTTTTAAATGTTATATAATTTCAGGGGGAATATGTTCAAGATTCTTTTACTTTCATGGACTTGTTTTAATTTTCTACAGCCTCAACCTGAATTTGAATATGAAAATAATCTGCTCCTGGCCTTGTTTTGGCTGATGATATTGAGTTCTTCTACCGTCTCTTTGCACAAATGTACTCAGTTTGATTCCTGTATATATCATCTGGTGAGGTCTATGCTTATAATAGCTTTTTATATTGTTTTAAAAAGGTATTTGCAATGAATAAATCATTTGTCTTACAAAATTCTATCATGTGATGGCCAGCATCATTTTGAGCACATATTTTCCAACTACTGTACCTTCCTCTTTGCTTCTTCCAGCCTTTGTATTCTACTCACCAGTAATTATCAGTGCATCTTACATCTTAAGTGCATGTTTGACCAATTTCAGACTGACGAAATCGGTAGAATTCTTCAATTTTATCATCTCTGACTTTGGTAGTTTGTATGTAAATTTGAATAGTACTGGTATTAACTGGTCTTCCTTGTAGGCATAAGGATATTATCATATCACAGATAGCTTTATATTTTAATGTAGATCTTGAAATGTTCTTTTTGATGATGAATGCTATCCTTTCCTCTTGAATTTGTTTTTTCTGCTATAGTAAACCATAATATTGTCCAATTCAGAATGGCCAAAAACAGTCCATTTCAGCTCAGTAATGCTTAGGATAGTGATCTTTATACTCTGCATTTCATTTTTGAAAATTTCCAGTTTCCCTAGGTCCATACTTTGTACATTCCACATTATGATTATTAATGGATGAATTTAACTGTTTCTCCTCATTTTGGGTTATGCTTCATCAGCAAATGAAGGTCCTGAAAACTTTACTCCATTCATGTCATCATGGTCAACTCTACTTTGAGACAGCTCTTCCTCAGTCATATATATATGGCACCATTCATAATGTTTTCATCTTCTAGCATTAATATATATATATATTTTAAGCT
>NW_006408564.1:9809151-9819064 GCF_000296735.1 Chrysochloris asiatica
CCCCCTCCCCCACACTTCCCCTTATCGGTGACCACTGTGGTCACCAGCCAGATCACATGCCTGCTTGTGTATTCCCCTTGAGTCTTAGTCTTAGGAGGAAGTTTGCTCTGAGGGGACCCAACCACTTGCCTTGATGGCTCCCGGGAGAACAGCTTACTTGTTCTTGTAGTAATCAATCAGACCTAAGTCATATCTGAGTGAGTGCCTTTCAACTTAAGAGACTAATTTTCTGACACTATATCTGAACATATTCTGGCGCCATTCATAATGTTTTCATCTTCTAGCATTATGTCTGACAATGTTCTGTTTCAACTCATAAGGTTTTCAGTGGCTAAACATTTGGACGTAGTCTGCCTCTCTTTCTTCCTAGTCTTAGTCAGGGAACTCCACTGAGACCTGTCCACCATGGGTAGCCCTGCTGATATTTAAAATATTGGTGGCATAGCTTTCAGTATCACAAGAATACATACGCTACCACAGTGTGACAAACTGACAGATGATGAATAATGGGATTTCAAAGTAGTAGTGCCATATTCTAGAGTCTAGATTTAGTTTCTTTTTTAAAGCTAGCAGCTGGCTTTTGACACTGAGTTGGCATTATATGCTTTTCAAATTGGGGCATAGAGGTGATATTTTGTTACGAGCTTACATGGGCCAATTATTAGACATACATGGTTTTATAATTACCTGACCTTAAAACCTTGTTAAACCACATGTGCAAATTCATATGAAATTGATTTAATTCTTTTCTCATTACTTCCTTGATAGTTGCTACTTTTGTGATACTTTTTAAAATTTAATTTTTAATTAAACATTTAAAAAAACTTCTCTTATTGAACATAGATCCAGCCATTGAAAAGTCACAAGGATACCTTGATCTGTAAAAAGAGTTTCTTAAAATCTTAGTATAAAATAATTATCTCTAAAGGCCTACTTTTGGAAGTTGCCATCCACAGTGGGTTTTGCTGAATAGCACTATATGTGTTTAATAATAAAGTTTTCTCTCTTTTTTGTAAACTGTTTCTTGTGAAACTATTTTCTGTGATGCTGAGGTTACAGAAAAATATCATTTTTCTGTCACTGTTGGTGTTCTTCAGGCCCTGCTCTTAAATGGATGTGCTTTTGGAAGCCTAGGTGGTTATCTACATCAGAAAAACACCTTATCCTGGGCCCCATCGGGTGACTAGAACAAAGTAATGCAATTTATATGAGGGAAATGGTATGTATTACATTTGCTAAGAGCCAGCTTCCAGTAATAACCACCTGACCCTTATGAGTCTGTTTTCAATTTTCCTTTTAAAGAATACAACAAGCAATGCTGCCAAAGCATATTTTTCTGTCAAGTGTTCACTGATTTGTGAGTTGCTGGTCAGATTTTCTGTCTCTAGTGTTAGAAAGCTTGAACATGAAATACTTTTCTCTTATAGCTAACGTATTTTTACACAGTAGCATGTACTATCTACATTTATTGCCGATCTGCTCCCTCTCTCAACCCCTTCCACCCCGCGAGGTATTTTCGTAAGTGCAGTTATGTGATTTTTATTTATTTATTTATTTTGCTGGAAATTTCTCACACATCTGTCTCATGGCATATGTAAAACTCTAGTTATGTATTTGAAAAAAAAAAAAGAGAGAGAGAGAGAGAAAAGTCCCTTATTTATGAGTGCAGAGAAATAAGGGCATGGTTTAAACCTTGGTACTATATTTTTATGTTGGCTTGTATATGAGCTCAGTGTCTGCTAATTACAAGAATAAGAACAGCAGCCCAGAGACAGCAATAAAATGCATACATTGAGAGATTACCCTGTGCAAAGTCCTTTGGAAGGCTCTGTTCTGGGACAGAATGCTCAACATGTTCTGTCTAAGTGGTTACTTAATAAACTAGCAGCTTGGAAATCCTTCGTGGGGGCAAGTGGTGATATTCACCTTAGCTTTTCTTACTACCATATACATGAGAATGTCTATATAGGAAGATGATTCATTTAAAAATCATTTCTAGAAAATGGCCTTAATCTTAATACAATCCCCTGGTATTCAGGGAAAGAAGGCCAGATAACTTGACTCCTGGTGTGGTGCTGTAGGATAAAAACTGGACTGTGAACCAAAAGGTTGACAGTTCAAACCCTCCAGCAGCCCTTCAGAAACCATGTACAGGGTCCCAATGAATCAGAATCAACACAGCGGTATTTAACAATAATGATGATATCAGAATGTTACTTGGTTTGGTAAAAATTTTGAACCTAATCGTAAACAGCGTTCTTATCAAGGGAAAAAATATTGAAGTTGTCAAGGACTTCATTCTTCTTGGATCAACTATCAACACTCATGGAAGCAGCAGTCAAGAGATCAAACGACATATTGCATAAGGCAAATCTGCTGCACAAGACCTTTTTAAAGTGTTGAAGAGCAAAGATATCAGCTTGAGGACTTAGGTGCGCCTGACCCAAGCCATGGTATTTTCAATCACCTCATATGCATGTGAAAACTGGACAGTGAATAAGGAAGACTGTAGAAGAATTGATGCTTTTGAGTTATGGTGTTGGAGGAGAATATTGAAAATGCCATGGGCTGCCAAAAAAGCCAACAGATCTGTGTTGGAAGAAGTGCAGCCAGAGTGCTCCTTGGAGGCCAGGATGACCAAACTTCATCTCTCATACTTTGAACATATTGTCAGGAGGAACCAGTTGCTGGAGAAGGATATCATGTTTGGTAAGGTGGGCAGTCAGAGAAAAAGAGGAAGACCCTAGCGAGATGAATTAGCAAAGTGGTAGCATCAATCAGCTCAAGCGTGGCAACAACTGTGAGGTTGGCCCAGGACCAGGCAGTGTTTCATTCTGTTGTACATAGGGTCACTATGAGTCGGTACCAACTCAATGGCACCTGACAACAACAACAACAGCAATAATCCTAAACAAAATTCCTATCTACCCTTCATCTTCCATTCTTTTCTAAATTGAGAATCAGTTTAGTATTAGCATGTTTACTGTATTAATTATTAATTACTGTATAATCATTTACCCTCAAATTTAGCAGCATAAGACAATCAATATTTACTATCTCATACAGTTCTTCATGATCACTTAGCTAGGTGGTCTGGCTCATGAGACTATGCTTAAGTGGCAGCAGAACTACATTCATCTGAAGGCTTAACCAGAGATGGTTCACCCACATGGCTCTTGGCAGGAGGTTTCAGTTCATTATGTGAGTCTTTCTCCAAGGTTGTTGGAGTGTCCTCAGGATATGGTTGCTGGCTTCACCCAGAGACAGACAGAGATAAAGAGAAACAGCAGTGTCTTTTATGAATTACTCTCCAAATTTGCACCTCTTTATCCTATTTGTTGAAAGTGTGTCACTAAGTCTTTTTCACATTCAAGGGAGGAGAATTAGAGACTCAAGGGAAGAGAATCAGACTCTACCTCTTGAAAGGAGGTGCACCAAAGCATTTATGAGCATACTGTAAAACCACCACAATTGTGCTTGTTCTCAGTGGTAGCAATGCCTTTCCCTATTATTGCTAAATTATGCTAGAAAATCTAGAGTGTATTATAAGCTTTTTGCTTTACTCTCTGCTTCCAACTGCTATGCTCATGTATTATGGGCAGAATTTGTCTTATCTGGTGGAGAATTGCTAATGTGCTGAGACATTTTGCAGTACTCAAACAGAGCTCTTCCCTGTGATTTCAAGATTTCCCATCATCATATTTTCATTATCCTGAGAATGATCTCACTGAAGAGCAAGAGTAAGTGGACTAACATTTATTTTGTGAGCACTGGAGAAGGAATGGTGCTTCTCTCTAAATTTGTGGTTGTCTTTGGAAAGTCAAATTCAAACAGACCACATATTCATAAATAAAGTTGAGGAAAGAACATCAGAATCTCCTGAACTGGAAGTTAGGGTGGTAATAAGGCCTCTGATTTACCTTTATTTCTTGAGAAACTCTAATACTTCTAAGTTATTAACTTATGAACCTGCTAAATGGGAAAGGTAATGGTCTGGAGGTGTTTGTTTGATTTCAATCTTCTATGTTAACATACAGAATACTGACTAGTTTTGATATCTTGTTGTTATTGTTAAGTGCTATTGAGTGGGTTTGACTCACTGTTGTTGTTAGGTGCCATCGAGTCAGTACCAACTTATAGCGACCCTATGCACAACAGAATGAAACACTGCCCAGTCCTGGGACAACCTCACAATTGTTGCCACGCTTGAGCCTATTGATGCTGCCACTTTGCCAATTCATCTCGCTGGGGGTCTTCCTCTTTTTCTCTGACTGTCCACCTTACCAAACATGATATCCTTCTCCAGGATATGACAACATGTCCAAAGTATGAGAGACGAAGTCTGGTCATCTTGGCCTCCAAGAAGCACTCTGGCTGCACTTCATCCAACACAGATCTGTTGGTTCTTTTGGCAGCCTATGGCACTTTCAACATTCTCCTCCAACACCGTAATTCAAAAGCATGAATTCTTCTACAGTCTTCCTTATTCACTGCCCAGCTTTTGCATGCATATGAGGTGATTGAAAATACCATGGCTTGGGTCAGGCACACCTTAGTCCTCAAGCTGATGTCTTTGCTCTTCAATACTTTAAAAATGGCTTGTATGGCAGATTTGCCTAATGCAATATGTCGTTTGATTGCTTGACTGCTGCTTCCATGAGTGTTGATAGTTGATCCAAGAAGAATGAAATCCTTGACATTTTCAATCTTTTCTCCCTTGATAAGAATGTTGTTTATTTGTCCAGTGGTGAGGATTTTTGTTTTCTTTACATTGAGATGCAATCCATATTGAAGGCTGTACTCTTTGATCTTCTTCAGTAAGTGTTTCAAGTCCTCTTCACTTTCAGCAAGCAAGGTTGTATCATTTGCATATCACAGGTTGTTAATGAGTCTTCCTCCAATGTTGATGCCACATTTTTCTTCATATAACCCAGCTTCTCAGATTATTTGCTCAGCATACAGGTTGAAAAAGTATGATGAAAGATTACAACTCTGTCGTACAGCTTTCTTCATTTTAAACCATTCAGTGGTCTCATGTTCTGTTTGAACAACTGCCTCTTGGTCCATGTACAGATTCTTCACGAGCACAATTAAATGTTCAAGAATACTCATACTGTGCAATGTTGTCCATAGCTTGTTATGATCCACACAATTGAAAGCCTTTGCATAGTCAATAAAGCACAGATAATCATCTTTCTGATATTCTCTGTTTTCAGCCACGATCCATTGGCCACCAGCAATGATATCCCTCATTCCCAGTCCTCCCGTGAATCCGGTTTGAACCTCTGGTAGTTCTCTCAGTGTATATGCTTGCAGCTGTTTCTGTATTGCCTTGAGTAAAACGTTACTTGCATGGGATATCAAAGATGTTGTCTGATGATTTTTGCATTCTGTTGGGTCACCTCTCTTTGGAATGGGCACATACATGAATATCTTCTGATCAGGTGGTCGTATAGTTTTCTTCCAATTTCCTGGCATAGATGACTGAGTGCTTCCAGTGCCGTCTCACTTTCTTGAAAGATTTCAATTTTTATCTTATCAATTCCTGGAGCCTTGTTCTTTGCCAGTTCCTTCAATGCACCTTGGACTTCTTCCTTCAGTACCATTGGTTCTTGATCATATACAACCTCTTGAAATGGTTGAACATCAACCATTTCCTTTTGGTACGGTGACTCTGTATATTCCTCCCATCTTCTTTTGAAGCTTTCTGAATCATTCAATAATTTTCCTAGAGAATCCTTTAATAATGAAAGTCGAGTCTTAAATATTTTGTTCAGTTCCCACAGCTTGAGAAATGCTGATTGTGTTTTTCCCTTTTGGTTTTCTGACTCCAGATCTTTGCACATTTTGTTGTAATATTTGACTTTGTCTTTTTGAGCTGACCTTTGACATTTTCTGTTCAGCTCTTGTACTCCTCATTTCATCCATTTTCAGAGGAGTGGCTGGTAGATTTGAATTGCCAATCTTGTGGTTCGTAGTCTAGTGTTGCTCCTATAGCACCTTATCTCCCATCATCTGTCAATTTGTCAAAGTATAATGACTTGCATGTATCTGTGATACTGGAAGTTATGCCACCAGTATTTCAAATTTCAGCAAGGTCACTCATGGTGGACAGGTTTGAGCAGAGCTTCTAGATGAAGACAGACTAGGAAGAAGGAGCGGCAGACTACTTCTCAGTGTTTGTGGTTGTTGTTGTTTAGTTCTGTCTAGTTTATTCCAACTCATAGTGACCTGGTAGAGTTTCCAGGGAACAGCTGGTGGATTTTAACTGCCACTACTGAAAGCTATATGAATAGCAGTGGAACATTGTTGGATATAGAACCAGATTTTCTAACTCCAGATTTTGCCCATTTCATTATAAAACTTGACTTTGTCTTCTCAAGCTACCCTTTGAAATGTTCCATTCAGCTCTTTTAATTCCTCATTTCTTCCATATGCTTTAGTCTCTCTAGTTAAGTTTTCATATGCTTTAGTCTCTTCAGTTTCAAAGTCTCTTCTGACATCTATTTTGTTCTTTTCTTTCTTTCCTGTCTTTTTAATGACCTTTGCTTTCTTCCAGGATGCCATTATTGATGTCATCCCACAACTCTGGTTTTCAGTAATTTGTTTCTTATGCTTCTCCTCTGTAATTAAGATGGTCTCTAAATTTAAGTTCATTTTTGGTTCTCAAAAGTTTGTTAATTTTCTTCCACTTCAGACTTGTATATGAGCAGTTGATGGTCTGTTTCACAATCTGCCTTGGCCTTGTTTTGGCTGATGATATTGAGTATTTCTACCTTCTTTTCCCACAGATGTAGTGATTTGATACCTGTATATTCCATCTAGTGAGATCATTGTGTCATTTAAAAAAGGTATTTTCAAAGAATAGTCATTGGTCTTGCAAAATTCTGTCATACAGTCTCCAGCATCACTGTTATGACCAAGGCTACATTTTCCGACTACTGGTCCTTCCTTGTTATTATCAACCTTTGCATTCCAATCAGCAGCAATTATCAATGCACCTTGATTGTATGTTTGATCAATTTCAGACTGAAGTGGTTCATAGAATTATTTGATTTCATCATCACTGGCTTTAGTGGTTGGTATATAAATTTGAATAAAAGTTATATTAACTGATCTCACTTGTTTTTTGTTATTGCTGCTGTTAAGTGCCCTCAAGTCAGTTCTGACTCGTAGTGACCCTGTAGAGGGTTTCCTAGGAGTGACTGGTGAGCTTGAGTAGCTGACCTTGCAGTTCAAATTGACTTTGCAGCTCAGCACATTAATCCACTATCACAGACAATGTTATTGTTCAAGATAGATCTTGAAATGTTCTTGTTGACAATGAACTCGATGCAATTCCTCTTTGATATGTTCCATGTTTTTGTTGTTATTAAGTGCCGTCATGTTGTTTCCACATCATAACAACCCTATTAGGGTTTCTACGAAAAGGTTCGTGAGTTTGAACAGCTGACCTTTCAGTTCAAACACACTTTGGGTCCAGTGCTTATCCTACAGCACCACACCAGGACTCCTAGTAAATCATATGATTGTCCAATTCAAGATGGACAAATACCCATCCATTTCAGTTCACTAATGCCTAGGATATTTATTCATCAGTTTCATTTTTGACAACTTTCAGTTTTCCTAGATAGTGGTTACAAATCGGGCTGCTACCCTCAGGGTCAGCAGTTAGAAACTACCAGGTGTTCTGTGGGAGAAAGATGAGGCCTTCTGCTCCCATAAAGATTTATAGCCTTGGAAACCCTGTACAGGGTAGCTATGAGTCGGAACTGACTTCATGGCACATAACAATAACAACTGATGATTAATGGATGTTTGTTGCTTTTCCTCTTCATTTTGAGTTGTACTCCATCAGCCAATGAAAATCCCAATAGCTTTGCTTTATTAACATCATATGGTCACTCTACTTTGAGGAGTCAGCTCTTCCACAGTGTGTTTTAAGTGACTTCTAGCCAGAAGGGGCTCATCTTCTGGCACTTTCTGACAATGTTGCACTGCTGTTCATAATGTTTTAATCTTCTGGCACTATATCTTCCTGTTTTGCTGCTATTTATAACATTTTTGGTACTTATCCATACAAGGAGGTTCTCCTTCTTCCCAGTCTCTCTTGGTCCAGGAGCTCCGCAGAAACCTTTCCACTATGAGTGACCCTACTAGTAGTCAAAATACCGGTGTCATAGCTTGTGTTGTTTTTATTGTTAAGTGCCAAAGAGTTGGTTCTGACTCACAGCGACCCTAGATAGGGTTTCCTAGGAATGACTGCTGGATTGACTGGCCGACCTTATAGTTAGCAGTCCTATACTTATCCTGTGGTGCCACACCAGGACTCTAATATCACAGCAACACACAAGCCACCACAGTATGACAAACTGACAGAGCTGTGGTGGATTTTGTAAATGTAATCCTTTAAAAGTACAACCCAAAGCTTGAAATTTTTTCTTTAGTTCTTCCAGCTTGAGAATCCTAACTAAACATATTCTTCTCTTTTAGTTACTTAACTCTCAGTCTTTGCACAATTCATTAAAATACTTGACTTTGTTTTTTCAAGCAGCCCTTTGAAATTTTCTGTTCAGCTCTTTTACGTCTTTATTTCTTCCAGTCATTGTAGCTTCTCTACACTCAAGAGCAAGTTTCAGAGTCTTTTCTGACATCTACTTTGGTCTTTTCTGTCTTTAATGATCATTTGCTTTCTTCATATATGATCTTCTTGATGTCATTAGTGTCTAATTCATCTAACCTGTTCTTAAGATGACCTCTAAATTCAGGTGGGATGTGCTCAAGGTTATATTTTGCTTCTTGTGTACTTGCTTTAATTTTCTTCAGAACTTACATATATCAGCAATTGATAGTCTTTTCTTCAGTTGGCCCCTGGCCTTGTTTTGCTGATGATACTGTGTTTCTTCATAATTTCTTTACACAAATGTATGTAGTCAGTTTGATCTCTGTGTATTCCATCTGGTGAGGTCTACATGTATAGTTGCTGTTATATTGTTGAAAATGACATTTGCAATGAATATTCATTGGACTTTCAAAATTATATCATTCAATCTCCAGCATCTTTTCTGTCAGCAACCCCATATTTCCCGACTTCCAATCCTTTGTCTGATTCCAAATTTCACATTCTAATCACCAATAATTATCAATCCATCTTGATTGCATGTTTAATAAATTTCAGACTAAAGAAGTAGGTAGAAGTCTTCAATTTAATCCTCACTGACTTTAGTGATTGGTGCATAAATTTGAATAACAGTGGTCTTTTTTGTAGGTATATACATATCTTATTACAGGCAGCATTGTACTTCAGTATCAATATACAAATTCAGTTTTTGTTGATGAATGCAGTACCATTCCTCTTCAATTTGACAGTCTTCTTATAGTAAAACATATGGTTATCAGATAAAAAAATGACCAATACCTGCCCATTTAAGCACACTAATGCCTAGCATGGAGTCCTTGTGTGGTGTTGTAGGATAAGCACTAGACTGCTAATTGCAAGGTGTGTGGTTCAAACCTAGAAGCTGTTCTTTGGAAACCTCTACAGCATTGCTGTGAGTTAGAATTGACTCAACAGCACTTAACAATAACATATGCTTAGGATGTTGATCTTTACTCCTTCCATTTAATTTTTAACGACTTCTAATTTTCCCTGGCTTATACTTTATACAAGACTCCTGATGTGGCACTGTAGGATAAGCACTAGATTGCAGGGTCGATTTGAATCACAAGGTGGTGATTCAAACCCACCAGCTCCTCCTTAGAAACTCTATACAGTGTCACCATGAGTCAGAACTGACTCCACAGCACTTAACAATAACAACAGCATTCTTCATACAAGGAGCTCTAGTAGTGTAGTGGATTATGAGCTGAGCTGCTAACCGCAGAATCAGTAAATCTACCAGTTGCTCCATGG
>NW_006408564.1:9819594-9820913 GCF_000296735.1 Chrysochloris asiatica
CAGTTGGTGAGTTTGAATCACTGACCTTGCAGTTCAAATTGACCTTGTGGTCCAGTGCTTATCCTACAGTGCCACACCAGGACTCCTGTGATATCCTAGTGGGAGTGAAATGGTATCTCAGTGTGGTTTCTTTTTGTATCTCTTCAAGACAGCGTTACTGTTGTCACGGCTCCAGTCCCCATATTATGCTAGAAATAGTAGCCAGAGCAATAAGACAATAAATAACTAAGTAAACAAATAATAGACATTAAAACTGAAGAAGAAGACATAAAATTCTCTGTATTCACAGATAATATGTTCCTATATAGAGAAAATCCCAATGGGTCCATGAGAAAACTTCAAGAGTTAATAAAGGCATTTAGCAAAGTTTCAGGGTATAAAGTCAAAGTCAAGAAACCAAAAAAAAAAAAAAAACTTTCTTTATGACAACAATGAGAATCTGAAAGGGAAATGATGGAAACAATTCCATTTAGAATAGCAGCTAAGAGAATAAAATACCTAGGAAGAAATGTAACCAGGGATGTGAAGGACTAATACAATGGAAACTATATAAACACTGCTAAAAGTGATTAAAGAAGACTTAAATAAATGGGCAGACGTTCCATGATCAGGGATTGTTGTTGTTAAGTGATGTTGAGTCAGTTCTTACTTACAGCAACCCTGTATAGGGTTTCACAGGAGCTGCTGGTGGTTTGAACCACCACTTTGCACTTCAAATTGACCTCGAAGTCCAGTGCTTATCTTCCAGTGCCACAGCAGGACTCCCATGATCATGGATAGGAAGGCTAAATATTGGTAAGATGTCAATTATACCTTAAGATATTTGCAGATGCAATGCAATCTTGATCAAAATCCCAACAGCCTTCTTAACAGAAATGGAAAAACCAGTCCCCAACTTTATATGGAAAGGCAAGAGGCCCTGAGTAGCTAAAGTAATGTTGAAAGAGAAGAATAAAGTAGGAGGACTCATACTCTCTTATTTTATAGCTACAATAACTAAAACAGTCTGATACTTGTATAACAAAATACACATAAATTAATAGATTAGAACAAAAGTTGAGAAATAAACCCATATATCTATGTTCAACTGATTTATCACTGAAGTGCTAAGTCCATTTGAAAGGGAAAGAAGAGTCTCTTCCATAAATAAGGTTAGGAAAAGTGGATTTCCCCATGCCTCATATTATACATAAAACCAAATTCAAAATAGATTAAGGACTTGAATGTGTAAACTAAATGCATACAATTCTTTTTTTTTTTTTTTAATATTATTTTTTTTAACCCACTCAGGCATATATAATAAATTAAATCTCCAAAGG
>NW_006408564.1:9824024-9846515 GCF_000296735.1 Chrysochloris asiatica
CATACAATTCTTAAAAGAAAATTCAGGGACAATGTTTTTAGCCCTTGCTTGTAACAACAGATTATGCTAGATAATCTATTGTTATATTATGGTACAATTCCTTGTTATATTAATCAAAATAAGCAAAAGACAAAATAAATAAATGAGACCTAATGAAAAATTTTAAGTTTTGTTCACTTAAAGACTTTACTAAAAAAGTCAAAATGCAAGCTATTGCCTGGGAGTGCTGGCAGCCGAGCCGGGCAGCCTAGATAGTGAGCAGGTCGGGCTCAGCATTGGCCACTCAAACAGTCAGCTGAATGAAGTGCCCATCCCACTGAGCCTTGAAACCGACACTTTCCCCCACAAGATGTATGGTTAGAGTATCTTGGGAAACCATAATGTTCAGTAAGAATCTAATAACTCAAATTTATGTAAAACTTGGACAAGGTAACAACAAAAAGACAACTCTATCATAAAAAGGCTAAGGAGTTGAATAGACATTTCATCCGAAAGAACATTCATATGTAGACCAAATACATGAAAAGATGTTCTACGTTATTAATATTATTGATGCTCAGAGTACAAAAGTTTTGATTGTCATTTTACTGCATAGGACAAATCACAACTTAGACCAAGTTGCCTAGCAATATCAAAGGGGAAAATGGTGACAATATCTGAATAAAACTCTTTAACAGATCTTTTCTAAAGGGTGTACTGTAATTATTGGCCAATAAATGTTTAAGACATAAGCACAATGTTATCTTTTCATTAATTTCTAAGTTATTAATTCACTCACTGAACCAGCACATATTTAAGGTGCACCTGAAATGGTGTGGTGCTGAAGGATAAGCACTGGAATGCCAACTACAAGGCTGGGGATTCAAACCTACCAGCTGCTCCTCAGAAACTCTATACAGGATCACTATGACTTGGAACTGACACTATGTCCCAGGCACTGTATTAGGTACAAAGATCTCATTGACAAATAGAACTAAAGATATTCCATGCCCTCATGGAGATTATATTTACTTAAGGAGAGAGACATTAGTCAAATAAAAGAATGGCATAAATAAAACTAACAGTGTGACTGCAACTACAAAAGCTAATTTTGGGGGGGTGATGTGATCTTGAAATCTTATATATTATCATCTGGCTCCATGCCAGCTATAAACCTCTAAACCTAGTTTGTAAAAAACAACAACGTTATTTTCAAGACTTCTACTGCTATTAAATGTTTTCTTCCTTTTACTCTCATTTCTCTTCCCCAGCAATGGCACTCACCTTTCCTGGTCACTAGGTTGAGTATAACATAACCAAAAAAATTCCATTCCTCCTCTAGAAAAGAAAAAACTTGTCTAGAGGGTCTTATTAAGATTTTTTTTTCTGACTTCCGTTGGTTTTTCATTGACACCTTGTTGGATTTCCTTCAGGAAGAATCCAGAAGCACTTAATTATGTGTAGAACAAGTTGAAACATGTTTCTAAGCCCTGTTTTGATCCTAGCTGAGCCCACTAAGTATCAGGTCTCATGGTGTTTGCTTCTCTTATTTTCAGAGTTTGCTTTTGCTGTGGTTACTCCTAGTAACTAGCACTTGAAGGAAAGTAAGAGCAAGATTGGATGGTAGCTAAATTAGGAGGCATCCAAATACCTGACTGTTTACTTTGGGGACCATTCCTTTAGAGGTAGACCCAACCATCTCAGCGAGAGGAGACATTTGGCAGATAGAGAAAGATAGCCTGAGCACAGAGATCTTCTACATGAAATTAGGAGGTTTTGAAAGTGCTAAAGATGTGGTGGTGTGGGTTAATGCACTGGCCTGCAAAGTCGGTTTGAACTGCAAGCTTTCAGTTCAAGCTCACCAGCTACTCCTTGGAAACCCTATACAGGGTCACTGTGGGTCAGAACCAACTCAACAGCACTTAACAACAACAACAATAAAAGATGTCTGGACACCTGCTGCCAAAACATCCCTCTGTGTTACAAAGACAAGGTTGTCATGAAAAAATTGACATTATATAAAAATAGTGAATGACTACTTCAGATCACAAATAGAGGATGACTAGCTATATCGTTACATAGCAGCCAAACCACTGACACTCATGACCCAGTCAAGTTAACACATCCTTAACCATCACAGCCCTGTTACTCTAGTCTTACACTTTGATGTTTGTTATTGCCAGACATATGCCATTAATACACAAATTCATTGAATAACAGATTTTTCACTATTGTAAATGTGAAATGTTGATAATGAGATAGTTGGAAAGTGAAGAACAGGAATATATTGGAATTGCTGTGAAGCTGCAGTCTTTTCATTCTGCTCCTTCTTCCCGAGTAAGGACTCAATTTTGTGTAGCTGCATGCAGATGCAGTACCATTTTGGGTCCAGCAAGAATGTACTCTTAACCCACGTGACAAGTTAACATTTTGTGAATGCTCATCATTTACTGCTGAAGAACTGTTTTTGGAGTGAAGCCCCTCTCTCTGGCTCAAGGACACTCCTTCCCAGATCAGAGTTTGGTCTCACTATAGCTGTCACCAGAAAAGTTAATCTTGGCTTGTTGTCCATGACTATTTTTAAAGACCTGCAAATATTGACAGACTCTTAGATCTTGCCAGCATTACAATTTCATGAAAAAAGAAAACCCATTTCATTATGGCTCTTTTTCCAAACTCAGACAAGCTTAAGTAAAGAGGTTTTTTATTACAATTACAATTGAATAATCCCTGGGTAGAAACAGCATCAGGCACAACTTGATTCAGTTGATATAACTAGGCCTTGTTATCTTTCCTTAAGTAATAAAGGAAATTTGGGGCATTGTTACCACAAAAGAAAAAAGAAAAGGATGAATGATCTTGTGTGGCCACAAAATAATACATGTCTATTTCAATTTGTTTAACATACATTTCAGTTAAGTGTTTGTATAGAATTCTTTTTCTTCTGTCTTCTCCTCCTTTCTGAAGACTACCTTTTTATGAATAAAGCCAAGAAAGGGAATGTTTGTAATGCAGCTCCAAAGAGGAAGGAGAACATGATATTAATGGGATACTTTAAAAGCAAGTTAACCATTAAAGGGCAAGATACTAGATAACCCATCAAAAGTTTAACCACTATAACGGCTTCATTTCCACTCACTGTTTCTTCTTCTATTCTCACATTTCGAAGCTTCCCTCTCATTAGGAGTAAAACTGAGTA
Source organism: Chrysochloris asiatica (assembly GCF_000296735.1). Classification (NCBI taxonomy): domain Eukaryota; kingdom Metazoa; phylum Chordata; class Mammalia; order Afrosoricida; family Chrysochloridae; genus Chrysochloris; species Chrysochloris asiatica. The sequence continues at coordinate 9,827,203 of NW_006408564.1, forward strand.
GAAAATAGAATGACTACGCAATGGAGTGAATTATTGAATATGTCTCTTCTCGCCATTGTCTGTAACTCTCACCAAACAACTTTTTCCTGTTGTGTATTGGTAAGAGAAAGTGTAGAAGATGCAAATAGGATTATATGATTCAGTTGTGTGTGATTGTTAACATGGTTAATTATGTTTGGAAAAACTTGGAAATCTAACAAGGGACTTGGTCAGTTTTGCAATCCTACTAGGTATAAAATGAACCATCTTAGTGAAGTGAGGAGAGTGTGTTCCTTAGTTTGACTAAGTAACTTGCTGCCATCGGACCTTTACTTCTTGGGAGCTGAACCTGCAGCCTGCCCTGATTTGCCACCCTCCACACCACTGGTGTGGTACAGTAGGATAAGCATTAGGGTGTGAACCAGAATTTTGGCAGTTCTAACCTATCACCTGCTCCTTGGAAACCCTACATAGGGTTGCTATGTGTTGGAATTGACTTGATGGCACTTAACAACACCAGCCTTGTGATCCAACAGCCTGACTTGATGTGACTGTGGAGCATCCTCCAGACAGACATCTGTAATGAAGATTTGGGACTTGACAGCCTCCACAACTGTGTGAACCATTTCCTTGATGGCACATGAATTCTGTGAGATGTCGCAGTGAATTGTGGAACCCTGGGACATGGGGGAGAACTCTGAGGGTTAAGATCAGGAACTATGGAGTGGTTTGGCACTTCAGGAAAGTTGGACATTTAGGAGATCTTTAATCTCCATCTCTTAAGGGTCAGCTTCTGCTAATCCTTTTTAAAGATTATCTTTGTGGACTGTAACCCAAAAAGATGAGGAGTCCTGGTGGGGCAACTGGTTACTGAGTTCAGATGCTAACACAAAAGTTGAAGATTCAAGTCCACCCATAGGCACCACAGAAGAAAGACCTGGCAATCTACTTACCAAAAAATCAGCCACTGAAAACCTTATGAAGCACATTCTAACTTTGGCACATAGGGGTTGGATTGATTCAGTGAAAGTTGTTAATCTGTTTATGTTTTTCATAAAAAGGAGATAGTATCAGGATGGAAAAAAGAAGACATTGAAAGGCTAAAAAGATATTTGAGATGGGAAGAGAATGTTAAGGAGATGGGCATTCGTTTAAGTAGTAAATCCTGTAGGGGATTGCTGAAAAAATCTCTTGTGACCTAAAGAGCCATCTACAAAATTCATGGTTTCAAGTTACAGAAACCAGGGCAGTAACTGAAGCATTACCATTCTTGGGACTTAGTAGTTGTTGTTGTTGTGAAGTGCTGTCAAGGCGATTCCAACCCATAACAACCCTGTATAGGGTTTCCGAGGAGCAGTTGGTGAGCTTGAACCACCAACCTTTTAGTTCAAATGGCTTTGCAGTCTTGCGCATTAACCCACAGTGCCACACCAGGACTCTGGGACTTAGTAGACACTAAAGCAAATAGCTTATGAAACAGTCTTTGGGTTTCAAGTGTATGTGTGTGTGTGTATATATTGGCCTGGCTAAAGTAAGGAAGGCCTATTCCCCTGTTGTAGGCACCACCCTGTGACTAGGCCTTCCCATCATGGAAACTGGAGAGCTGAGTAGTGCCAATCACTAAATGACCCAGTTGGTTAATTTCTTTCTTTCTTTTTTTTTTTTACTTTTAAGTGATTGGTGCATTCTTTCTCTCTAAGGTCAGAGTTTCATACAACCACTCCACAGCTATTTTCTAAAATGTTAATGCCTCTATGGAGATACAGCTAAATGGGTAAGCACATGGCATTGGGCTTAAATTCCTTCTCTACTACATTCTGGCACTGTGACCATGTGCACACTGTTTCTCCTTACACATAGTAAGCTCTCAATAATTGAGAGAGAAAATGATGAAACAGGTCCCTAGGCACTTTAGCAAGAGTCTTATTTGTTGTTGTTAACATGCTGTTGTATATGTTCCTACTCATAATGACCTTACATACAATGGAATGAAACACTGCCCGGTCCTGAGCTACCCTCACAATTGTTGTCACTGTGTCATTCCATCTCACTGAGAGTCTTTTCAATGACGATGGCATAGTCAAAATCCCGGGAGAAAACTATTGATTGGTTTGCTTTCATAATAAGTCCTATCTTTTCAGGTGGTAATATCTTTACTGAGTTTGCCTCTGTGGAATTCAGGGATCAGAATCGTAAGGTCAAATAGTCAAAAATTTAGTGTAATAGTCCCAAATGTTTAAGTCTCTAGTGCCTGGGTATAAGACTACAGAGATCACTTAACTAGGCTGGGCTTTGGTTTCTGTATCTGGACTATGTGTGTGTATGTATGTCTGGTCATAATGACTGCCATGCCCCATCTCACAGAGCTGTGTTAGAACCTGGTTTAGATCTTGTTTCTTAAGGTCTTGCTAGGTAAGATGGGAGGAGGGTAAAGTCGAGGAGAGGGGAGCTGGGTCTTATAATCCATGGTAAAGAAAAGCCCTGACTGATCAGGGAAGAGATGAGCCAATTCTGTGCTGTGCGGCATGGCATGCCCTACCAGAACAGTGAGCTTCTTTCTTAATCCAACTCAGAGTGTTATGCAAACAAATGTAGTTAAATCTATCCATTTTGATTCAGACTGGTGAAAAAAATCATTTTATGTATTTGGAGCTAAGAGGTATGAAAAACGTAATATATTGGTTTCTTGCAATCGATGGAGGTGTGGGATGACTAATGTAATTCTAGAAATTATGAGAAGGCATCCATAAAGATGAGGTAGAATCCCCATGCAGCTGTTCTGGTAGCTTAGAGGAACATTATTTAATACCTGTTCATGGAAGTGTGGCAGCATTTAAAGACTTCATTTTATTCCTTCATCACAGTCTGAAGATGAACAAGCTTCAACCTGGGTATGTGGAGGCATGGATCCTCTGGGATTCAAATCTCTGGCTCCCTTAGACTGAGACATGGCCGTCTGAGGCTTTCTGAATTTTGTTATTTTGTGCACTGCTTGAAAACAGACCAAGTCTGTTCAATTTGCATGTAAACCTCTCAACAACTTAAAGCCAGATCCTTACAAACCCTAACCATCACCACCATCACCACAACCACCACTGCCATCACACTGATTCCAACTCATAGTGACACTGTAGGACAAAGTAGAACTGCTCCCTAGGGTTTCTGGACTGTAGATCTTTACAGGACTAGGTAGCCTCATCTGCCTCCTGTGGCGCAACTGGTAGATTTGAACTTCTGACCTTGTGGTTAGCAGCCTAGTGCATAACCCATTATGCCACCAGGACTCATTTCCATTCATTTAAGACTAATTCCGTGAAAGGACCATTAGTTGAGCATCTAGTAGTGCCATGCTAGCGCTACAGGGAATATGTAAGTGAACTCGACAAGACCTTGCCTCCTCTGCCATAGGAAAGTGAATGTTCAACAATTGCTACTTAAAGCTCCATAGACGGCAGGACTAAGGGACTATTAGAAATTAGACTATTTTTTTCTGAATAAGGAGTTGTGGCATAAGCACTGGACTGCTAACCACAAGATCAGCTGTTCCCCAAAAGAAAGATGAGGCTTTCTGATCCTGTAAACATGTATAGCCTAGTGTGCGTGATTTGGAATTGACTAGATGGCAATGGCAGTGGGTCTTTCTGAACACACTTGGATAATTCTTTTCCATATTATATATATGTTGTTGTTATTGTTAAATGCCATCGACTCAGTTCTGACCCATAGCAACCGTGTATAGGGTTTCAAGGAGTGGCTGGTGAGTTTGAACTGCTTATGTATGTGTGCTGCTTATGTATGTGTGTGTATGTATGTATATGTGTGTGTGTGTGTATATATATATATATATATATATGTAGTTACTATATAGTATGCTCGTTGCTGTTATTAGGTGTCATCAAATCAGTTCCAACTAATAGTGAGCTCATACAAAACAGAACGAAACACTGTCTAATCATGCGCCATCCTCCCAATCATTGTTCCATGTAAGCCCATTGCACTGTGACAATCCATCTCTTTGGCGGAATTCCTCTTTTTAGCTGACCCTCTACTTTACCAAGCATGATGTCTTTCTCTAAAAACAGTTCCCTCCTGTTAATACATCCTAAGTGTGAGAGATGAATTCTCACCGTCCTTGCTTCTAAGGAGAATTCTTACTGTTACGTCTTCCAACACAGATCTGTTTGTTCTCTGACAGTCCATGTTACTTTTAATTTTCTTCTCCAATGTGATACCTCAAATGCACAAATTCTATGGTCTTCCTTATTCACTGTCCAACTTTCACATGCATATGATGGTAATGAAAATACCAGGCTTGGGTCAGGCACAACTTAGTCCTCAAACTGGCAACTTTACTCTAGAATATTTTAGAGGTCATATGTAGCAAATTTGCCTAATGCAATAGTCATTTAATTTACTGACTGCTGATTCCTTCAGCATTGATACAAGCAAAATGAAGTCTTTGATAACTTGTCTTTTCTTCATTTATCCTGTTAGTTTTTGGTCCAGTGGAGAGGATTTTTGTTTTCTTTACATTGAGGTGCAACCCATACCAATGGCTGTGGTCTTTGATCTTCATCACTAAGTATTTTAAGCCTCTTTGCTTACAGCAAGCAAGGTTGTATCATCTGCATATAGCATGTTGTTAATGAATCTTCCTCCCATCCTGAAGCGACATTCTTCTTCATATAATCCAGCTTCTTGGATTGTGTGCTAAGCATACAGATTGAAAAAAGTATAGTAAAAAATTTTTACTCCTTTGTACAAATTGCTCCTTTGTACAAATTCCTCATGAGCACAGTTAAATATTCTGGAATGTCCATTCTTCGCAATATTAGCTACAGCTTGTTATTATCCACACAATTGAATGCTTTTGAATAGTCATTAAAGCACAGGTAAACATTTTTCTAGTATTTTATACTTTTAACCAAGATCAATCTAATATCAACAATCGTAGTCTTCATTCCAAATCTTTGTCTGAATCCATCTTGAACCTGAGGCAGTTCCCTGTTAATGAATCAGCTGTTTTTGAGTTATCGTCAACAAAATTTTACTTGCATGTGATATTAATGATGTTGTTTGATTATCACATTCCATTGGGTCACCTCTCATTGGAATGAAAACAAATATAGAATTCTTCCAATTGCCTAACCATGTAGCTAGCTGTCTTCCAAATTTCTTGGAATATATGAGTGCCTCCAGTACTGCATGAGTTTGTTGAAAGATTTTAATTTGTGTTCCATCAATTCCTGAAGGCTTGTTTTTCTACAATGCCTTCAATGCAGTTTGGACTTCTTCCTTCAGTACCATTGGTTCTTAATTATATGGTACCTTTGGAAATGGATGAACATCAACCATTTCTTTTTGATATATTAATTCTTTGTATATGTTCCATCTTTTTTGATCCTCTCTTCATTTTTCAATATTTTGCCCACAAATCCTTCAATATTGCAAGTTAAGGTTTCAATTTTTTCTTCAGTTCTTTAGCTTGAGAAATGCTTTAGCTTCTTTATGCTCAAGAGTTTCTTCTGACATCCATTTTGATCTGTTTCTTTCTTTCTTGTCGTCTTGATCTCTTCATGTATGATGATCTTGATTTCATCCCACAACTCTTTTTGTTTTCTATTATTAGTGTCCAATGCTTCAAATCTGTGACTGAGATTTTCTATAAATTTAGGTGAGCCATATTAAAGGTCATATTTTGGCTCTCGTGGACTTGTTTTAATTTTCTTCAACTTTAGCCTAAACTTGCATATGGGTAATTGATGGTCTGTTCCATAGTTAGCACTTGGCCCAGTTTTCGTATTGAGCTTTTCTACCATCTCTTTCCACATATGTGATTGATTCAATTAGTGTGCATTCCATCTGGTGAGGTCCATGTGTATAGTAACCTTTTGTGTTGGTTAAAAAGGTATTTGCAATGAAGAAGTCATTGGTATTTCAAAATTCTGTCATGCAATCTCCAGCATCATTTCTATTATTTATATGAATAGCATTGGCCCTGTAGGATAAGCACTGGACTTTGAACCACAATGCCTGTGGTTTGAGCTCACTAGTTGTTCCGTGGGAGAAAGATGAAGCTTTCTGCTCCTGCAAAGATGTATAGCCTCAGAAACTCTATACAGTCGCTTTGAGTCGGAACCCTGTATAGCATTTCTGAGCAAATGCTGGTGGGTTTGAACTGCCAACCTTGTCATTAACAGACCAGTGTTTAATGCCACACCAGGATTCATACATAATTGTATATATATATATATATTTATATATATTCATTTTATATTTTATCTAATAATCAACAAATATGTTCATTTAGTAAATATTAATTGATAGTTTGTATTATGCCAGAAAAATATGTGAGGAGGATAATTTTTCTCATTTGTTTGTATAGCATAGCTTGATAATTTCGCATAGCATAGCTTGATCATATCAAGGACTCAACCAGAGAGCCAGACACTGGAGTTATGAAAAACAACAACAACAAAAAAAGCACAAGTTAACAACCTCTTTAAGCTCTAGTTAATCTGCAAATAGAAACTATAATATGAACTCACCTGATTTTGAAGATTAAGTGAACTAACGTGAATAAAAAGTTCAGCACATTTCCTAGCACGCAGTTGTTGTTAGGTGCCATTGAGTCAGTTCCAACTCGTACCCATCCTATGTACCACAGAACAAAACAAACACTGCCTACATCATCCTCACAATTGTTATGTTTGAGCCCATTGTTGGTGTCAGTTTGTTAACCCATCTTCTTAAGGGTCTTCCTCTTTTTTGATGACTTCTATTTTATGAAACATGAAAGCACGTCCTCTGATAACACATTCAAAATATGTGAGATGAAGTCTCACAATCCTTCCTTAGGATGAACATTCTAGCTGTACTTCTTCCAAGATTGATTTGCTTCTTCTTCTGGCATTTCATGGTATAATTCAGTTGTCTTCCCTTAATTCATATGCATATTCTGGCAGTCCATGGTACTTTTAGTATTCTTCTCTAGCACCATAACTCAGATGCATCAATTCTTCTCCTGTCTTTTTATTCACTGACCAACTTTCACATGCATGTGAGGTGATTGAAAATACCATGGCTTGGTTTAGGGGTACCTTTGTCCTCAAAGGGACACTTTTGCTTTTTAACACTTTAAATTGATATTTTGCAGCAGATTTGTCTTACTAGCACTAAGTAGGTGCTCATTAGTTACTGCCATCACAGTTATTGCCTATTTTAGATTAGAAATTTCTAGAAATCAGGGACAATTGGATTTTTATGGATGACAAGGATTCCCACCCCGGATAGTGAAGGCATGTTCCCTATATCTCCCCCATGCTTCTGATGATAAGGAAGAATGTATTTGGTTAGTGTCAGTATCATTCTTTATAGCGCAGAATCTGAATCTAATAAACTGGAAAATGGAGCCCCTCAGTTATGTAAACTAACAGGCTAGTTTACTAACCCAGAAGTTGGAGGCTATAGTCAACTTAGAATCACCTCAGAAGAAAGGTCTACTTTCTAAAACATAAGCCATCAAAGATCTTCTGGAGCACAATTGTACTCTAACACACAAGAGGTCATCTTGAGTCAGAACCCAATGGTAACTAGTTTTAAAGAACTAAGTGGATCTGCTGAATAAAGAACTGAAGCCGAGCTAGCATGGAAACGAGGGAGATTTCTGCAGTGTTGGTTTGGGGAAAAGCATTGGGGAAACATTGGAGAGGGAGAGAACAGAGACTTGGAGGTTGAGAATGTACTTGAGAATTGATGAAATAGATTGAGAGGTGATGGAAATAAAAGCCTCAGTGGAGAGCTGAGTCCTGGTGTGGTGCTGTAGGATAAGCATTGGAATGCTGACTGCAAGATTGGCATTTCAAACCCACCAATTGAGAGTTGACTTATATAGGGTCACTATGAGTCAGAACGGACTGGATGCATACAACAACAACAACGCTTGTGCAGCCAATTGCACAGACAGCTCTTAATATTCAAAAGAGTTTCATACTTGCTCTATATTGTTGCCATATGGAAATTCTGGTAATTTCGGAAGAAGCCCTACATTGCTACTCTGCACTGATCCTTGAAAACTTTGTAGTCATTCCTGCCTTAGGAAAAGAGGGTTTCAGAAAGTGTTACTATGTGAAATGAATGCAACCTTCTTTTAGTGTTTTCTTGAAAAACTGAAATAAAGATTTACATAGCATGCATCTATTTGTTGTTGTTAAGTGCCGTCAAGTTGATTCCGACCCATAGCAACCCTGTATAGGGTTTCCGAGGGGGTATTAAATGCCACATCCTTTTACTAATACTGCCGACTGGACAGGTCATATGGTAGTTTATTTTTGCCAAATTCCCACAAAGAGAACACAACACTTTCCTCTGTTCTCTGAAGGAGTCCACCTGCACCTCTGTTACCCCAATTCATTTCCAAAATGGATGGTAACTTGGCAGGCATCCTCCAAACTGCTCATTCCATCAGCTTCTGATAAAACCAAATACAATGCTCAACTTTCCATTCCATTATTCTGGTAAAATCTTCCATGCTGAGAGAAAAGGTTCAAGTTGTTCTTTGGGGACTAAGATAAAGGAAGCACTGTTCCTTGAAATGATGTGCAGGATATGGAGAAATTCTTACTAAAGAAGTTCAAACTTGGGGAGGTGTACACTTCTGCTTCTGGATGGATTTTGTATAGAACCAGTTTCTTTTCCTGCTGCTTAGACACCAACAGAAAGGCACCATATCGAGAGAGAATGAAGTGCTGTGAGTTCAGCCATTATCAAATGGTTTCAAGGGTCATTTTGATCTTGTCAGGATCAGCAGGCTTCTTTTCAGCAGACTAAAGAGGCTGACAGAAACAATAAATGGACAATTTTGAACTCTTTGTTAGAGTTATGCTTTGGGGGCAAAGTCTCCACGGTAAATACCGATTTCTCAGTCCCCGTCTCCATTTACCACTCTACCATTTTCAGGTATGACTGACCACCATCTCTTTCCCTGCCCTATGGTCATCAGCTTATCTTGCCAACAACTGTGTCAGTCGGTGATTTGTGGTTGTTCCTTTATCGGTCCCATAGTGCTTACACTACAAAGAACTCAACATGACATATTGTGTGAAGCACACACTCATCTCTAATTTAGTGCCTACATTTCTATAATAGCTGTATTGAACTGAAGTTGAGAAAAATCACCCTTGCCACCCTCTGTTTTTAGGGAGTCTGTGATAGGTTAGAGGATTAGCCTATTGATCACTAGTCAGAAATGATTACTTTTCACCCTCTTTTTGTCTTGTCAATAAATGTGCCAAGTTTAAATTCCAGGAGACACATTCAAAACATGGGTGTCTAGAGCTGTGAATGGACTGATAAATACAGAGCAATCTAAAGGAAAGCCTTCAAACCCAAGAGATAGATTATGGGATATGCCACACCCTGTAAAGGATGTAGACTTTTTAGAGTATTAACATTTCTTTTCTAACAGATTGTTCAACTAAAGAAAATTACAATTACTGTCAGTTTTTGATAGTGACAATGCAAATTACATACATTTTCTTCAGACAAGTTTTTTTTAAGTAAGTAGTGAAAGGAGGCAGCCAGTAGTGCTAAATGGATTCCAAAGAGTGTACTGCCTTAATTTTCTAGACCTGGATTTCTTTATAAAAAGTTTCTTGGTGACTTGTTTTAATGGCATACTCTAGGGCAGAACCAGAAGAGTGGGCCTGAAATGCCATCAAATATCTTATAATGAGGTCGATTTGGCAGAATAACTGGGAGGCAAGAACGGTGCATGAAACAGTCCAAAAGCTATAATCCAAGCATTATAGTGAGACCAACAGAAGTCAAATTAAAGGTGGGGATAGGATGCCATGCAAGGTAGCTGCTAGGCATTCTCATGTTTAAGATATTGGTGCCTTGAGTCAGCATTTTCTTGCTATCTGCTATAGAACATCCACTTACTTCACAGAATGTTAATAGGCATCATGTTAAATATGAGGCTAAGTAAAAGATAATGCCACTAGGGTTCCAGTTCATGCATATATGGGTTTATTCTAAATAAAACAATAAAATGTGTTTAAACATGTCTATGGGAATCAGTGGATGACTGCAAACAAGTTATCTCAAGAATGCACTTAGCTTAGTCTCTTTAATGTGCTGTCAAAAAAAAAGTGTCTAATAAAAACAGTGACTTCTGAGGGTAAGCACTGGACATCAAGGTTGGTTTGAAACAACAAGTTCGGCAGTTCAAACTCACCAGTTCTTCCTCAGGAATCCTATACAGGTTCCCTATGAGGTGGAACTGACTCAACAGTACTTAACAACAAGGGGATTCTATTGGGCCAGTCAAATTCAAAGTAGAAAGGTCAGCTGAGAAGGTTATGGTGACTGTTCTGGGATTCCAAAATTTTTGATAGATTTTCTAAAAGGACACAGAATGAACACAGGGGTTTATTAAGAAAGAGTTCTAAGAAAATAGAAAACTGCATTGGTGAGAAAAAGGCCAGGAAGGTTACTCTGAGGAATTGTTTCCCATTCTAATGATGGACCCACTTATTCTTTGAAGGTAGCAAGGTCTGTCCTAGGATAATTTCCTTGGGAAATCTTACCTGATCCAACCTACAGATCTGCTCTTGCCCCTTCAGACTTCAGATTGTTGAAAGTTCAAAGGCTATTAAAAGGAACATGATTTGAGTCCCTCATGGATGCCCAAAGTACCATTATGATGACATGAGTTAACAAGATGGAAACACGACTTTCAGAAGTATATAGACCCAGATGGAGGACTTATCAAGAAACAAAAACTTCACATTTTGATTTTTGTTGTTGTGGTTGTTTAGTAAAAGTTTTTGATTTTGTAGTGATACTTTTGACTTACCCTCATAAATAAAAAGTGTGGTGGCTCCAAATGATATGCGCTGGACTGTGAACCACAAAGCTAATAGTTTGAGCCTGCCAGCTGCTCTGCAGGAGAAAGATAAGGCTTTCTGCTCCCAAGATTTAAAGCCTCGGAAACCCCAAACAAGGTTACTAGGAGTAGGAGCTGACTCTATGGCACTTTAAAATAAGATAAGTGCTAACATTCCATGAGTAGAACAAGCCAAAGGGGTTATTTTAATGTAGGAATTATCAATGCTTTTAATTTTTTAAGGGAGGCCTGGTGGTGCAGAGTGTTAAGCATTGGGCTGCTAATTAAAGTCAGTGGTTGAACCCACCATAGTTCCAAGGGAAAAAGATGAGGCAATCTGTTTTCATAAAGACTTACCACCTCAGAAACTGTGGAGCAGTTATACTGTCTTATAGGGTTGTTATGAGTTGGAATGGACTTCAGGTTAGTGACCTTTGTGTTAGTTTTGAAACTGCCTTGTGACTCTTCAATGGTCAAGGGAAAACAGTACTCAACACTTCCCAAACTTGTTTGATGTTAGAAATTTTTCATGAGAGACGTCAAAGGATTGGAGACTGAGAACCATTTTGGAAACCCCTATCTTGGTTTTGCAGTGCATATTTGTAGAGACGTAAAGGATGGTGAGTAGGACAGTGGGTGGCCCACACTGAAGGGTCTAAGGTCATCTGACTTTCAGGGTTGGCTTCAGAGGGAATTGTTTAATCTACTCTTTTCTCATGTGAATTATTAATGATATATCTGAGGATAATGTGTGGCAATTTGCCAGAAGAAAGCATAGTCTACACTTCCAAGTGTCCAAAAACATATGTTGTTGTGCAGAATATTCTCGTGTGGCAGTATAGGTAAGTACTGGACTACTAACCACAAGGTTGGTGGTTCAAACCCACCAGCTTCTCCTCTGAAACCTTATATGGGGTTGCTGTGAGTTGGAACAATGAGCTCTGACAGTGTAGTGGTTATGAGTCAGGCTGCTAACCTCAAGGTCAGCAGTTCAAAACTACCAGCTGTTCCACAGGAGAAAGATGAGACTTTCTGCTCCCATAAAGATTTCCAGCCTTGAAACCCTATGCAGAGTTGCTATTAGTTAGAATCAACTCTACGGCACACCACCACCACCACCACCACCACCATGAGTTGGAACTGACTTGATAGCACTTAACAAGAAGGATATTATGTTTGTGATTCCCTGCCCCCCTCCTTGCCTTGAGTGGCAAGAAAAGGAGAACAAATGCCAAAAGTGTATGTTGTTGTTGTTAGTTGCCATTGAGTTGACCCATAGTGACCTTATGCACCACAGAATGAAATACTACCCTGTCCTGCACCTACCTCATAGTCATTGCTATGCTTGAGCCCATAGCTGGTGCTACTGGGCCAGTCTATCTCGTTGAGGGTCTTCCTCTTTTTTGCTGACCCTCCACTTTACCAAACATGATAGTCTTCCCCAGGGACTGGTATCTCCTGATAATATGTCTGAAGTATGAGAGACAAAATCTCACCATACTGGCTTCTAAGGAGCATTCTGGCTATACTTCTTCCAACACAGATTGGTTTGCTCTTCTGGAATTCCATGATACTTTTAATATTCTCCTCCAACACTAAAACTCAAATGTGTCAATGCTTCTACAGTCTTCTTTATTCAATGTCCAACTTTCACATACATATGAGGTTATTGAAAATATGACAGCTTTGGTCAGGTGAACTATGGGGGGAGGAAGTACAATTAAGAACCATGCAATCTAAAACCAAACTCACTCTCATCAAGTCGATTCTGATTCATAGTGACCTCACATAGACTTTGGTGACTATAAATCTTTATGGGAGCAGACAGCCTCATCTTTCTCCCTAAGAGTGACTTGTTGGTTTGAACTACCAACCTTTTGGTTAGCAATCCAATGCTAATCCTATAGCTTCACCAGGTTTCCTCCACATGTCTCAATATTGGACTGCTGGTGTTAACAAACTTTGTGACTCAACTGCAAATTTAATGGCATGATTGCCCTCAGAGTCCCAGGAATGGTCAAATTCTGCCTTGTAAATCATCTGTCAATTGCTCTTCCTCAAGAGGTTCTGGAGACCATTATAGAACTAAGGAATAAGAATATGCTTCCAGCTATCATTTTAGTAACAACAACAACAACAGCTGGATCAAATAGTTTGCTCTCAACTACTAATCTAAAGATTGGTGCATTGAAAACACTGGGCATTGTGGGTGAAAGACCTAGTGATCTCCTGAAGAACACAGCCACAAAAAGCATCTGGAGCAGTTTTATAGGGGTCACCATGAATTGGAATAGATTTAAAGACAATGACCTTTTTTTTTGGTTTGTTTCACAAAGACTTGAGAACTAAGTAGGCTGTCTCCTTCTCCTTTTTTTTTCCCACAGATCTTATGTCCTGCCCAGAAGAAGGAAGCTGAGGAGTAAAGGACATCAAGATGGCTGGAGTAAAGCCCTGGCTCTCTTTATATACCAGCTTCTAGCCTGGAGAAGGTAGAAAAGCAAGAGGAAATATTGACAGGTAAGCTTCAAGCCTGTAAGGAATAGACATTCATCTCTTAAAAGTGAGTCAGGAGCACCAAGCGCTGATGTTGAAGCAAGGGAGGAATAAGAGTAAGCTCATAAGGTTCTGGTCACACAGCCTGCAAGGTTGATTGATGTACTGAGATCAGACTTCACCTCTGTCTTCCTCTTTCATGCAAGCACTTGAAACCCTGTTGTTGTCATCCTTGGTATGTGCTGTCAAGTCAGTTCTGACTCATAGTTACCCTGTCTAGAGTTTCTGTGAACTGTTACTAAGTTGGAACTGCAGACTTGGTGGTTAGCAGTCCAGTACTTCTCCTTCAGCATCACACCTGAAACCCTAGTGAGGGTCAAGTCAACACCCTCAGGATAATGACTAACAATATGAAGATGGGATCTTCACATCCCATCTGTCCAGAGGGAGGGTCTCTGGACCACAACAGCAACCTGCCCCTTGACCAAGACAGGGAGATGGGATTGGAACCAACCCCTCCTTCTTTGCCTGCTTCGTGAATCCACTTACATATGCCTCTTTTCCTTTAAATGAAGTGAATGTGCAATTTAATTGAACCCAGTAGAAGAGTCAGGCAAGATTAGAATGAACCATTTTCTTCACCCCTTTTTTCCTCTGGAGAATTCTGGGTCCATCTGCAAGAGCTCATTTTCATTTCCAAACTTGGGATCAGAGATTCTGTACTGAATAGCATTCAAAAAGGTCAATCCACCTGTTTACCCACCCTCAAGTATGTTTGGACTGCCTTGAAGACACAAAGCTCTTCTCTTTTTTAAAATGTCTTTTCCCATTAAGAAATGTTTCCTTCTAGCTAACCTCATACTCTTTTACTGTTCTCTGTGGAGACAGACACAGCTGGAGATGGTCTGTAGGTGAGTCTTCTGTGTGCTTAAAGATTTTTGGTCTGTCTTTTGCGAGGCTGAAAAATCCAGTCTTCTTAACCTCTTCTTACAAGTGTTATCTTCCTTCGATTTCAACATATTTGTGAGTGTTTCAAAACAAAAATTCCTTGAGCTTGTTAATCATTAGAGTCATTTGGAGACCTTTCCAAACACACCAAATTACACATCATTCTCTAGACTTACTGCACAAGAAGCACGGAGTATGATGGTAAGTTGGAGCCTGGGCAAGAATTACCATTAATAAACATGGCAAAGAAATTATCAAAATCTCTTTAAATGCATGCCAATTATACAACTCTCTCTTTGTCAGGGAGTAGCAAATTTTCTTCAGAGGTAAGACCCTGGCATTTAATGCAGCACTGGTATCATGAATGGAAGGATACCTGCTCCTAACAAGGCCAAAGAGAATCTCTTTCCTGGAATCTGGAAACAGAATTTAAGATACAGAAAATTAATCTCATAGGGTTGTTTGAAATATGACACACACAAAACGCAGAGTTTCCAAATTTGACGAAATGGAGAACTAGGGAATGCTCATCTTCAGAGAGGAGTTAGGATGAAGCTGATGCTCTCTGAAAGACTCAAGAGGTAAAAAGGTAAACTTTCCAATGACTTTCCAGGCTGTGATCCCAGTGTCTGCATTCCTGCCCTGGAATTCCATGAAATGGCTTATGTCTTTGTGGTATGCATGTACTTTTGACAGTCAGTGTTTATTACCAGTCCTCAAAAAAAGTCCAAAATGAATACAGAAATGACAACTCCACTGGGAGAGGTGATACCTCACATTATGGGTCTTCTGTCTCTTTTGGCTCACCCTGACACATTGTATTTTGCTTTCCTTGAGAGGATACACGTCTCCTTGAATTTTAAGTTATATTCTACTGACATCATCAGACTGGACTACTCTAAAACAACCCAAAGTCTGAGTGTTAAATGACCTGTCATGGAAACAGTCTCCCAATTTTCCTTCTAATAGAAAAATAAAACCCCAAACCCCATTAATATTTACTAAATGGTCCATTCATCCCACAGAGCCAGGACTACTATTGGGTTATTTTATGTGTGAGTAAACTGATAAAGAGATTGAATAATTTTCCTAGGTCAAAGAGCCAGCAAATCATGGAGCCAAGACTTAAGCTTAGGTGTAACTACAAACCAAGATTTCAACTAGTTTACTGAACTTGCATTGAAACCAAATGTTAGTGGTTGACACCAAAGCTATCTGGATATTGACTGCAAAGTAATGTGTAAATATCCATTTCTGTACCAAGAGAGCAGTCCAACTAAGGCTCTCTGGGAAGATACAAACAAGGTAATCTAGAGGGCTCTATAAGTTTTCATTGATGATTCAGAATTGAATTGAGCTTAGAGAGAGGTAGGGAAAGGGGATTTTGGCATCTCAGCATCAATTCTTGACATATTCTGTTGTCAATTCCCACGCCCCCCACACTCCCCCCGCAATAAGCCCATGTACTAGGAGAAACTGACTCAGGCCTTCCTTGCTCTTGGCCAGGGCCATATTTCTCTAAGGGTAAACCCACCCCTTCTTGCTAGTGGTTGGACAAATTTGGGCCAATGAGGTGCAGAG
The DNA here is from genome assembly GCF_000296735.1 of Chrysochloris asiatica. NCBI lineage: Eukaryota > Metazoa > Chordata > Mammalia > Afrosoricida > Chrysochloridae > Chrysochloris > Chrysochloris asiatica. Next base: position 9,843,092 of record NW_006408564.1, read on the forward strand.
AGGTTTCCTAAGAATTTTTGAGGCAACTTTTCCTTGGTCTTTTGGTAGAAATTTGTCTGCTGATCTGCCATAAATATGATGCATAGCAAAACAAACAAACAAACACACAAACAAAACAAATAACTAAACAACACACATATAATCTCAATAGCATAGACCACTGAGCATCTACGTAGTTTACCTGCACCTTTCTCAATTGGGGCAACTCAATTCTCCTGATCTCAGCTGGGTCACTAATTATTCTGGGGGTCATCTGATCATAGGTTGAGTTCGACTCCATTGCCTCCCATTCTTTCCAAGGACCATCTGTTTAGTCTAAGCATGTTTTTCTCAAAGTGATGGCAAGAGCAACAATGAAAGTATAGAATTGTATCTCAATACTAGGCTACATCACTTGTGCTAACATGTCATTGGTCAAAGAAAGTCACATAACTAGTTCTAGCCTACTAAATCACTACAGTAGCTGACATGGCCAACCCCAACAACAATGGAAAAGGGAAATATACCCCTCCCTGGGCATGACAGGAAGAGGGCAATATTCCTGAATAATCATCTAATGTACCATAAGACAATGCATTATTGTGAGACCCCAAACCAGGACAGCTGTTTCCCCTCTAGCCTGAAGATGAAGCCAATACACACAGGGACGAGAGGATTCAAAGGAACCCTAGGGAAACAGAGTAGGAACCAGTACATCAAATCCACCCAAAGTTCTACCTGACCTTTAAGACTTGCAGTAAAGTTTCTGCAGTTTGGCATTACCAAGCAAGTAGGCGGTACATTTTTTGTTACTTGCTGCTAAAACTCTCCCAAATGAGAGAAAATTCCTCAGAACATATAAGAATAAAGACCCAGAGTGTGAATAAATATATTGGGCAAAGGTAATGGGGATATCCTAGGAAATAATCTTTTATTTTTCTCTCCAACTGTTCTGTCCTTGGAAAACCAGCCAAGCCTCCTCTTACGAACTCCTCACCTGTAACAGATGTGTTCACTGTTGATTTTTGTGTAATTCCATTCATTTTCAGATGTTTGTTCATCTGACCTTCTAGTTGGTATAATAACAGCCTGACTGTGTTGTGGCATTTGTTATTTTCCACAACCTCTGCTTCAAGTTCATAAGATTCAGGTTTGCCTTCTTTCAAGCTGTACGAGAGTCTGGGCCCTTAAGGAGGAGGGGTGGAGACCTTGTATACTTGCCACTGCTGATGTTTGAAATCCTTCTGTTAAAACTCCACCACTTGCCTGTGCTTGTGTTGACAGAGGTGGCTCCTTCCTGTCTGCAGATTCTTGTTTCTTCACGCTTTATTTCTATCCCCCCTGCCATGTAACAGTAACAGTAGGAAACACATTGAATGGGCAATAAGTCAAAGAATTTATAAAAGTCACATAATAAAAAATATTGGAGTAAGTGAAAATATCTGAAAATAAGAATCAACGCTTTTAAAGAGTGTTTATTAAGGCTTACAGTGTATTTATAACTCAACTAGAAATTCTTGGCACCCAAAAAGTTGAAACATTGAAGAAAAACATGGTTAATATTTATTGAATTCTTACTGTGTGCCAAACTCTTTGTAAGCCCATCATACACATTCCTCATTTACTCTTTACAGTGATCCTAGGAGATAATTAGGAATATATGGAGAAAATAATGACATTTTCAAAGTGCTCACATCTAATATGCGGGGGATTTAGGATTATAATTTGTACTTGCAAGCCCATTTTATTTATATTACACTATGCTCCTTTAAACAAAAGACACATTGCATAGTGGTTATAAATGTGGACTTGGGAGGACTTCCGGCACTTCCCTGACCAGGCAGCTCAGGTAGGGCAGTCTCAGGGAAAAGGGCCGGAATAGCACATAAGAAACCTCTGTCTAACAGACAGACAGCCTATGAACAAACATAAGATCTTATATTTCAACATTCTGAACTCGTTTTTTTTAAAAGATCAAATTGCTGAGGAATTACAGGTATTTCAAGCTTTTGTCTGCCTGCACATGGCTCCTGCTTCTGTGCCTGTGACAGCGAGTACCTCTGCCCCCTGCAGACCTTGGAATGCAGGGCTAGAGCAACCCCATTTAGAAGGCTGCATTTCCAGAGAAAAGGAAGCATAAACTAACAAAGCCGAACAAATAGAGAGGGATATCTGCACAGATATCAGGAAATTCGGGGTACCCACGGTACAGAGAGACTGAGAGAGGCATTTTTTACGTCATCAAATATGGACACTACCTCTCTGCAGCCATTACCCCCAGCCCTCTACTGCCCCGGCCTAGACCAGCCCTCTGCCAAGCCACCAAGGCTTAGGAACGCCCAAGGCACAGGCCCACCCACTGAGGCCAAGGCCTGCCCTGAGGCCCAACCTGCCCAGACTGGTCACAAAGGCCCAGCCCCAACCAAGGCCCAAAATGCCTACCCGCCTCTTGGCCCAGGCGGTCCACAGCTTGGTCACCACCAAGGTCCAGGGCCCCCCAAGGCCCAACCCGCCGCATAGCCAGGTCGCTGAGGCCGAGGGACCCGGAGGCCCAACCCGCCGCGTAGCCCAGTCGCCAAGGCCCAGTACCCCTGAGACCCAACCCGCCCTCAGCCCGGTACCCGAGGCACAGGCCCCCCCGAGGCCCAATCCGCCCAACCCGCCCGATGAGGCCCAAGCCACCCAATGCCCAGCTGCTGATACCCAGGCCCCTGAGGCCCAAACCGCCCGCCCGAGGCCCAAACCACCCGCCTGAGGCCCAACCATCTGCCTGAAGCCCAACCCTCCTGCAGCCCGGTGGCTGATGCTCAGGCCCCCAGAGGCCCAAACCGCCTGCCCTAAGCTCAACCCCACTGCCCGAGGCCCAAACGGCCCACCGCCGAGGCCCAGGCCCAACTGAGGCCCAAAAAAGTTACTCTGAGTTAAGCAATAAGGAAAGTGAAAAGGGAAGACTACATCCTGATCACATCTTCCTGGAGGTAATCAGAAAACATAAAAAATTACCAAAACACATACCTAATTAATTATGAGGGCCACAGATAAACATTAAACATGTCCAAGAAGCAAAAGCAGATGACCATATCAGCACATGTCCAGAAAAAAGATAAAATATCTGAGACGAATGAACCAGATGTAGATCTTCTCTCCATGCTGGAAGGAGGGCAGACCTTGGAAATACCTGAGAAAGAATTCAGAAAAATGATTATAAAATGTTTCAAAACACTTTACAGTGGATTTGAGAAAAATAAGGAAGAAGTCAGAAAAGCGCTACAGGAACAATCAAACAAGATAGATACAGCACTGGTAACAATCCAAAGCCTACAGAAAGAGGTCCAAACAATCAACAACAAAATGACAGAAATAGAAAACTCCCTGAAAGGGCAGAGGAGTAGAATAGATGAGATGGAAGGAAGAATTAGTGAGCTGGAAGACAGGTCTCTCAATA
>NW_006408564.1:9853176-9857298 GCF_000296735.1 Chrysochloris asiatica
CTGAGATGGAGGCAGAGATGATGACGCAGAGGGATGAAGCGACTGGGGACTTTGGACCCAGAGAGGGAAAGGGACTGTGGGCCGAAAACTGGGGGGAGGAGAGGGAAGTGTAGGGGGCGGGTTTCTGGGATATACCCTTTGGGTGGTTGATGATGCATGGAGGGGATTGGAACCATGGCAGGGAGATGAGATACAATGGAATGAATGTAAAACTAAAAGTTCTCCCATGTAAACTATCATATAATTCACAATAAAACATTTAAAAAAATGTGGACTTGCCTATGTATGTTGTTGGTAAGTGCCGTTGAGTTGCTTCTACCTATAGACTCCATGGCACATAACAACAACAACAACAACATAGCCACCTTGTATAGGGTTTCATAGGAGCAGCTGCTTTGGCTAAATTGCTTAACCATTCTAAGCTTCATTTTTCTCAACTGTGAAATGGTGAAAATCCTTTTATATCTCATAGTGTAGTTATCAGAATTAAATGAGATAATGTGCGTAAACATTAGCACATTTAGTTATACATAGTAAACTCTCAAATTATAGTCAGTGTTACTATTTTTTTATTATATATTGAAAGTCTAGTACAATGTTGGAGTCCTGGTATGGTGCTGTGGGTTAATGTGCCAGACCACAAAGCCATTTGAACTCCAAGGTTGATGGTTTAAGCTTACCAGCTGCTCCTCGGAAACCCTATACAGGGTCACTATGGGTAAGAACTGACTCAACAGCACTTAACAACAACAACAATACAATGTTATCCCATAGAACATTCTGTGATGATAGAAATGTTCTCAATCTAGTATGCCCTGTAAGAGAACCTCTAGTCCTGTGTATTGAGCACTTGAAATGTTACTAGAATAACTGAAGAATTGAATTTTTATTTTATTGATATTTCATTAACTAAAGGTTAAATTTGAATCGTCACATATACCTAGTGACTGCCAGTTGGAAAAATTAGTCTATTAGATGCCTAATAAAATGTGTATAAAAAAGGATAAGATGTGATTTCTGTTCATGGTAAGATGATAGTTTAATGAAGAAACTTCCCCATGAATAAATTATTAGTAGGTAGTGATAAGAATTATAATACATAGCACTATAGGATAAACACTGAACTGCAGACCACGAGGTCAGGGCTTCAAACCATCAGCTGTCCCTTGGAAAACTTGTCTAGGGTTGCTATGAGTCAGAATCATCTTGACAGCACTAAACAGCAACATAGTAGTCAAGCACTGGACTGTCAGCTACAAAGTCTGTGGTTCAAGCCTGCCAGTCACTCTGTAAAAGAACGAATAGGCTTTCTGCTCGCACAAAGATTTATTTTTGGTGTCATGGTTGGCACTGTAGGATAAGCACTGGACTGCAAATTGGTAGTTCATATCTATCAGCCGCTCCTCAGAAGCCCTATACAGGGTCACTGTGAGTCAGAATTGCCTCGACAGCACTTAACAACAAATAATAGTCAAGGAGTACTGGTGTGGGGATGTAGGATAAATAACCATTAAGTGGACAGTTCAAACCCACCAGCTTCTCCTTGGAAACTCTATGAGTCAGAACTGACTTGGTGGCACTTAACAACATGCAATGGCTCTGTAGGATAAGCACTGGATTGCAAACTGCAAAGTGGGTGGTTCAAGCTGATCAGCCTTTCCATGGGAGAAAGATGAGGCTTCCTGCTGCTGCAGATTTATAGCCTCAGAAACCCTATAAACGGTTGTTATGAAACAGAATTGACTTGATGGCACTGAATAACGACAACATCATTGTCAAAATGAGGGGACAGTGGTTCAGTAGTAGACTTCTTACCTTCCATGAGGTCCAGTTTATGCACAGTCACCAGCTGCCTGTCAATAGAGGCTTGTATGTAGCTATGATGCTGAGCGGGTTTCAGTAGATTCCAGACTAAGACAGACTAGAAATAACGGCCTGATCTACTTCCAATTAAAACCACATGGATCATAATGATTCAGTCTGCAACTAATCATGGGGATGGTGTAGGACTGGGTGGTATTTCGTTCCATTGTGCATGGGGACTCCTTGAATCATTGGCTAACTTCACAACAGCTTAACAACAACAACAACAACATAAACACTATAGTAATTCAGAGACTCAGGAGACTAATTCAGCTTGGGGTCAGGAAAAGCTGTTTTAAATGAAATGTTGAGCTAGCTGTTGAATGGCAAGTAAAAATTTCATACATTCAGTAGATATGTGTTAAGAGCTAGATACCAAGACACACAGAGCATGGGCTTGTCAAATGGGAGGAAAAGATAAGGACTCAGAAGAAACAACTATATTGGTTAGAATATTCTAGAAAATCGTGTTGGATACACTAGAATTTGAACTTGAACTCTCCCATGAATCACGGATAGGATTTGGATGATGTTGGGAACTAAGGGAAAGCATTCCAGGTACAGGAAAAGCATGAGTAAAGAGGTAAAGGTGAGGAGAATAGCCAACCATTAGAACAGCCTAACTGGAGAAGAGAAGATGAATTCGGGATGATGAAGTTCTGCTGAGGATGAGGGTAAGGGGGCAGGGTTGAGTGTCTGCTAATTGAGTGTTACCTTTATACCAATGGAGATTTCAGAGCCACATTTTGCAAATTGTATAAATCATTATGACAGATGTGCTCAAAGTGCTTGTGAAAAACAGAGACAGAGGTTCATTTGGGAAGAGGCCCACAGAAAAACAATGTTAAGTGTTAGAAACATTACCTGATCTTCTGGTGGCACCATTCATCCCCTTGCATCTCCCAAGGAAGTCACTTCTCCATCGGATGCATGGTGTTGGCTCTCTCTTCTGTACCTACTTCTCTCTGAAAGAGATACTGCACTGCCCCTGGACTCCCATGCCGGAGGGTGTGGATGGAGGTCATCACTGTCTTGGTGTGGCCAGAGCAGTCACTCAGGAGCAAGGTGTCTTGACCAGACTTTGACAATGTGATTGCGGCCAGGGCTGTCAAGTCACCTGCGGCTTCTGCCTGTTCTGACTCTGGTCCTCCAGAATCCTGGCAATTCTGATTTACTTCCATTAACTCTCCTCTTTACTTAACCTTTTCAAGAATGAATTATTTTCTGCCTTACACTTTTTGTTTAAAGTATTTGTTTTCAGTAAAGGAAAGGCATTTTGAATTATATGGAAAAAACGTTTTAAGGTGATATGAATCTTGATACAATTGTTATTAAGTGTCATCGAGTCATTTCCTACTCATTGCAACACTGTATAAGGTTTCCAAGAAGTAGCTGGTGGTTTTGCACCACTGACCTTGAGATTTGCTGTCTAGAGCTTATCCCACAGCACCAAAATTGTTGTTGTTGTTGTTGTTAGATGCCTTCGAGTGGGTACCTACCCATAGTGACTTTATTCACAGCAGAACGAAACACTGCCCGATCCTGGGCCAACCTCACTATTGCTGCCACACTTGAGTCCATCAATGCTGCCACTTGGCCAATCCATCTCATTGGGGGTCTTCCTCTTTTCCTCTGACCCTCCACCTTGTTGTTGTTGTTAAGTGCCATCGAGTCAGTTCCGACCCATAGCGACCATGTACAGGGTTTCCGAGGCTGTAAATCTTTACGGGAGCAGAACGCCTCATCTTTCTCCCGCGGAGCAGCTGGTAGTTTCGAACTGCCGGCCTTAAGGTTCACAGCCCGATTCGTAACCACTACGCTGCCAGAGGACCCTCCACCTTACCAAGCATGATATCCTTCTCCAGCAACTGGTCCCTCCTGACAATATGTCCAAAGTATGAAAGACAAAGTTTGGTCATCTTGGCCTTTAAGTAGCACTCTGGCTGCACTTCTTCCAAAACAGCTCTATTGGTTTTTTGACAGCCCACGGCACTGTCAATATTCTCCTCCAACACCATAGCTCAAAGGCATCAATTCTTCTATGGTCTTCCTTATTTACTGTCCAGCTTTTGTATGCATATGACGTGATTGAAAATACCATGGCTTGGGTCAGGCACACCTTAGTCCTCAATCTGACATCTTTGCTCTTCAACACTTTAAAACAGGCTTGTGCAGCAGATTTGCTTAATGTAATATGTCGTTTGATCTCTTGACTGCTGCTTCCATGAGTGTTGATAGTTGATCCAAGAAGAATGAAGT
>NW_006408564.1:9858701-9865519 GCF_000296735.1 Chrysochloris asiatica
CACAGATGTAGTCAATTTGATTTCTGTGTTTTCCATCAGGCAAGGTCCATGTTTATAGTAGTCTCTTATGCTGTCTAAAGAAGGTATTTGAAATGAACAAATCATTGGTTTTGCAGAATTCTATCATGTGTTCTCCAGTATCATTTCTATGATCAAGACTATATTTTCCAAATACGGATCCTTCCTCTTTGCTCCCAGCCTTTCACTAGTAATGATCAATACATCTTGATTGCATGTTTGATCAATTTCAGATTGAAGAAGTTGGTAGAATTCTATTTCATCCTCACTGGCTTTAGAGGTTGGTGCATATATTTGAATAATGGTGTTATTAACTGGGCTTCCTTGTAAGCTCATGGATATTATCCTATCACAGACAGCGTTGTATTTCATGACTGATATGGATATGTTCTTTTTAACGATGACTGAAACACCATTCCTCTTCAATTTATCATTCCTGGCATAGTAAACCATGTGACTGTCAGATTCAAAATAGCCAATACCAGTCCATGTCAACTCACTAATGCCTAAGATATCGATGTTTAAGCATCCCATTTCATTTTCGACAACTTCCAATTTTCCCAGATTCATACTTCATACATTCCATGTTCAGATTTCAATGAATGTTTACAGCTGTTTCTCTTCATTTTGAGTTGTGCCCCATCAGCAAATGAATGTCCTTCAGGCTTTTCTCCCATGAGCTTTATTCCATTAGTGTCATCATGGTCAACTCTACTTTGAGGAGGCAGCTCCTCCCCAGTCGCATTTTGAGTGCCTTCCAACCTGAGGGACTCACTTTCCGGCACTCTATCTGACAGTGGTTTTTTTGCTATCCATAAGGTTTTCAGTCACTAAAGATTCAGAACTAGTTCATCACTCTTTCTTCCTAGTCTGGGACATTTATGTCCCAAGGGGTTTCTTGGTGGGATATGGTCTGTTTCTTCATTTCATGCAGTTATACAGATTCCCACCAGATGGCAACATGTACTGAAAGTGGGATAATGATTTCCCATTAAATCCCAGAGGTGGAAAATATGGTGGTGGTGGTTATGTGCTGTGGAGTTGGGTCCTTCCTCTGTACAGTGTTTCTGAGGCTGTAAATCTTTATGGGAGCAGAAATCCTCATCTTTCTCTCGCAGAACAGCTGGTAGTTTTGAACTGCTGACCTTGTTGTTCGAAGCCCGTTTCGTAAGCACTATGCTAGCATTATATGCTCCATGGGTCATAAAAGGGTTAAAATAATCAGAGAGTTTCTATTGCTTACAGTCAAGAACGCTGACTGTAATACAAATAAAATGAATAAACCTAGGAGTGGAAATGCCTGGATATGGTTCCAACTCTAACTTATCATCTTCGGAAAGTTCCTTAACCTCCACACTTGAGTCCAGGCATCACTTACCTGACACTGTAATGGGTCACTTGCCCTGGTGATTTCTAAGGAACAAGAAATGTAGAAACACTCATTGACACTCTGTACTTAAGGACTATGGTTTTATTTCAGTGCTGGCTGTAGAAGGAAAGAATGACTGTAAGAAATACCTTTCAAACAGGTTAGACTTGGTGGCTGACTGAATAGAGGAAGCAAAGAGTAAAAGATGCCTCTGTGGTTTAGAATCTCGAGGAAAAACATGTTTATTTTTAAATCATCCAGAGGCCACTGGTGCCAGTCTTCATTTGTCCAAAGAGCTGAAAAATTATCCATTTGTTCTACTTTCTTTGTTCTTCCCCTTTGAATAAGCTTAGTCCATAAACACGATCTACCAGTGGCTTGTCAGTCATCAGAAGATTTGTAACTCACTGGTAATGGAGTCATTACTATAATCTAGACTTTCAAGTTTAAAAAATGGGCATTGGTTGATAGTCCAGGCAGGGCTCTGAAATGTGTCCTGATGAGTTCAGCAAGTGATGGCCTATTCTGAATATCACTTTAGATGGCCGTCTGCTGTGTTTGCTTCTCACATAGAGCAATCCTTGGCTCAGGTGTGCACCTTCTGCACAGAGACTTCTAGACTCGCTCTCTCCCTGGAATGATTGAATCCATGCTTCAAATACAAGCTCAAGTTATTCATTGAGTAAATGTGCATTGAGCTAGTCTCTATGCGAGGTACCAGCAGGGCATAGATGAGAAGACACAGTCCCCAGTCTCTGGAGCTTCCTTATTGATCCTGGGCATCATCCCATGCTCTCACCTTGTCATTATTTTTCCAGACTTGCCTGTGGATTCACACTGTGGATCAATTCCTGAAGACTGGGGTTGCTTCTGTATGCTGTAAACTTATGTACACAGTGGATGCTCAAGTATATGTGTTGAAAACCCCACTTTGTTTGGTTTGGAGGAAAGGTAATGCTGTGGACTAGTTAACAGTGAAGTTATACTGACTAGACTGAATTCCCCAGCTAAAAACCTGGCTCTGTGACTTAGGAGGATGACTGCAGCAAGTTATTTCACTGCTATGGATTTCAGTCTTTTTGTCTATAAAATGGAGAGAAGAGAATAAGAACATTAAATTATTTAATTATTATTTAAATTTCAAATGAAACAATACACTTAGCACATAGTATAGTATAAGTCCACCACTCATCTGTCAGTTTGTCGAACTGTGGTGGCTTGTGTATTGCTGTGATTCTGGAAGCTATGCTGCGGGAATTTTAAATACCAGCAGGGTCACCCATGGTGGACAGGTTTCAGTTGATTTTCCAGACAAAAACAGACTAGGAAAAAGGAGAGATAGACTATTTCTGAATATTTAGTCACTGAAAACCTAATGAATACCAGTGGAACACTGTCAGCACCAGATCACTGAATACTGAAACATGATGAAGAGCACTCGAATGTTGTTAGATACAGTGCTGGAAGATGAGTCCCTCAAATTGGAAGACATTCAAAATGCATCTGGGGAAGAGTTGCCTCCTTACAGTAGAGCTGACCGTAATGACACGGAAGGAGTGAAGAAGCCCTCATGATCTTCACTTGCTGATGGGGTACAACTCAAAATGAAGAGAAACAGCTATAAAAATCCATTAATAATTGGTACATGAAATGTGTGAAGTATGAATCTAGGTGTCGGGGACCCGCCTCGACATTGGGGTTCAGTTCACGAGGAGAGGATACCTGATGGCGACTCATATATATCAAGAATACACAGAAAGAGACAAAGGAGACAAAGAGAGAGACAAAGAGGCACCCCAAAGCCAGGGTGGATACATCACTGATAGGCAGGCTTGGGACTACAGGCATCGTGGCCTCTGCAGGCAGCAACTCACTGCCCTGCAATCTTTACTGCATGCCTTCCAACCAGTAATGCACTGCTATCTTTACTCTATGCCTGCCAACCAGCAAGGCACTGATCTTTACTCCATGCCTGCCAACCAGTAATGCTCTACTATCTTTACTCTATGCCTGCCAACCAGTAAGGCACTGATCTTTACTCCATGCCTGCCAACCAGTAATGCTACCTGAGGAGGCCCGGGCCTCTGCTTTATTCAGGGGAGGAGCTTCACACCAAGCTGGGAGGGACTTAGGCAAGGTACAGCTAACATCAGTACTTTTCCAGACATTCAGGTAACTTTACATTGTGCTTTTGCTGGTTCGAATCCCAGGCCAGCAACTTGGATTCTCAGGCTCAATTAACACATCTATAGCCCCTGAGCATAGTTGGGGGAAGGTGAGAGATAAAGACAAAAGCTTGGGTGGAGTCCTGCTGCTTTGGCTTCCTGAGCCAGGTCTGCAGGAGGACTCCAGACGCCCAGGTGAATGGGCTGCACCTGGAAAAGAATTAGGGAGGATGGGTTCTTTGTCTATGGAACAAAGAGCTGTGAAGTAGCTAAGACATTTTTAGTTAATCCTTTGGAGAAATGCTTAACCTTGCAACCTTTAGTCTTGGCTTTAGGAAAATACCACATTTATCTGTGGATTGTCAAAGGCTCCAGTGTATTAATTTAATATATATACCTGAATATTAATATGAAAGCAATTTGCCATTAACTGCCAGTGGCCTCATTTGTTACACTCGGCCCTAGCGGGCCTCGAACCTCTGATTAGTCTTACACGGTCTGCAACATCTAGGAAAATCAGAAATTGTCAAAATGAAATGGAATGCATAAACATCAATATTCTAGCCATTAGTGAGTGATATTGGCCATTCTGAATTTGAAAATCACATGGTTTACTATGCCTGTAATGACAAATTGAATAGAAAGGGTGTTGCAATCATTATCATAAAGAATACATAGAGATCAGTCATGAAGTATAACACTGTCTATGATAGGATAATATCCATAAACCTAGTGTGGTGCTGTGGGTTAATGCATCAGACCGCAAAGCCATTTGAACTGCAAGGTCAGTGGTTCAAGCTCACCAGTTACTCCTCAGAAATCCTAAAAAGGTCTCTACAGGTCGGCACTGAGTCAACAGCACTTAACAATAGCAACTACAGTAAGATAAGTTAATATCACTATTATTCAAATTTATGTACCAACCACTAAAGCCACTGATGATGAAATGGAAAAATTCTACCTGTTTCTTCAGTCTGAAATTGATTAAATATACAATCAAGATGTATTGTGAATTACTGGTGATTGGAATGCAAAGGTTCGAAACAAAGAGGAAGGATCAGTAGTTGATAAATATGACCTTCGTGATAGGATTTATGCCGGAGATCACAGGATAGAATTTTGCAAGTGCAAATACCTTTTTAAAACAACATGAAAGACAACTATATACATGGACCTCACCAGATGGAATACACAGAAATCAAATTGACTGTATCTGTGGAAAGAGATGGTGGAAAAGCTCCATATCAGCTAAAACAAGACCAAGGGCAGACTGTGGAACAGACCATATATTGCTCATATCTGAATTCAGGCTGAAGTTGAAGAAAATGAAAACAAGTTCAGGGGCGATTAAGTGTGACCCTGAATATATCCTACCTGAATTTAGATATCATCTGAAGAACAGATTTGATGCATTAAACACTAGATACCGAAGACCAGAAGAGTTGTGGGATGACATCAAGAACATCATACAGGAAGAAAGCAAAAGGTCATTAAGAAGATAAGAAAGAAGGAAAAGACAAGTGGATATCAGAAGAGACTCTGAAACTTGCTCTCCAGTGTAGAGTCGCTAAATAAAATAGAAGTGAGAAGGTACAAGAGCTGAACAGAAAATTTCAAAGGTCAGCTCTAGAAGACCAAGGCAAAAAAAAAAAAAAAAAGTACAGAGACCTGGAGTTAGAAAACTAAAAAGGAAGAACATGCTCAGCATTTCTCAAACTGAAGGAACTGAAAAAAGATTCAAACCTTGACTTGTGGTATTGAAGGATTCTCTGGACATAATATTGAAGGATGCAGAAAGCATCAAAAGAAGGTAGAAGGTATACACAGAATCATTGTAGCAAAAAGTAATGGTCAATATTCAACCACTTTAAGAGGTAGCATATGATCAAGAGCCAACGAGAGTGAAGGAAGACATCCAAGGGGCATTGAAGGCATTGACAATGAACAAAGCACCAAGAAGGGATGGAATACAAACCGAAATCTTTCAACTGATGCAGTACTAATGGCCCTCACTCATCTATGCCAAGAAATTTGGATGACAGCTACCTGACAAACTGACTGGAATAGTTCTATGTTTGTGCTGATTCCAAACAGAGGTGGCCCAACAGAATGTGGGTATCATAGAACAACATCATTGATATTCCATGTGAGTAAGTTTTACTAAAGATAATCCAAAAACAGCTGCAAACATACATTGACAAAGTTCCAGAGGTTCAATTTGGACTCAGAAGAGAACATGGAATGAAGGATATCATTGCAGAAGTCAGATGAATCTTGACTGAAAAGCAGAGAATCCTAGAAAGATGTTTACCTGTGTTTTATTGACTATGCGAAGGCTTCAAAGGATCATGACAAGCTATGGACAACATTGTGAAGAATGAGTATTCCACAACACTTAATTGTGCTATGAGGAACCTGTACATACACCAAGCGCCAGTTGTTTGAACAGAACAAAGGAAGATTGAATGGTTTAAAATTAGAAAATGTATGTGTCAGGATTGCATTCTTTCACTATACTTATTCAATCTGTATGATGAACAATTTATCTGAGAATCTGGATTATAGGAAAAAGAATGTGGCATAAGAATTGGAGGAAGACTCATTAACAACCAGTGATATGTAGATGATACAACCTTGCTTGCTGATAGCGAAAGAAAAAGACTTAAAATATTTATTGATGATGATAAAAGACCACAGCTTTCTGTACAGGTTGCATCTCAATGTAAAGAAAACAAACATCCTTACCATTGGACCAATAAATAACATCCATATAAATAGAGAAAAGATTGACGTTAACAAAGACTTCATTTTGCTTGGATCAACCATAAACACTCATGGAAGCAGCAGTCAAGAAATCAAATGACCTATATTGCATTGGTCAAATCTGTTGCAGAAGACCTCTTTAAAGTGTTGAAGAGCAAAGGTGTCACTTTGAGGACTAAGATGCACCTGATCCAAGCTATGGCATTTTGAATAACCTCATATGTATGCAAAGTTCGACGGTGAATAAGCAAGACTGTAGAAGAATTGATGCACTTGAGTTATGGTGTTGCAGGAGAATATTGAAAGTGCCATGGACTACCAAAAGAGCAAATAGATCTGTGCTGAAATAAATACAGCCAGAGTGCTCCTTGCAGTCAGGATGGCCAGACTTTGTCTCTTATACTTGGTATATATTATCAGAAGGGACTAGTTACTGGAGAAGGATATCATGTTTGATAAAGTGGAGGTTCAGAGAAAAAGAGCAAGATGGATTGGCACAGTGG
>NW_006408564.1:9865658-9868689 GCF_000296735.1 Chrysochloris asiatica
TTTTTTTTTTTTTTGTCTCTTTGCCTCTCTGGCCTTGTCTTACTCTCCCATCTACCCCAACCATCTTTATTTCTTTCCATCTATCTGTATCGCTCTCTCTTGTTATTGTTGTTGTGACATGTTAAGTTGGTTCTGACTTGTAGTGACCCTATATAGGGTTTCCAAAGAGCAGCTGGCAGGTTTGAACCACTGATATTGTGGTTAGAGTAAAGGGCCTATCCTACAGCATCACACCAGGACTCCATGTTAGAAAAGGGAAATTATTAGTTTTAAATTATACTAAAAATACAAAAAATATTAGACAATCTCAGTGAAATACAGCCAGACTTTGTCCTTTTACCAAGTAGACAGACTTTATTCTTTCGTTTCTTAGGATGCAGTGGCCCAAGCATCCCTTGTACAGCCAGTACACTCATAATACCCAATTAATGCAGACCTACTTAGGAACCTAATCCAAAAGTAGTAGAAAGAGAGCAAAGCACAACATTTTCCTTTTTCTGTAGTTGACTAATTTTCTGGCAGTGCTATGCTGGTACATGTTCAACTACTGACTCTCCAGGAATAAAAGAACCAGGAAGAAAATAAAATTAAAGACCTGATTTGTAATGTTTGCCAATTTCTTTGTTGTAACTTGTCTTACTGGAGTCCTGGTGTGGTGCTGTAGGATAAACACTAGACTGCAATGTTGGTTTGAACTGCAAGGTCCATGGGTCAAACTAACCATCCACTCCTCGGAAACCCTACATAAGGTCACTCTGAGAGGGAACCATGAGAAAATGAACAGGATGTTACAAGAGAAAGGTTCTTAAGAAACTTGGTCTCTAACCTATAAGGGACTGAGGACTCACACAGATGACTTGGCACCATGACATGAATTGTATTAGGTGGCAGGAACCCTATCTTAGCAGCTTACAAATGAGAGCAAGAACTGTGCAGTGTTTACCCTGTGTCATGCTGAACTAGATTCCCAAACCAACTCTCATACAAGGGACTTGGATTATACCAGAAAAGAGGAGAAGGGATACATACATAAAGAGAGCACAGGCTTAGAGGTAAAGGTTTGTTTGAGGATGCTGGCACAGTTGTGTGAATAAACTAGGCACAAGTCAGTCCCTCCAAACCACAGAATAAACAGATTGCTGTGTAGTGCTCTGCCACTGCTCTGTCTGTACCAAGAAGACTGGGAGAAGATTGGGGTGTAAAAGCAGGATTTGGCAGAGAGCCAGTAATTATTGAAATGATAAATTGGGGGAAACTGTTGAGCCCCGTTTTATATCTTCGAATCTCTATTAATCAAAACAATTTTTAGTCTCAAGTGACATCAAATTAAAATAAAAAGAAAGAGAAAAAAAGAAGAGATGGATGAATTAGCTCATATGATTTAAAATTCCATAACTACAGATAGCACCCAGATTATTATTTCTAATACTATTCTGCAGTGAAAGAAACCAGGACCCCATGGAAAATGGCTGTTTCTATGGCTGCAATAGGGGATGTGCAAAATGAGCCATGAGCATTTTGTAGTGTCAGAAAGTAAGAAAGTGCTCAAAACACAACCCATGCACATATGAGGAAGCTTCAGAAAGGTCATGAAAAAATGGAATTAAAAGATAGTGGAATTTTCCATACTTTTGAAACTTGTCTCACATAATCTCTTATACACACAATGATGGGGACATACTAAAGGGACACAGAAGCCAGCTCTCATATTGCCAAACTGTAACCATTTGAACAACTAACTAATGTATCATTGAATTGTAACCCAATACATAAAGCAAATTTGTCGTGGTTGTTAGGTGCCATCGAGTCGGTACTAACTCAGTGACATTATATGCAGTAGAATGAAACACTGCCTGATTCTGGGCCGACCTCACTATCATTGCCATACTTGAGCCCATTGATGATGCCACTTTACCAATCCATCTTGCAGGGGGTCTTCCTCTTTTTCTCTAACCCTCCACCCTACCAAACATGATATCATTCTCCAGTGACTGGTCCCTCCTGACAATATGTCCAACGTATGAGACATCAAGTTTGGCCATCCTGACCTCCAAGGAGCACTCTGGCTACACTTCATCCAATTCAGATATGTTGGTTCTTTTGGCAGCCCATGGCACTTTCAATATTCTCCTCCAACACCATAACTCAAGTACATCAATTCTTCTAGGGTTTTCCTTATTCACTGTCCAGCTTTTGCATGCATATGAAGTGATTGAAAATACATAGCTTGGGTCAGGTGCACCTCAGTCCTCAAGCTGACATCGTTGTTCTTCAACACTCTAAAAAGGTTTTGTGCAGCAGATTTGCCTAATGCAATATGTCATTTGATTTCTTGCTGCTGCTTACATGAGTGTTGATAGTCGACCCAAGAAGAATGAAGTCCTTGACAACTTCAGTGTTTTCGCTGTTGATAAGAATGTTGTTAATTGGTCCAGTGGTGAGCGTTTTTGTTTTCCTGACATTGAAATGCAATCCATTCTGAAGGCTGTGCTCTTTGATCTTCATCAGTAACTATTTAAAGTCTTCTTCACTTTCAGCAAGCAAGGTTGTATCATCTGCATATCGCAGGTTGATAGTGAGCCTTCCTCCAATCCTGATGCCACATTTTTCTTCATATAAACTAGCTTCTCAGATTATTTGCTCAGCATACATGTTGAATAAGTCTGGTGAAAGAATGCAACCCTGTCACACAGCTTTTTAAATTTTAAGCCATTCAGTGTTCTCATGTTCTGTTCATACAACTGCCTCTTGGTCCATGTACAGATTCCTCATGCACACAATTAAATGTTCCAGAATACTCATACTTCACAATGTTGTCCATAGCATGTCATGATCCACACAATCGAAAGCCTTTATGTAGTCAATAAAGCACAGGTAAACATCTTTCTGATATTCTCTGCTTTCAGCCAAGATCCATCAGACATTAACAATGATATCCCTCACTCCATAGCCTCTTCTGAATCCGACATGAACTTCTGGATGTCCTCTGTCAATATATGCTTGCAGCCATTTCTGTATTGCTTTTTAGTAA
>NW_006408564.1:9870111-9874710 GCF_000296735.1 Chrysochloris asiatica
ATTTTATGTCCCAATTATTAATGGATGTTTACAGCTGTTTCTCTTCATGTTGAGTTGTACCCCATCAGCAAATAAAGGTCCCGAGGGCTTTACTCCCATGGGCTTTACTCCATTTGCATTATCACATTTGAGGAGGCAACTCTTCCCCAGTCACATTTTGAGTGCCTTCCAACCTGAGGGGCACATTTTCTGGCACTATATCTGACAGTATTTCTCTGCCATTCATAAGGTTTTCAGTGATTAAATATTCAGAAGTAGTTCATCACTCCTTCTTCCTAGTCTGTCTTTGTGTGTAATCTCATCTGAAACCTGTCCACCATGGGTGACCCTGCTGGTATTTCAAATACCTGTGGTATAGCTTCCAGAATCACAGCAACTCACAAGCCACCACAGTACGACAAACTGACAGACGAGTGGTAGAAAGTGAGTTTATGCGGGTATAAATAAGTGAATGGAAAAATAAATAACCTAAAGAGAACAGACAAGTTTCCTCTGTAGCAGAATCTCAAGTAATTTATGTAGACATCCTGCCCTCAATGAAGTAGAGCATAATTCTTCTATCCTGTAGTGTGGACTGTGCAAGATGGTTTCTTTCTAATGACTACAGCATGGAAAGAGTTGGAAAATGTAGCTTCACAGTTTAGAAACCAAAACCACCACTAAGCTGATGATTAAAATGAACATTGTTGTTGTTTTGAAGTTACATCGAGTTGATTTTGACTCACAGCAACCTTATGCACAACAGAAAGAAGTACTGTCCAGTCCTGTGACCTTACAATCATTCTGTGAATGTACTTACGATATGAGGAAAATGGCACTTTATGTCTTTGTTCTTTCTCCTCAAAATATATAATCCCAGTGTAATCATGAGAAAGGACATCATATACAATAACTGACCACTAACCTTCAAAATATTTTAAGGCCACACAAAAAAGGCAAGTTTGATAATCTTTCATGATGTAAGGGTCTTAAGTGAGACTTGAAGACTAAATGTAATGTGGTATCTTCAATGAGATGCTGGAGCAGGAAAAGAATCTTAGATCAAAAACTAGGGTTTTCTGAATAAATTACAGATGTCAATTAATAATGATAATATTTATTAATAATCATGAGGTAATGATATTGGTATATTACTTACAATGTACCATACCAAAATAAGTTGTTAACAAAGGTGAAGCTGGCTGTGGGGTATGTGGGAATTCTCAGTACTATTCTTACAACTTATCTATAATATAAATATAAAACCTTTCCAAAATTAAACATATATTTAAATTTCTTTTATGAGTCCATAGTGAAATAAATATGTAACTTCAGACATGGCTGATCAAGGACCTCCAATGATGTTGGCCAAAATCTATCTTGCAGCACATTGGTTTAGCTTTCACGCAGAGTCCCTTCACTAACTGGAACCCTAATTCCAGAGTTTTGGAAAAGAAGTCCTCTTTCCCTATAGTTTTAACAAAGCCTCAGACTTGGGTCATGTGTCCATACCTGAACCAATCACTGGCCAGGAGGATGTGGGATTCTGATTGGCCATGTTTAGCTCACATGCTCACCTCTGGCTACAAGGCCTTATCCCAATCCAGTATGTTGAGAATGTTGATATTGTTATTTGAAGATGAAATGATATTGTTCAGGAAAAATAGTAGGTGTCCCCTGGGAAACATACCCTTCCAGTCAACTCAAATAATTGGGACATAGAGGAGGTTGTTGGGGTTTTCTGGGAAACCCACGCAAGTGAAAATAACAAGAACCCAGAAAGGCCAGTCTCTCATAAGAGTGGAATTAGGTTGCCATTCAGGTACCAGGGGACCTGTAGGGACCTGGGCAATGGGAGTGTTGCTCTCTTTCACTCACCATCTATTCTCTAGGTCTCTCTGAATTTTCTATTTATCCAGAAGGGGAAATCCTGGAGTGGCCCTGTGGATAAGCCTCGCTAACCAAAACGTCGGTGGTTCAAACCCACAAGCTGCTCCTTGGAAACTCTACAGGATCACTATATTGACTTGACGGCACTTAACAGCAAAAAAAAAAAAAAAAAAAAGAATGGAGTCCTGGTGTGGCACTGTGGGCTAATGCATCAGACTGCAAAGTCGTTTGAACTGCAAGGTCAGTAGTTCAACTCGATGGCACTAGACAACAACAACAGCAAAAACAACAACCCAGGAGGGAAACAACCTCTTACCAGGCCCCTTTGTCCCAAGCCACTTTGATGGTTTCTGGCCAGCCTGTTGATTGGCCAGCCTGAAGTCAGCAACCAGTGGCTGTGCTACTTGTCTGAGTCGGGACTGTCAACAAGGCAATTCAGCAAGAGGGGAAAGTTGAGGCAATACAGATACCATGACTAGAAAGCCCAAAATCTTGCCTTCAACAATCTTTTTTTGATGGGAATAATTTGTTTTCTTTGTGTCCCAATTTGAACATACCTGAGGAATATAGAGTTCATCTAATTATTATAATCAAAAGGTTGTGCCATGTGGTATACACATTGAAAGTCTCAGAAACCTAACTCACTGTCCTCTAGTTGATTCCAAATCATAGAGACCCTGTACAGGGTTTCTGAGGCTTTACAGGAACAGAAAACTTCATCTTTCTGCCATGGAATGGCTGTTGGGTTTGAACTTGACCTTGCAAATAGCACTTCAGTACGTATCCTATGGAGTGAGTGAGTACTGGTGTGGTGCTGCAGTATAATGTACTGGATTGCAACATCTGTATGAACTGAAAAGTTCATGGTTCAAACCCACCAGTTGTTCCTTGGGAATCCTACACAGGTTTGCTCTAAGTTGGAACCCACCTGAAGGCACTTAACAACAATAACAACTTATCCTAGAGTACCACCAAGGGTCCTTCTCTTACGTTCTTTTATTAGCCTGGTACAAAAATAGTGTCTTTAACTTTTCTTACGTTTCATGAATACTGTTGCTCAATTTTAGGCTCCATGCATGCACCACTGTATTCTTGTATCTAAGTGAGAACACAGAAGCCTTGTGTGAACACTTGTCACTAACATGTCAGGACAGTATCAAACTAGCTCTGGGGGAGAATGGTGGAAATCTACTGGCTTCACCAATGAGAGCCAGAAGCATATATTAAAACTTCCCATTATTAATCTGTTTATAAAATATTTCTTCAAGAAGTTATGCATCGCAAAATACGATAATATTCACATCCAGTGATCTAAGGATTGATCTAAGCAAAAGTTGTTATACTCTGTATAATGAACACTGCAGTAAAAATACATATTCATTTCCATATCACACATCATAGCAATTTAAGCCATTGTCTCAGGGCTAGAATTTTGAGGGGAAAATGTATGCTTCCTCCCTTCTTTCTTTGAACCAACACACATTCTTCTCTGGGAAGCAGCCTCTCCGCATGTCAGATTGTGTGGAGCTCATTTATTTCCAGGGCTTTCTCATCAGGGCTCTGAGGGTAGTGGTGGGGCCATCATTTGAAACACAACCAAAGAAGCACTGCTGTGATCACAGTGCAGTAGGAAATTAGTCTATTTTTTAAATGGGAGTTTTCCCAACTTCTCTTTAAACATGTTACCCTGAATACATCATTTCATCCCTTAGTTGAAGTCATAGAAAGATGCAAGTCATCAAAGTCATTTTGACTTTTTTAAATGAGAAAACCTCATTCTTTGGGCAGTATTGAAACACTGTTGAAGTGACATGAGAGTAGGTATCATAGAAGACTTCCTGAGTCTCTCCAATATTAGGGGGCACTGAGGAACTCTGAACTTCTTTCTGTTGACCAGTGGCCTCCATCCCTGACCACTATGCTCATGGCCATGAGCTCAAGGGATTGGCGCAATCCTCAAATCTTTGTTGGTGTTACTGTGAGAAGGTGTTCAAAGAATCTCTTCCAGGTCATCAGCAGTGCCCATTCACTTGCTGTCTCAGGTGCGTGCCCTCTTATTTTCTTCCCAGAATTGAGAGAAACTCTGCTAAGGATATGATACACTTTGCTTAGCTTTAACACAAGGCCTGACACATAGTTGGTGTTCACTATTTGTGAGACTGTTGAATGAACACCATCCTGGAGGAGGAGATAGAGGTTCAGCAAAGTGAAGCCATTTTCAGGAGTCAGTTTGGTTCTAAGGTCCTGGCTCCTATACCTTCCCCCTTGCTGACCTACTTGACTCTCATGTGTTCTGGTAATGGTTTTCATGCTAAATCTTGGATCACACAAGATTTGAAGCAGTTTAGGACATAATGAACTTTGTACCAGCTATTCTGTAGCGCTGTTGGCTAATGCGTCAGACTGAAAAGTCTTTTGAACTGCAAGGTCTGTGGTTCAAGCTCACCAGCTGTTCCTTGGAAACCCTATACAGGGTCACTATGAGTTGGAATCGACTCAACAGCACTTAACAACAACAACAACAACAACAATTGCCCTATTATATGCTACCTCTTGAAATGGTTGAACATTAACCATTTCCTTTTGGTACAGTGACTCTGTGTTCCACTCTCCTCTTGAGTCCTCTGTAGCCATTCCACTGACTCTGGGCCCAAGAGTCCCCAGCTCTCCTCACACTGCTTGCCAACTGGGTCCACAGAAGTCCACTGAACATTGTAGGGCTTAGCTTGA
>NW_006408564.1:9877340-9913317 GCF_000296735.1 Chrysochloris asiatica
GAACCACATTCCTTGCATTTCAAAAGGTTTTGCAGTCAGCCTCAGCAGGACTGCTTTGTTATTGGTGGTAAACAACTACTCAAGGGTGTCTCAATTTGGGCTAGCCTGTGCTCTTGTATAAGGCAGGCTCTAGTCACAAAAAATAAAAGAAAGAAAGAAAAAAAAAAGTGGGGGGGGGCAGAAGAAAGAGAGGTAAAAAGCATGGCTTAATGTAAGTAAGTCTGTAGTGCCCTAAGTCTTTTTGAGCCCTGCTGAGCTCTTTTCCTTATTGGTATGCTGTGGAGTTAATCATGACCCACAGCGACCCAGTATAGGGTTTCCAAGGGTCAGCTAATGAGCTCGAATCACATTCCTTGCAGTTCGAAAGGCTTTGGAGTCTGAGGCATTAACCCACAGAATCACAGCAGGACTGCTTTATTATTGGCGTCTCAGCTTAGGCTGGCCTGCACCTTGATGGGTGGGCCTGAGGCTCGGAGACTGGGTAGAGGGCTGACCTAGGCAGAAAAAGCTGAGGGCTGGGGCAGGCAGATGGTGTGGCTGTGTCTGATGACGTCTACAATGACTCTCTCTGTCCCTGTGCCGTGAGCACCCCAATTTGCCCTATATCCACGCCGACAATGCCCAACGTGGCAATGAGGCCACCCCTGGGATGGGTCATCCTAGTTCCTGTGGCCCCACCAGCTCTCCAGGAGTGTCCACCCTCTGAACGACTCCGCTCAAGCCCTGAGCTCCACGCTCTGCAATGGGCGGGGCAGTCCCCGGGGGTGGGAACTAAGTGCAGGCAGGTAGAGGCTCAAAATGCTTGTAACTCCTCAGCAGTTTGATTTTTTAAAAAAGCAAGCTCATAATGTTAAGGCCTAATGTTTTACGTTTGCCCCAAGGCTATCTGTCTACCAGGCCAGGGCCTCCTTGTGTGATACCGCCCCCCGTATTCTCCGGAGCCCACGTACCTGTGCTGCCTGGTCAGGGAAGCACCGGAAGTCCCTAAATTATGGGGCTTTTGTATGTGATGGATACACCAAACTCTATAGTATGTCATCTGGATGACCACATGATCCCAGCCTCTCTTTTTCCTGGTTGTGAAGTAGTCACATGGTTTACAAAAACCATTCCAGGATGTACTTCTGATTGATATAAGCCATAAGAACTACTCCATGCCTGATTCCACAGTGATTGGTTGAAATATCTAACTCCTAAGCCAGTTAGTCAGGAGCTTTGGTAGCGTAGTGGTTATGAATCGGGCTGTGAACCACAAGGTCAGCAGTTCGAAACTACCAGCTGCTCTGTGGGAGAAAGATGAGGCTTTCTGCTCCTGTAAAGATTTATAGCCTTGGAAACCCTGTCCAGGGTCGCTATGAGTCAGAACCGACTCAACGGCACTTAACAACAACAACTACAACAAAGCCAATTAGTGGAGTCCTGTTGTGGCACTGTGGGTTGATGTGCCAGAATGAAAAGCCTTTTGAACAGCAAGGTTAGTGATTCAAGCTCACCAGATGCTCCTCAGAAACCCAATAGAGGGTTGCTATGAATCAGAACCAACTCAACAGCACTTAACAACAACAGCAACAAACCAATTAGTCAATGCCTTTCACTAGCCACAGAGATTGGTTCAGGGTTGGACAGTGATCATAAATTCCAGAACTCCTGGAAGATCTTAGGAACAGTTTTCTTTCTTCTTTGTTGTTAATTAGAAAACATAATCTGGGCATTTGGCAGCTACCATGTAACGGTGACTGTGTGGGGTATCCTACAGTAATATGAAGAAAATGCCATGAAAGACAGAAGAGTAGACATCTAAAGGAAGCAGATTTTAGTGATATGCTTAAGTAATGGGTTCAAACCAATACTAAATAAAATAATTTGAAAAAAGCATGTTTTTAAAAGTCATAAATTTGTTTATGTCAAAAACCAATAAGACAATGGCGCAAAGGTGAAATTTTATGACAGACTAGGAAGAAAGGCTGTGCAGACCTTGGCAATAATAACATGGAAAACTGGATGAAACAGATTCAGAGGACAATCCTGGAACTCTGAACTTCAGATAAAGGGATAAATGAGGAGATCATGTTCTTACTGGGAGTAATAATTACAGCGGAAGCAACAAAGACAATGGCTTCTGATTTGAGGTAGTCAACATGTCAAGCTGCAAACATTGTGAAGGGGCGTGAACAAGAGAGCACTCCCATTGAAGAAAATTGATGGATCTGCAAAGATAAAGCTTTGAGTGTTCCTTCCCTTATTACTCCTTTTTCATTATTTTCTTTTGTTCTGTCTACTCATGTCTGCTCTGGGGACCAGAGGGAAAACCTGAATGAGTAGATGCTTCCAGGGGAGATTCGCTACACATGTGGAAGGATCTGTACAGCACAGATCATTGGACATAGAATAGAAGAAGGGGGGTGAGCCGACAGGATATTTTGCTACAGGAGTGTATTACAAAACCAGCCTGACCAGCCCTGGGCTGGTTCTCAGTAGGAGAAACAGCAGAAAGGTCATGTGGGGGAGGGGAAGGAATAAAAAGATCCAAAAATAAAACCTTTAATTACATCATAAGGCTCAGTATGAACATCTTGAAATATCTAAGGCAGCTTTGGAAGCAAGAGGCCATTGGGTAGTGCTAAAGTCTTGCTTATATTTCCCAGCTTTTTTCTTTTTATTCTTTCTTTTTTCAAATTCCTGAGTTTTTGTGATTTCTGACTCCTGTGAATAATCTGGGGATTTTTTGGTCCTCTTTCTATCTTGGGGAAACTCTTTTTGTTCTTACCTCACCCAACAAAAAACAACAATTGTGGCCATACAGCTAAGCTACAGTGGCACACTATAGAACCCTACCATCTAGTCAAGAGCCAATACTATCTGCTAATTACTAGAGCAAGGAACTTTGGTGTGTAATGGTTATGAGTCTGGCTACTAACCTCAAGGTCAGCAGTTCAAAACTACCAGCCATTACATAGAAGAAATATGAGGCTTTCTGCTCCTGTAACTATTTACTGCCTTGGAAACCCTATTCAGGGTCGCTATGTGTTGCAACCAACTCCATAGCACATAACCACTACCACTACACCATACACTCGAGCAGTGTCTACAACCAACATCTACTAAAAACACTGAATTGAGCTGTAGGAAGTAGTGAAAAGAGAAGTCCATCTCCTGATCACACCTACCAATAGGCAATTGGAGAGACTATAAGAATACATCAACATAAATTCATCTAATTAATACAAATGTAACACCACAATGCCTAAAAAGCTACAGAAAATTTCTGCTCTTATGAAAAAACAAGAGATTCAAACAAATGACCTAGAGGAAGAACTAGAATTTTCACTGGAAGGAAAACAGGCTTTGGAACTACCTGAAAAGGAATTCAGGAGAACGCTAATAAGGTGCATCCATATGTTCCACAGAAAGGTCGAGGAAAATAAGGGAGAAATCAGAAAAGTGCTACAGGAACAATCAAACAAAATAGATATAGCACTTGAGACAATACAAAACCTGTAAAAAGAGATCCAGGTGATCAATACTAAAATATAACAAATGGGCAATATACTGAGAGGGCAAAGGAGTAGAATTGAAGGGATGGAAGCCAGAATCAGTGAACTTAAAGACAAATCTCTCAATACTACTAAGATAGAGAAGAACAAGCAGAAAAAAAAGAATGAAAAAATCTGAAGAAAGCCTTAGATTCATGTGAGGCAACATAACTAGTAATAATCTATGAGTGACTGGAATTCTAGAATAAGAGAAATCAAAGAAAACCACAAAAGAGATCATTGAAGAGCAGATGGAGAAAAATTATACTAACATCTCGAAAGAAGGGAAGATAGAAATCAAGAAGCTTAACAAACCCAAGGCAGGATGTTGTTGCTGTATTTTTTTAGGTGCCATTGAGTTGGTACCAACTCATAGTGACCTTATTTATGTACAGAAAAATGAAAAACTGCCTGATCCTGGGCCAACCTCACAATTGTTGCTTGAGTCCAATGATGCTGCCACTTTTCCAATCCATCTCACTGGGGGTTTTCCTCTTTGTCTCTGACCCTCCACCTTAGCAAACATAATATCCTTCTCCAGTGACTGGTCCCTCCTGACAATATGTCTGAGGTATGAGAGACGAAGTTTGGCCATCCTGGCCTCCAAGGAGCACTCAGGCTGCACTTCTTCCAACACAGATCTGTTGGTTCTATGGGCATCCCATGGCACTTTCCTCCACTACCGTAACTGAAAAGCATCAATTCTGTGGTCTTCCTTATTCACTGTCCAGCTTTTGCATGCATATGAGGTTATTGAAAATACCATGGCATGGGTCAGGCACACCTTAGTCCTCAAGCTGACATCTTTGTTCTTCAACACTTTAAAAAAGGTCTTGTGCAGCAGATTTGCCTAATGCAATATATTGTTTAATTTCTTCACAACGCTCTGCTTCCATGAGTGTTGATAGTTGATCCAAGAAGAATGAAGTCCTTGACAACATCAATCTTTTCTCTGTTGATAAGAATGTTGTTTATTGGTCCAGTGGTGAGGACTTTTGTTTTCTTGACACTGAGATGTAATCCATATTGAAGGCTGTGCTCTTTGATCTTCATCAGTAAATATTTTAAGTCCTCTAGACCTCCCCCCGGAGTTCTGGTGTGGCACTGTGGGATAATGCATCAGACTGCAAAGTTGTTTGAACTGCAAAGTCTGTGGTTCAAGCTCACCAGCTGCTCCTTGGAAACCCTATACAGGGTTGTTATGGGTCGGAATTGACTCGATGACACTTAACAACAAAAACAATAAGATCTCCTCCCAAAAATCATCATGACATAGGATAATCAAACTCTCTAAAATAAAAGACAAGAAAAGAATCCTGAAAGCAGCTATGGAAAAAAAGAAGTGCTACTTACAAGGGCAAACCAACAAGATTAAGCTCTGATCTCTTAGTAGAAACCATTCAGGCAAGAAGATAATGTGGAGACATACACAAAACTCTGAAAGAAAGAAAGAAAGAAAACAACAACAACAAAAAAACTACCAACCAAGAATGATATACTCAGCAAAGTTGTCAGTCAGATGTGACCATGATATCAGAACATTTCATGATAAACAGAAAGGTTGAGGAAAATAAGGAAAGATTGAGGAAAATTGAGGGATTTTATAAAAGCCAAGCCAACACTTCAAAACATACTGGGCTGAGAACCAACAGAGCAGACTATAACCAGAGATTGACAAACATGATGACACCACCCAGAACTGAGTCGAGAGATGGAAGAATCCAGTGCAGAATAAAACTATAAGAATGAAAGTAGGGAATCTAGGAAATCAGTCTATGACCAGGACAACTACAGTGAGAAAGAACAGAAAAGTATAGAAAGAGAGATATAGGTGGTATGGAGGTCAGGTAGATTTCAGAATAAAACAGACACTTTTAAATGAAGGAAGAAATTAATAGAATATACAATAACCTCCAAGAAATTTAATAATTCACAACATATCAAGAAAAGGAAAATTCAAGATTATGAAAACACTAAATCTATGAAAAAATTGATGTGAAAAAGCACATACACAAAAATGAATTCACAGGAAGGCATGAAAAACAAAGAAACCAGCAGCACCACTAAAAAGCAAGCATAATGACAGTAATTAATTCATGCCTGTTGTGAATGTCAGTGGATTAAATGCATCAGTCAAGAGACAGAGAATGGCAGAATGGGTAAAACAAATAAGATCCTTCAATATGCTGTCTACAAGTGACACACCTTACGCACACACACACAAAAAAGGTTAAACATTAAAGGATGGAAAAAAAATATATCAAGCTAATAGCAATAAAAAACAAACAGGAGTGACAAAAATTACTGAAAGTCCCTTGGACTTCCAGAAGAACAAAGAAATCTGTCTTGGAAAAAGTACAGCTAGAATACCCCTTTGGTAGAAGCTTTGTATAAAAAATGGAAGAGTAGTTAATCTTACAGTCTAGAAACAAAGGACTCTAGGACCATCAAGGGAGAAGAGCACAAGCAGAATGTGAAACCTTATCCAGAGAAGCAGCAACACCAGAGATGGAGGCAGAGATGGAGACATGGAGACGGGGAACGGCTGAGGACTCTACATTTATGGAAAGAGAGGGACTGAGAGCTGGTGGCCAAGAGGCAGACTTGCAGAATGTGCCCTTTGGTGGTGTAAATTATTATATATGCCTGAGTGTTTTTTTAAAAAAAGAGCTAAAGTGAATAAAGAGAAATACTGTTATCTGATGGTACATGGAGGGTATTATCAGCATTGTAATGAAACAAGGTGTGTGATTTGTTGAATGTACAACTGATCATCTGCCCTGTAAAATTCCACTCAATTCACAATAAAAACTTAAAAATCAACACAAAAAGCAGGAGTGGCAATAATAATCTTTGATTAAATAAACTTTAAGGCAAAACCAGCATAAAAGACAAAACATTTTCTCTTGATTAAAGGGTCAATTGAACAAGATGACGTAACCATAGTAAATATCTATGCTATCAAAGAGCCCCAAAATACATAAAGCAAGCCCAAGTAGAATTGAAGAAATAGACAAATCTACAATAATAGTGGGAGATTTTAATACACCACTTTTGAAAAAAGATAAAACAACCAGAAAGAAACTCAACAAAAACAGAGAAACTAAACAATACAATCAGCCAACTTGACCTTACAGATTTTTACACAATATTCCACCAAACAACAGCACAATACACATTCTTTTCCAGTGCACATGGAACAGTCTTCCAAATAGACCAGGGGTTAGACTACAAAGCAAGTCTCCTTAAATTTAGAAACATCAAAATACTACAGTGCATCTTCTCAAATCACAATGTTATAAAATTAAAAAATCACGTTAGGAAGATCAAGGAAATAAAGTCAAATAAATGAAAATTGAGTAACACACTACTTAAAAGCTACAGGGTAGTAGAATAAATAAAAGGCAAAATAAAAAAAATCTTAGAAGCACATGATAATGGAAACACAGCATACCAAAATCTTTGAGACACAACAAAAGCAGTGCTGAGAGGGCAATTTCTAGCAATAAATGCACACATCCAAAATGAAAGAAGAACCAAAGTCAACACAGTAACACAACATCTTCAACAATTAGAAAAAGACCAGCAAAGTAAAACTATAGTCACCAGAAGAAAATAAATCATAAAGATTATAGCAGATAGAAATGATATGGAAAGTAGAAAAACTATAGAAAGAATCAACAAGACAAGTAGCTTGTTCTTTGAAAGGATTAATAAAATTGACAAACCACTGGTAAATCTAACAAAAGAAGAGGGAGAAGACACAAATAATACACATAAAAAAATCACATGGGTGGCATCAAAACAGAACCAATGGAAATAAAAAGTGTAATAACAGAATACTATGAAGAGTTGTACACCAACAAATTTGAAAATCTAGAGGAGATGAATATATTTTTAGAAAAACATGACCTACCTAAATTTACATGGACTAAAGTAGAAAACGTGAACAGACCTATAACAAAAGATGAAATTAATCATATCATCAAAGAACTCACAACCAAAAAAAGTCCATGCCCCGATGGCTTCACAGGTGAAATTTACCAAACATTCAAAGAAGAGCTGTCACCAATTCTACTTAAACTATTTCAGAATGTAGAAAAGGATGGAAAACTTACTAATATATTTTGTAAAGCAAGTATAATCTTCATACCAAAACCAGGAAGGGATGTCACTAAAAAAGAAAATTGTAGGTCAATACCTCTCATTAACATAGATGTAAAAATTCTCAACAAAATCCTAGCCAACAACATAGAAAAAATATATATACAGGGATGTAAGGATGGTTTAGTATTAGAAAAACAATCAACGTTATTTGCCATATAAAGAAAAATAAAAAGGAAAAGAGCCACGTGATCATAACAGTTGATTCAGAAAAGGCATTTGACAAAATCCAACATTCATTCCTGATAAAAACACTCAACAATTGAAGGTAAATTCCTCAACGTAATTAAAAGCATATATAACAAACCATCAATCAACATCGCTGTCAACAGAGAGAAATTGAAAGCATTTCATTTGCGAGCAGAAACCAGACAAGGATGACTTTTATCAACACTCCTATTCAATATTATGCTGGAAATTTTAGCCAGCCATATAAGGCAAGAAAGGGATTTTAGGCACATACAATTTGGCAAATAAGTAAAACTCTTTATTTTCAGATGATAGGTCCTAAACATAGAGCATCCCAAAGATTCAGCAAAAAAATACTGGAACACATTGAAAGTTTCAGCAAAGTGGCAGGGTTCAAGATCAACATACAAAAACCAGTTGGATACCTCTATAGTAATAAAAACAACTTTGATAAGGGAGCTAGGGAAACAATACCAAAGGATGAAATATTTAGGAATAACTCTAACCAGAGAAATAAAAGACCTATACAAGTAAAATTACAAAACACTACTACAAAAAACGAAAAAAGAGTTAAAAAAAGGAAGAATATACCATGCTCATGCATAGGAAGACTCAACATTGTGAAAATGTCAATACTACCCAAAGTAATCTACAGGTATCACGTAATCCCAAGCTACAAGAAAAACACACAAATAATCCAATTTAAAAATGGATACAGGATGTAAATAGACCCTTCACTAAGGAAGACTTCATTCAGGCAGTCAAAAAACATACAAAGAAATGTTCATGATCCTTAGGCATTAGAGAGATGCAAATCAAAACAACAATGAGATATCATTTCATACCACTAATAATAGTGAAGTTCAAAAAAGAGGACAACAGAGGGTGTGGAGAGCCTGGGATCCTCCTACATTGCTGGTAGGACTATAAAATGGCTCAACCCCTCTGGAAAATGGTATGGCGCTTCCTGAGAAAGTTGGAAATAGAAATAATTTATGATCCAGCAATTCCTAAATTTGGTATAGATCCACAAGAAATATGAGCCAGAATATGAGTAGATATATGCACTCCAGTGTTCATTGCAGAACTATTCATAATAGCAAAAAGATGGAGACAGCTTAAGTGTCCTTCAAAAAAAGAAAGGTTAAATAAACTTTGGTACATATGCACAATGTAATGCTATGCTTTCTTGAAAAATAATCATGAATCTGCAAAACACTTCATAACATGGATAAAACTTGAGGGCATTATGCTGAGTGAAATTACTCACAAAAGGACAAATATTGCATAAGACCATTATTATAAAAGCTTAATAAAATATTTCCATACCAAAAGAAAAATTCTGTGATGGTTATGAGGGTGATAGGGAGGGGACAGTAAGGCACAGGTTAGGGAATAGACAAATGTTAGCTTGGGTTATAGGGAGAGCAATGCATATGGAGGAGTAAGGGGTTGGAGAACAAGGAAGATAGGGGAACATTTGGCTAAATGGGATAGAGATAAATAGGGATGCATACTCAACATTTGAACAACAGGACTCTATGATACAGGGAGGGAGACAGTATCTGAAGGGGTAAAGGAGGGGAAATAATGTTAAGGTGCTTGACTGTCGTATGGATATCGATTTTTCCCATGCCTACTATTGTAAAATAGACATTTAAGTGGGATAGAAAGGAATATTGACACATAGGTTTACAGAAAGCTTGTAAGCCTGTCTTCATCTTTTAACTAATTAGATTAGTTAAAAGGAATACTCAAATTTGCCTAGGGAAATAGGCCTATTGTTAAGCCTTTGTGGAGTAGGGAGCCTTAGAGTTCCATCCAGAACGTTCAGAGGTGGGACATTTTCACTTGAAAGGACATGCAGACCAACATAGAGCAGCTAGAAGAACAGAAGAATATCCTTGAAAGAAACCAACAAGGGCAAAAAAACAACCCATTGTTTGGCTGTTAAAAGATCAAGCAAGCCGTTCATCTGAGAGACATTAAGGCAAAAAAATATTCAGTCCATCAGGGTAAACTCCTTTCCGACACTGAAACCCAAATGCAAATGGAACAACATAAGCAGGCATGTAAGTTCACTAGTGCCTGCCCTGGTCTACTTGTGAATGGAAGTGGGGAAAAACACAGCAATGAAGACATACGCTGAGTTCGGCCATGTTCTGTAGAAACCAGTGGCCTTGAGATGAGAGAGAGAAGGCGAAGGGCTGGCTGGACTGAAGTTTTTGGAGACTTGTGCCCATGGACACTAACCTAACCACTGTGGGCTAGAATTGAGAGTTAAGGTGGTGTGAAGTGTGTGCGGGGGGAAGGGGGTAAAGACATACAAGAGTCCCCAAAGTTTCAGATGATTCTTATTTGACTTACCTTGGATGGCTTGCTGATCAAAACTAGGCCAGAGGAAGCTATAGAGGTTTGATACAGGAAATAAGTGTAAATTGCCACAATTTGATGAACTGAAACTTTGCTTATGGGTATGGTGTAGTTGTTGTTATGTGCCGTGGAGTCGGTTCCAACTCATAGTGACCCTGTACAGGGTTTCTTGGGCCATTTCATGCTGATTTTCTATTATTATCAACTGAAAGACTTTTAATAAGCTGGCTATACATTAGTCTCAGGATTCATTTTTAGATTTATCTCTCCCATTCTCTGGTTTGATGATATAAGATAAGCCCTGGACTACTAACTACAAGGTTGTCGTTTCAAGGTCACCAGCTGCTCTTGGAAACCCTATATAGGGTTGCTATGAGTCCAAACTAACTCAACAACATTTAACAACAACAACATTCCTGTATGTAGTCAGTTGTTTAAACTTAAAACATTACTAACAATTTTCAGAAAATCAATTTTCACGTCTATGTACACTTTTCAAATGAACCCCTCTTCCCCTATTATCCTATTTCCTCCTTCTGTAGTAAACTCCTACTCATCCTACAAAATCTAACTCAAGTATCACCTCCTCCAAAATTTTGCCTACTTTGCTTCCATTCAATAGCTCCCTTCTTAGTGTTCTTCAAGCTTTATATATGCTTTTTACCATGCCTAAAAATATTAATCTGTTGTTGTTACGTGCCATTGAGTCTCTACCAATTCATAGTCACCCTGTACACAACAGAATGAAACACTGCTGGGTTCTGTGCAAACCTCACACTCTTGGCTATGCTTGATCCCACTCCTGTTGCTACTGTGACAACCCATGTCATTGAAGGTCATCCTCTTCTTTGCTGACATCATGTCCTTCTCCAGGGATTGGTCACTTCTGATAATAGGTCTGAAGTATGTATGAGACATGAAGTCTGGCTTCTAAGGAGTCTCCAATGCAGATTTTTTTTGTTATTACAGCGGTTGAAGGTACTTTGTATATTCTCCTCCACCACCGTAACACAAATGCATCAATTAATCTATGGTCTTATTCACCGTCCAGCTGTCACATGCATGTGAGGTTATTGAAAGTACCATGGCTTGGGTCTAGTGTACCTTAGTCCTCAAACTGACATCTTTGCTCTTCAACACTTTAAAGAGGTCTTGTACAGCAGATTTGCCTAATGCAATATGGTATTTGATTCTTTGACTGCTGCTTCCATGAGTGTTGATGGTTGATTCACAAAATTTAGTATTTGACAACTTCAGTCTTTTCTCCATTCTTATGGATGTTGTTTCTTGGTCCAGTGGAGAGGATTTTTGTTTTCTTTACATTGTAGTACAATCCATACCAAAGGCTGTGGTCTTTGATCTTCATCAGTAAATATTTTAAGTCCTCTTCACTTTTATCAAGCAAGGTTGTATCAATTGAATATTGCAGGTTGTTATTAAGTCTTACTCTGACTCTGATGCCCCATTTTTCTTTATATAACCCAACTTCTCAAATTATTTGCTCATCATACAGATTGAATAAGTATAGTAAAAGAATACAATCCTTGCCCACACCTTTCCTAATTTTAAACCATTCACTGTTCCCTTGTTCTGTTTGAACAATTGCCTCTTGGTTTATTAGCAGGTTCCTCATAAGTACAATTAAGTGTTCTGGAATTCTCATTCTCCATAATGTTGTCCATAGCTTCTCATAATCCACACATTTGAAAGCCTTTGTGTAGTCAATAAAGCACAGGTAAACATCTTTCTGTTATTCTCTGCTTTCAGCCAAGATGCAGCTGATGTCAACAATGATATCCTTTGTTTCAAGTCCTCTTCTGAAACCAGGTTTAACTTCTGGAAGTTCTTCATCAATGTATGATTGCAGCCATTTTTAGCAAAATTTTACTTTCATGTCATTATTAGTGATGTTGTCCTCTTATGCCCACATTTCATTGGGTGACCTCTCTTTGGAACGGTCACAAATATGTATCTCTTCCAGTCAGCAATATAGCTGTCTTAAGATTTCTTGGCATAGCTGAGTGAGTGACTGCAGTGCACCATTAATTTATTGAAAGGTTTCAATTTGTATTCCATCAATTCTCAGAACCTTGTTCTTTGCCAGTGCCTTCAGTGTGCTTTGGACTTCTTTCAGTATCATTGGCTCTTGATCATGTACTACCTCTTGAAATGGTTGAACATCGACCATTTCTTTTTGGTACAGTGACTGTTTTTAATGCTTTCTGCATCTTTCAGTATTTTGCCCACAAAATTCTTCAGGATTACAAGTTGAGACTTGAATTTTTTCTTCATTTTCCTCATCTTGAGAAGTGCTGAGCATGTTCTTCCTTCTTGGCTTTCTAACTCCAGATCTTTGTATATTTCATTACAGTATTTGACTTTGTCTTCATGAGCTGCCCTTTGAAATTTACTATTCGGTCTTTAACCTCCTCATTTCTTCTATTTGCTTTAGCTTCTTTATGCTGGAGAGCAAGTTTCAGAGTCTTTTTTTGACATCCATTTTGGTCTTTTCCTTCTTTCTTGTCTATTTAATGACCTTTTGCTTTTTTCCTGTATGATGTTCTCCATGTCTTCCTGAAACTCTTATGGTCTTCAGTCATTAGTGTATAGATGCATCAAATTTCTTCTTTACATGATCTCTAAATTCAGATAGGATATATTCAAGGTCATGTTTTGGATCTCGTGGGCTTGTTTTAATTTTCTTCAACTTCATCTTGAACTTGCTTAAGAGCAGTTGATGGTCTGTTCCACAGTCTGCACCTGGCCTTGTTTTAATGGCTGATATGGAGCTTTTACACCATCTCTTTCCACAGATATAGTCTATTTGATTTCTATATATTCCATTGGTGAGGTCCATGTGTATACTTGCCTTTTATGTTGTTTTAAAAAGGTATTTGCAATGAACAAGTCATTGGTCTTGCAAATTATGTCATGCAATCTCCAACATCTTTTCTATCACCAAGGTCACATTTTCCAACAACTGAGACTTCTTTATTTCTAACCTTTGCATTCCAATCACCAGTAATGATCAATACATCTTGATTGCCAGCTTGATCAATTTCAGGCTGAAGAAGTTGGTAGAATTCTTCAATTTCATCATCACTGACTTTACTGATTAGAGCATAAATTTGAATGATAGTTGTATTAACTGGCCTTCCTGGTAGGTGTATGGATATTATTCTATCACAGACAGCGTTGTACTTCAAGACACATCTTGATATGTTCTATTTTATGATGACTGCAACTCTACTTCTCTTCAACTTGTCATTCCTGGCATAGTAAATGATGTGATTGTCAGATTCAAAATGGCCAATGCTAGTCCATGTCAGGTCCCTAAAGCTAGTCCATTTCACCTCCCTAATGCTTGTGGGTATTGATATTTAAGCATTCCATTTCATTTTTGATAACTTTGAATTTTCCTAGGGTCATACTTCGTACAGTCTATATCCTGATTCTCAATGGATGTTTACAACCATTTCTCCTCATTTTGAGTTGTGTCCTGTCAGCAAGTAAAGTTCCGAAAGGTTTATACATTGACATCATCACAGTCAACTCTACTTTGAGGAGTCAGCTCTGCTGCAGTCATATTTTGAGTGCCTTCCAATCTGAGGGGCTCATTGTCTGACACTATATCTGATAATATTCTGGTGCTCTTCATCATGTTTCAACATTCAATATTTTGGTGCTGTCTGAAAGTGGTTGACTGCTCTTCATAGGTTTTCAGTGGCTAAATATTTAGAAGTAGTTGTTTCTTCTTCTCCCTATTCTCTCTTTGTCTGGAAGCTTATCTGAAACCTGTCCACTATGGGTGACAGATTGCAAAGTTTCCAGAATTACAGCATCATGCAATCCACCACAGTGTGACAAACTGACAATATAGTAGCTGATGTTGATTGTTCTTCCATGTAATGTGCTTTGTAGGCATTGTCTTACTTAACCTTTACAGCTGTCCTAAGAGATGTATACCGTTATCTTAATTTTAAACATAAGGGGCCATTCTTAGGTAGAGGTAAAGAAACAAGTCTTAGATACAGGTCAAGGATCCATGGGTCATAACTGGAAGGGGTTGAGACTTATGTCACCTTATCATTGAATCTTAGCTTCTGTGCAATGTTGATTCTGTTTCTTACCTGTTAAGGAGTACTTTGAATTCAAACACCACCTTTCATTCATGGGTGCTTGAATGTCTTTTGCTCTCAGAAAATGTTATCAGGCTAAGTGAATGAATTACTTAATGAATGAATGCCTGGATCAGTGTAAACCCTTCACATCCCTGCTAAGGAAGCCAGGCTGCAGATGGTTTAAGTGACAGAAGTTGTAGGCTAAAGCCAGATTTTTCTACTTTCTATCTTCAGAAGAAAATTGCATTATGTTTCCTCTAAAAGAACACTACTAAGAAAGAGGATAAAAATAAAATCCAAAGATGTCTGAACCTTGTTATTTCATCTCTCCTCCTAGAACCACACTATGCTGCCTCTTGGTTGAATCCTGAATGGCTCAGAACCTCCTTGTCCCTTTCTCCAGCACCCAGGTCATTTAAATTGTTTACTCTCTTTAAATTACTTCTGAAACCTTAATCAATTTGGGGGTTAAAGGAGAATTAAAGCCAAAACATATTCAAATTCTGACTTGGGAAGACTTATTTATAACTACTTAGACATCAGGTTTTGAAAGAGTAAGGGGGAGAGGAGTGAAAAATTCAAAAGAACATTTGAAATAAGAAATAGAATCACACGTCTTCCTAATTAGCCAGCAGTGGAGTAAAAATTCTGCACTTCTGTCATGTTGCCACCATGCAAGAGCAAACTGTGACATTAGTTTAATTACATAAATTTATGAGATGAAAGGAACAACTTTCATAATCATTCAGACAATATTCCTGTAGAGATTGCTATGCAATATCTTTGTTTAGCCTTTATTAAAGTATTTATTAAAGTGATTCACTTTCCAGAACTCCCCAAACCTACCTATATTTTAATGACTTTAGGGGCACTTTTAATTTCCCTTTTCTAATTTCTTTAAATGGGTGTCCTTATCAAATGCCCGTGTTCCATAAACCAGCTCTCCTGTATAAATTTAACACCTGCTCTCAACACTTACCATAAGTCCTGGTGTGATGCACTGTACTGCCAAGTCAGTTTGAACTGCAAAGTGAGTGTTTCAGGTTCACTAGTATTTCCTTGGGAGAAACCCTATACAGGAAGGGTCACAATGGGTTGAAACTGACTCGATGGCACTTAACAACAATTCAACATTTACCAGTGAAATCAACATCACTGTAAGAAACAGTAGTAAAAGTGTTTTCCAAAGGAAATGGGTCTCTAGAGGTTGGCTCACATCATGAGTTATGACAATTCTTCTTTATCATCATCATCATCATTATCATCTTCATCATAGCTAAGATTGACTGTCTACTCTGTACCAGCATTGTATTTACTAACAAATTTCTATCAATTTCATCCAAGCCTTGTGCATGGGATATGAGAGCCACAGTGCCTGCCCTATTTACACCTTCTTCTAAGAATAACTTCCCCTCTGCAGACCACTGTGCAGAGACCATATCTGTGGCCACATGACCCTGCTTTACCCTCTTCCCTAACTGCCATGGTTGATCAAACCCAAGCTGAGAGTCTGACCAAAGGAACACTAATCCATAAGCCAGCCAGAGACTGGGATTTGTGTAGCCTAATTAAAAATATTAGTTTGGCCAATAAAATCCCCTTGGGAATTTAGCTAAGCACAGACAGACTTTGCTAATTTTCAGTGGGAACTGAAGCAGAAAGGATAGAATATTGAACTGAGATACTTAGTCTGGGGTCCATAAACCCATTTAAATTCTGTGTAAATCAGGATCACGGTAGACAGACAGTAAGAAAACAAATACAGAACAAAATTTTTTAAATGATAAAAAAGACCAACCTTAATGGTCTGATGGAAACTGGTAAACTGCTTAGACTGGGGCCATTTGTCACACCTCAAGCCTGAACCCATTGTAGGAGTCGACTTTTAGCCAAACAATAGATAAGCCTATAAAGTGAACAGTAACATCCATGATGACTGTACTTCTCAGTAGGGCCAACCTCATGAGACCAAAAGAACAGTCTTTGCCTGAAAGCAGAGCTCAGAAAGCAGGAAGGTAAGGTAAGAAGGATGAATGGAGATGGTCACCCGAAGAGTGTGTGGAGCTTGCCGTTACATTGAGAGGATGGCAATCAAGGTCTTGAAACCACATGGGTATAAGCTGTTAGATGGAAACCTAATTTGCCTTATAAACATCACCTAAACTACAATAGCAAGTCAAAACAAAGAAACCCTTTGGAGCTCAGTTCTACTTTGACAAAGATGGGGTCTCCATTAGTTATAGCGTAGTGGTTATGAATCGGGCTGCAAACTGCAAGATCAGCAGTTTGAAACTGCCAGCTGCTCCACGGGAGAAAGATGAGGCTTTCTGCTCCCGTCAAGATTTACAGCCTCGGAAACCCTGTTCAGGGTCGCTATGGGTCCGAACCGACTTGACACATAACAACAACAACAACATCAGTCATAGTTGACTCAATGGGAAATGTTTTAATATGAACATATGTGTTTTTCCTTCTTTATATTCTGATAGTATGGATTTTGTTGATAGATTTCAAAATATTCAATCAACTGTGCATTGCTGGAACAAACCGTTATAGTAAAATCAGTATTGAATATTTTTTAAGCTATGTATGAAACTTTGGGCTTATCTGTTTCAGTCCTGTGAATTACTTTATAAATTTCAGGTGCAAAATGGCATCTCTTATTTAAGTAATTTGTCTGTTACTCTCCTACCTCCTGAGCAGACATTTCACTATGACCCTCTTAAGATTCACTGTCCAAGAACCTGAGGTTCTATCGTTTTAAGGCCTCATGACCAATTTCCACACCTAAGCTAAGAAACTGTCGAGTACACTATTGCCAATGTTCCCCACTGCCATGAAAAGTATGGATTGCAAACCGTGTGGCAGATACCTTCAGTCTCCTGATGTAAGGATCCATTAGAGAGGGAGAATCAGAGCAGTCTCTTCAAGCCAGACTCAGCTCTACTATTAAGCAGCCACTGGAGAGTTGGGACGGTTCAGTGAACCCTGTTCCTTGTGTTCCAGAAGACATCCCCTAAGTTAGGCTCATTGATACACCAAGTGCCCTATTCCACCTCTTTCTCCTCACCACAGAGACACTTGTGCACCTGCCCTTTTAGGTGAAGCTAAAAATGAATACACTGTTTTGTTTTATTGCAAGGGGCATTTATTAATTTTTCATAAAAAATCAGTCACATTTTTATTTACTAACAATAAACAAACATGAAAATCAAAATTTAAAACACAATAACATTTACAATGACTCCAATATAAAAGAAGTACTTAGGTATAAATACAAAATATATCTAGGGGACCTATATGCTGAAAGTTTTTTAAATGCTTATGTAAGTTTTTAGAGAAGATATAAAAATGGAGAGGCATTATCATGCTAATAAATTGGAAGATGTAACATAGTAAAGATGTCAGTTTTCCCCATATTTTTTTCTTTATTTTAAAGTTTTTGTTGTGAATTAAGTGAAGGTTTACAGGGCAGATTATCAGTTTTACATTCCACAAATTATATTTTGTTTCATTGCAATGATGACAATACCCTACATATATCATCAGTTAACAATATTTACCTCTATTCTCTTCCCCTACTCCCCCTTTTTTTTTTAATGTACACATACAAAGCAAAAAATATGTTTTAATTTAAATGTCCACAAAGCACATTTTGCAAGCCAGTCTCCTGCCCACAGGCACACCGCGTTTCTCAGTCTGTGGGCCTAGAGTCCTGAACTGCCTTGTCTCTCTGTGCTCCCACCTCTATCTACCACAGTCTCTGGTGTCACTGCTTCTCTGGTTAGGATCTCATGTTCCGCTCATGCCCTTCCCTTTTGATGGTCCTAGGGTCCTCTGTTTCTGAAATGAAAGATTAACTACTCCCACCTTTTAGTTACATTCATCTAAATTTACAGTTGTGACAATTGCAATTAATCTTGCTAAGAACTACTCACAGTTGAATCAAAAGAATCCTATACCCATGCTCCCCTATCCCCTTTCACCAGATCCATCTGGAGAAGAGGAAAACTATTTAGTGTGGATTCTACATTACTCCCCTTGTTCTGAAACTTTGCACACTCATGACAGCTTGTAAACCAGCCACTTCATGCCTTTATAGCTCCCCATTTTTTGGTACCCAATGTCTAAGGTGACTATCCCTATCAATCCAATGCACTGACAAGACAAGCTTGAGCCTTAATATGAAGAATCCTTCCATTTCAGTTGCAGTTTTGAGCAATTACATAAGCAAAGGTCCAATTCATCAAATTGTAGCCATTTCTACTTGTTCCCTGTATCAAACTCCTTTCTCTTCACCTGATTGATTTCTGGGCAGCAGGCCATCCAAGGTCAAATGGGTACTATCCACAAGTTTGGGAGTTCACACGTCTATGCCCACTTCAGACCAGCTGGCCACTTCACTCTTAGCTTTAGCCCTCAGTGGCCATGGTCAGTGGCCATGGGCTTAAGGATTCAAACATGAATACATTCTTTATGTTAAATGGGTCTATTTAATCAGTTGGTCAGTCAGTCATTTGTCCTGCTAGCATTTTCTGAGTGCAGAGGATATTCAGACCCCCATGTAGAAAAGATAGTTCATCACTTCGCCATTCCTTCATTTTCTCAGGGAGACTAAGCTTCATGAACCATCATGTATTTCTGCCATCTCTTGCACTTATTCGGGGGGTGGGGTGGGGATAACAACAACTGACAATCCAAAAATGTCACCAGTTGTTCATCCCTTAGTCCTTTCTACTCAGCTAGGTTTGAGAGTGAATTGCAGTGGTCACACAGAACACAGTCACTATACTTACAGTTATGGGGTTGATCACAGAAACAGGTTGCAGTTCAACATTAGATATGTTCAGAGGGTAGATCTTTCAGTCACGGCAGCTTCTCCTCTGCTGTGCCCACAGAGAGGCCTCTCTATGACTCCTGGCACCACTGCTCTGTTCCAATAATGCTACAAAGCTCTTTGAGCGCTGCTGATAAATGCCCACAGGGCTACCACTGCAACCTAAACTTCAGTCTGAAGATATGCAATTCTAGCTCCCTGGATAAGCAAACCTATATCCCCCAATTAATTACCTGAAGGTACCATACTCTGCAAGAAAGCCTCTTGACCAATATCACTCACCTTACTCCATAGCATGGGAAGCTCACCATTCTGTCTTGTGCTGTAGCTCTTGCTTGTGCTGCTACTGCTGTTCTTGCACTTCTCTGATGTTACAGCCTTCAGACTCTGGACCACCAAGGTTCAATGTGCAGGGATCTCGGGCCCAAAGGACTCAACCCACTCCTGGCTCTTCTTTGATGCTATTAAGATCTCTGTTTCTGCTTCTAAGACACCTCATTTTATACCCATAGTAAAGTTCCAAGTTTTTACGATCACATTGAACTCTTTCAACCACTCACAATGAAATCATATCACTCTTTCCACGTCTTCTCCCACCTTCTCTTACCCAAACCTGTTGTTGTTAAGTGCTATCGAGCCAGTTCTGACTCATAACAACCCTGTATAGAGTTTCCAATGAGTGAATGGTGGGTTTGAACCACCAACCTGGTGGTTATTAGTTCCTTGCTGATCCTAGCAACCCTGTATGGGGTTTACTAGGAGCAGCTGGTGAGTTTGAACTGTTGACCTTATAGTTCAAACTGACCTAGCAGTCCAGTGCTTTAGCCCACAGAAATCTTTTTTGATGGGAATTACAAAAGCTATGGGTGGAAGGGCCATATAAAGGAATTCCCTGCGCTGCAGGTAACCAATTGTTATCTTTAGCCAAACATTTCACTATGGAGACAAGGATTTATAGCTCTGATCACCCATAGATCAAAGATACATAGATAGTTGTCATGGACTTAATTGTGTGTCCCCCAAACTATGTGTCAGCTTAGATGAATCATGATTGTCAGTGGTTTGGCAGTTATGTGTTGTTCCCCCATGATATGGTCTGATGTGATAAGCCAATAAGAAGATTAAGGATGGAATACACCACCCTTAATTTCACCACGACCTTGGTCTGATGTACAGGAGATCCCCAAGGGTGTGGCATGTAACAGCTTTTATCTTACAAGAGATAAAAGGAGAGAGATGTGAGAAGATAAAGAGGGGGCTACTACCACCAAGAAAGAGGAGCCAGGAGTAGAGTACATCCTTTAACTCTGGGGTCTCTACACTGTGAAGCTCCTAGCTCCAAGGAATAATTGATGATAAGACACATGGGATTCTCCAAGGAATGCTGGGGCTCCAGATGCAGGAAGGACACAAGACTTTTCCTCAGAGCTGGCACTCTGAACTCAGATTTCTGCCATTCTAAACTCAGAGAGAATAAATTTCTGTTTGTTAAAGCCATCCACTTGTGGTATTTCTGTTACTGCTTTGTTGTTGTTGTTAAGTGTTGACAGCTCTGTTCCAACTCATGATAACCCTTTATACAATGGAACGAAACATTGCTGCTAAACTTGAGGCAGGCCATTGTTGCTGCCACTGTGCCAATCCAACATCTTGGGGGGGTCTCCTTTTTTTTTTCACTGTCCCTCCACTTTACAAATCATGATGTCTTTCTCCAGGGAATGGGCCCTCATGATAATATGTCCAAACATTAGTAAAGTACAAATTAAAATAAAAATGAGATACCATGACACACATATCAGAATGGCTAAAATAAATAATACTGACAATACTAAGTGCTGTCAAAGACACAAAGAAACTGGATCTCTCATTCATTCCTAGCAGGAATGAAAAATGGAACAGTCTATAAAGTCAGTTTGATAGTTCCTTATAAACATCTAAAACCATACAACCCAGAAACTGCACTGCTGAGTATTTACCCAGAGAAGATCCTCCAGATGTCAGCAATGATATATGCCTCATTCCATGGCTTCATCTGAATCTGGCTTGAATCTCTGTCAGTTCTTTGTCAGTGTACTTTGCAGCCATTTTTAAATGATCTTTAGCAAAGTTTTACTTACATGTGATATTAATGATATTCTATAATTTCTGCATTCCATTCAGGCATCTCTCTTTGGAATGGTCACAAATATGGATCTCTTCCAGTCAGTTGGCCAGGTAGCTCACTTCCAAATTTACTGGCATAGATGAGTGAGTGTCTGCAGTGCAGCATCAGTTTATTAAAAAATTTCAATTTGTATTTTATCAATTCCTAGATCT
The DNA here is from genome assembly GCF_000296735.1 of Chrysochloris asiatica. Classification (NCBI taxonomy): domain Eukaryota; kingdom Metazoa; phylum Chordata; class Mammalia; order Afrosoricida; family Chrysochloridae; genus Chrysochloris; species Chrysochloris asiatica. The sequence goes on from NW_006408564.1 coordinate 9,898,874, forward strand.
TTGTTGTTTGTCAATTCCTTCAGTGCATATTGGACTTCTTCCTTCAGTACAATTGTCTCTTGTTCATATGCTACCTCTTGAAATGGCTGAACATCCACTATTTCTTTTTGGTACAGTGACTTTGTAGATTTCTTCCATTTTCTGTTATGCTTTCTGCATCATTCAATACTTTGCTTATAGAATCCTTCAATATTTCAAGGTGAGGTTTGAATTTTTTCCTCAGTTCTTTCAGCTTGAGAAATGCTGAGCATTTTCTTCCCTTTTGGTTTTGTAACTCTAGATCTTTGCACATTTAATTATATTTGATTTTGTCTTCCCTAGGTGCCCTTTGAAAATTTCTATTCAGTTCTTTAATCTCCTCATTTCTTCCATTTGCTTTAGTGTCTCTCTGCTGGAGAGCAAGTTTCAGAGTCTTTTCTGACATCAATTCTGGTCTTTACTTTCTTCCTTGTCATCTTAATGATCTTTTGCTTTCTTCCCGTATGATACTCTTGATGCCATCCCACACCTCCTCTGGTTTTCTGTCATTACATGTGCACATAATATATTTTTGCTTTATTAATTTGTGACATATAAGATGTAAAAGAGAAGGCACAGGGAGAAAGTAGGATAACTGTTTTTTCAGGGAGGAGATTTTAACCATTGTGATGTAACAAGGCATATAATTTGTTGAATATAAAAAGCTGATGATCTTGTCTGTTAACCTTCAATCAATTCACAATAAAAAGTTAAAAAAATAAATACAAAGAAAACAACACCAGGGAATTAAAAAAAAAAAAAGCAAACAAACCTATGAAGAGGATGTTTGTTGTTGTTAAATGCTGTCAAGTCAATTTTTGAATCATAGCAAACCTATGCAACAGAGTAGAACCCATTAGTTTTTTTTAGGCTATAATCTTACAGGATCAAGTCATCAGGACTTTATCCCACAGAACTTCTGGATGGGTTTGAACCGCCAATCTCTTGGTTAGCCACTGAGTGCTGTTTCCCCACAGGGGCTCCTTATTAAGAAGTTAGGTAAAACAAAACAACACAATATATCCAGGTGAGTGGTTCTTGAATGAACCAAAATCTGGGATTCAGACTCATTAGAGTTCCTGCTTTTGAATTCTGGAGTTCTGTATGCATTTTCATATCATTCTCTCTTTATTTGAGTCACCTGACATGCATGTCTGCTCTTTACTACAAAGAACAGTTCATAGAACACTGTATCATCACCCTGTAGGGCATAGTATTAGAGACCTCCAGAGAAACAAACTCAATAGGATATTGAGTCAATTTTTGTGTGTGTGTGTGTGTATGTAATTCTGAGGGTAAGTCAAAAAGTATTGCTACAAAATCATAGAAACCCTTATTAAACACAAGTAGCAAAGGGTGAAGCCATAGTTTCTCAAGAGTTCCTCCATCTAAGTCTATACACTTTTGAAGGCAATGTTTCCATCTTTCTAACCCATTCCCAAAGAATTCTGCACTCTGATTTGCACCAGTTTTGGCATCATTAGTGGTCTCAAGTCATGTTCCTCTTGAATGGTCATTGAATTTTAGGAACAAAAAGAAGCCAAGAGGGTGGATGGGTACAGTTTTACAATGACAATTTGGTAGGGCAGCCCTTGCAACCCAACAGAAGGAGCAGATATATTGTGATGGAAAACCACTCCTCAATATAACCTTCCTGGCCTTCATCTTACCAATGTAACTTTCATTTTTGTAAATTTTTTAAACTTCTTCTTAATAAGTCTCTGTGATTGTCCTGTGTTCTTTGAGAAAATCTACCAGTAAGTACCCTTTGGAGTCTTCCAAACAGTTGTCATAACCTTCTGAGCTGTTCTCTCTGCTTTGAATTGAACTGGCCCAGCACATCTTCTCAGAAGACACTGTTTGCATTGGCCCTTTATTTTGACGGTTCCCTAATGATGCTAAGACAAGTATATGACTGAGAAAACTTGTCTGTAGTAGTTGACTGATTACAGAAACCTGTTTCAACATATTTTGTTTGAAATAAACCTGTTCATGCATGAACTAGAACCCTAATAGCAATACTTTTTTGATTACCCTTGTATATACAGAGAGGGGAAGAGATTTATTTTAGGGAACTGGTTCATGTAAATGTTGGGTATATTGTTGTTGTTGTTAAGTGCCGTTGAGTTGATTCTGACCCATAGTGACCCTATGTAGAGTTTCCAAGGAGCAGTTGGTGAACTTGAACCACTGACATTGCAGTTCAAATGACTTTGCAGTCTGACGCATTAGCCCACAGCACCACACCAGGACTCCAAATGTTGGGTATGTTGTTGTTGACAAGTACCATGGAGCCAGTTCTGACTCATAGTGACCCTGCACAGGGTTTCGGAGGCTGTAAATCTTTATGGGAGTAGAACGCCTCATTTTTCTCCCGTGGAACTGATGGTAGTTTCAAACTGCTGACTTTGAGGTTGGCAGCCCGACTCGTAACCACTACGCTACCAGAGCTCCTTAATGTTGGGTATAGGATTGGTAAATTTAAAATTCATAGGCCAAGCAGTTGGTTAGAAACTCCAGCAGGACTTCTATGTTGCAGTCTTGAGGCAGCATTCCCTAGTCTGTGGGAAATCTCAGTGTTTGTTCTGAAGGTCCTCACTGACTAGATGAAGCCTTCTCACACGATCCCAAATAATCTCCTATGCCTCCAGTCAACTGACTGTAACTGTTAGTCACTTCTACAAAAGACTTTCACAGCTGTATCTAGGTAAGTGTTTTAATAATTCATATCAAGTGCTGTCAAGTGGATTCTGACTCACAGTGATCATATAGGACATGGTTTCCTAAGCTGAAAGCCTTTATTGAAACAGACCTTTCTCCCTAGCAGTGACTGGTGGGTTTGAACTGGTAAACTTTCAGTTAGCTGCACACTTAACCTCTATGTCACTCAGGAAGGATGGGGAATATCCAGCCCCCGAAATCATTTGGTCTGTCCCTGTCAAGGCAACTGCAGTTGAAGCCATTACATTGTTGTTAAATTGTGTCGAGTCGATTATAACTCATAGTGACCCTGTATAAGGTTTCTAAGGAGCAACTGGTGAGTTTGAACCACTGACTTTGCAGTTTAAACCAGTCTTGCAGGCAAGTGCTTATTGTACAGTGCCACAACAGGACTCCTAGCCATTGCATTTGTTGTTGTTGTTAAGTGCCATCAAGTTGATTCCGACCCATAGCACCCCTGTATAGGGTTTCCAAAGAGCAGCTAGTGAGCTTGAACCAAACTAACCTTGCAGTTCAAACTGACCTTGCAGTCCAGCACATTAACCCACAGTGCCACACTAGGACTCCAGCCATGATGTTGTTGTTGTTAAGTGCTGTCTTGTGGATTCCCACCCATAGCAACCCTGTATAGTGTTTCCAAGGAGCAGCTGGTGAGCTTGAACCACAGACCTTACAGTTCAAACGACTTTGCAGTCTGATGCATTAGCCCACAGCGCCACACCAGGACTCCATGACATTGTTGTTGTTGTTGTTGTTAAGTGCCGTCGAGTCGGTTCCTACCCATAGCGTCCCTGAACAGGGTTTCCCAGTCTGTAAATCTTTACCGGAGCAGAAAGCCTCATCTTTCTCCCGGGGAGCAGTTGGTATTTTCGAACTGATGACCTTGCGGATCACCCGATTTGTAACCACTAAGCTACCAGAGCTCCTTCCATGACGCTGTTGTTCTTAAGTGCTGAGTCGGTTCCGACCCATAGTGATCCTGAACGGGGTTTCCGAGGCTGTAAATCTTTACGGGAGCAGAAAGCCTCATCTTTCTCCCGTAGAGCAGCTGGTAGTTTTGAACTGCTGACCTTGCAGTTTGCAGCCCGATTCATAACCAATACGCTACCAGAGCTTCATGAGGAGTGATTGTTAGGGGTGAGTTAATTAAATGTTTGACCAAATATAGCAGGCTACGTTTTATACTGATAATTTTGAATGGCCTGTGAATGGCAGATAAAAAGGTTCCTTATCCCTGCAGCCGGGTAAACAACTGGCACCGTTGTCTAGGAAAATTGATGCAGAAATTAGCTATCATAGGCAGGTAGAATTATCTTCCTTGAGGAGATGAGAACTAGGGTACTTGAAGTTAATAACCTGCCCTGGATTCTGCAACTCAAACACAGAAGTGCCTGGTCTGTTACATATACCGTCCTTACTCTGGAAACAAGACTGGTTTCCCCCTGGGCAGTTAAAAGAGACCTGGATTGTCTGGGCTTCAATTCAGCCTCACCTGGAGTTAGCTCATTGCTGCCTGCCCTTTGCATGCTCATGTTCCAGCTCATTGGAAATTGTTTGTTCTTAGTGCTAAACTTGACAGGAAGTTGAGAAAAACATACAGCCAAGGTCAGAGAGCAGCAAAGGCTCTCCTCCATTGAGTCTGTCTTCCTCTTTAAACAGCACTGATCAAAAAAATCAACTGAACATTTCATCTGAACAGTCAGCCAGGCTGCTGTGGGTCAACTCTGAGCTCCAGCTCTCAGTGTCTGGAAATCCTCGCTTACCCACATCTAGTCTCCCTGACCCCCAAAAGGAGGAGAGATCCAAGAAAAGAGGTTCTGTCATTAGCTGTAATGTTTGGAGTTTCCCAAAATATGTCTATTAGTCAAAATGAAGGTGGAAAAAAAGCAGGAGGTGTGTGTGGGGGGGGTGGGGGGCGTGATACTTCAGGCCTCCAAGACCTCATGGACTTGAATCAGAAGCAGGGACTTTGTTGTTTTGTTTTTGTCATAAATCTTCTCTATAGTTTAGAAAGTTCAGCCTCTGTCAGGAAATGATGTCACTGCCTTTGTATTTTGCAGCTAAGCAGTAAAGAAGGCCCTCACGTAACTGAAAAGGATGTTTGAGAGCAGTGCACACTTAGGTGTCTCGGGTCATACCACCAAGGAAGAGCAAGAAGAGATTTTAAACATCCCCAGGCACAGTTGTTATAAAAATGAAAAATTAATTTATACATATAAAGTGCTGAAACCACATTTGGCATATAGTAATTGCTCAATTAGTGTTTATGTGTTGTTTTGGTATAGTCAATTACCCATTGGACTGCTAACCTCAATGTTAGCAGTTTGAATCCATCATTTGCTCTGTGAGAGAAAGATGAGGCTTTTTGCTTTCCTGAAAACCGTATACAAGGTTGCTATGAATTGGAATCGACTCCTCAGCTCCTAACTACAACAAGAGCTTATCATTTAGAGTAAGAACAGAACAGGTAAATAGTTGAGGGATGAAAAAAGAAGAGAATACACATAAGATTGGTGGTCAGGAACTGTTTCTTAGAAAAGGCAGCATTTAAGCTGAAAGTTGAGGGAAAAGAACTTAATGTAGCTGGGGCCAGAGGTTGGGTAGGAATGCTGCAGGAACTGGGCTCAAGCTCTGGGCCCTCAGCAGAACACTGCACATGGGTTGCTATCATGAGTACCTACACTGGGCATGGCATTAGTAGAGCTGGCCTTTGGCCTGGCCAGCATTCCTGTGGTGGCAGCTGTCCCTTCTCTTCTTTCTTTCCTTCCTTCCTCATCTACTTTTCCCCTTGTCTACCTTTTTTCCTTCCCTTCTTCCTTTTTAAAAGTTTGTCTCCAACAGTACTCTCAGACTGAAAAAGCCAATGACCTCTGGTTTAGTTGGAGTCCCATGGGGACTAGAGATAAGGTGGGCCAAATGTGTCATCTTTCTTTATAGTATTAGGTCTCTTGTTCTGCCATGTTGTTTCTAGCCAAGCAGCTCTTTTTAACAACTATGATTGCAAGTGAGGTGGAGCTCTGAACCATTCGCCATCATCAAAGCTGAGCTGATCTCTCTCCCATGTTTGTCACAGTCCTGGAACCACCTTGCTCATTTATTTTTCATAAGTTCTAGAAACTCTGGCCTCTGCTTTCCAGTGGAGGGTGTCTGAAAGAATTCCAGGAGAATTATAGACAGCACGAGTCTTCATATAAGGAGCTCTGGTAGAGTAATGGTTACAAATCAGGCTGTGAACCCCAAGGTCAGCAGTTCGAAACTATCAGCTGTTTCGCAGGAGAAAGATGAGGCTTTCTGCTCCCATAAAGATTTATAGCCTCGGAAAATCTGTACAGGGTTGCTATGAGTTGGAACCGACTCCATGGCACATAACAACAACAACAACAACAAGTCTTCATATGGTCCTCTTGGCAAAAATCCCGATGCCACAACTTGCCCTGTTTTTCCAGCTTTTACCTGGTTTTGGCCTTTTACTTGGATAGGGGCTGTCGAGGGTGTGGGACTCAGAAGAGCAAGTCCTTATAACTTGTAAACGGTGAATAAATCTTAGCAAGTTTTAAAAAAACCTTCTTAGCCTTTTCTCATATATAAAATTAGGACAATAATACTGACTTTACAGGCTTGTGAAGATCAAGTAGGATGATAAATTACAACCCTGAGGGCAGTGCCCACCACAAAGGTAACAGTGATGGAGCATATGCCTGTTTGCTGTTCTTCAGGCTCTGTGGGCATGACATGTGGACCTCACCTGCTCTTCTTTCTCACCCTCCCTCTCTTTCCCACTAGCAAAGCCCTTCCAGCTAGACTAGATTGAGTTTTACTGTTCCTGTTTTCTGGCCTTTACCGGACAATGTTGTTCATAGAATATTTGTGAAATCAGAAAACAAACAAAAAACAAGCAGTGGCCATAGTTAGACACATACACACGCCTGTGAACCAAAAATCTCTGTAACTTTGGTCAAGCAGCATGAATGCCCTGTTTCCAGTTCTTTCAACTGGGGATGCCACTAACACCCAGCTCACAGAAGTTTTGTGAAGATTACACTGGGGGTATCGTAAACCTTAGTGTAAGCTGTATTGTTATTTTCTTCATCATGAATAAACTACTGGCTGCTTTGTAGATATTGTGAAGAAGATTATTATGTGTCATCGCTACTGCTATCTTCCTGCAGTATAGGTACGAATATGAAACGATTCGATTGTAACCTTGTGCCCTCGGCTGCTCTCGAGACCTGAACTGTCTGCTAGGGTAGCCACCAGCCACAGGAGGTTATACAAATTTGAAGTAATCATTTTTTAAATGACTTTCTTGATCACACTAGTCACTTTTTATGTTTTCATAGCATCATGCACCTGGTGACTACAGTATGGTTCTGTGTTTCCAACATCAGTGGAAGCTATTTGACTTCCCTTCCCTCAGATCTTTGAAGTATTCCAGGAACCCCTAAAGTGAACTCTGGGATGACACAGAACCCACAAAGCCTTGATAATAAATTTTTATTGTTAAGTGTAGTCGAGCTCATACTGACTTATAGTGACCCTCCATAGGGTTTCTGAAGCTGTAAATCTTTGCAGGAGCAAAATTCCTTATCTTTCTCCTGTGGAGTAGCTGATGGACTGAAATTGTGACCTTATGGTTCACAGTCCAGTTCTTACCCAACAAAGGTCATTGTTGTTGTTAAGTGCTTTCCAGGGAAATCCGACCCACAGTGACCCTGAATAGAGTTTCCAAGGAGTGGCTGGAGAGTTTTAACCTCTGACCTTGCAGTTCAAATTGACTTTGTAGTACAGCATATTAACCACAGTGCCACACCAAGACTCCAATAATAGGTTAGATGATCTCAATTAAACTCTCCAAATTTGATATATATGATTTGAATTACAGAGACTATTGACTGGGAAGATGCACATTACATCTTAAACTCATACCCTTTCTGAACCACCCAGCAAGAATTTGACATGAGAATATAGCACCATCAGAAAAGTATGAGGCTTAAAGCAGACATTATCCAAACACCAGGAAGTCACTTTTTGCAAAAAAAAAAAAAAAAAAAAAATCAAGCCAACTAGCATTGCAGAAGTTGGTGTGTGGGAGATGGTAATTGACCAGCACTTAGAGAAGTTATCAAAGATAACACAGATTTGCTGCCACTTCTCTGTATAACTCTAGTACTGGAGAGGGGCTGGACAATTTCCCCATGTCACCATGGAGACTCCTTGAGGAGGAAAGGGCGGGCCTCCAGTGAGATGCAATAACCATCATTACTTGCTCTGATATATTGGGTCTGAAATGTTTCTCAGACAAGTGTGCTGCCTCCTCCGGCTCACATTTTCCCAGCAGGGATGGAAGGAGGAGGACTGAGACAAAAACACTGGGCTGTTATTGTTGTTAAGTGCAGTGGAATTGGTTCTGTGATCCTGTATAGAGTTCCAAGGAGTGGCTGGTGACTTTCAACCACTGACTTGTGGTTCAAACCAATCTTGCGATTCAGTGCTTTACCCTATAGCACCACACCAGGACCCCAAAAATACTGTGGTTCAGTGTAATTTCCCGCTAGATGGGTTCTAGGTAAGAAATATCCATCCAGTTGAAAAGTGAGTTGGTTGAAAATTTACCTTGTGATTGTTATTTAATTGATATGACTTCTACTACTAGTATAGATTGTAAGTAAGAGGACAGACTTTGGCCGTCTTATGTAATATAAGGGCAATCCTATCTACCTCCTACCATTGTTATATGGGTTAAGTGAGAGATGTACCATAAAGTCATGACATGGAGGGTGGCATGCATTATATACTTAAGAAAACATTAGTTAGAATAAAAAATATTCTACATATTTACTGACAGTGGATGTCTTAGGCCAGGTTTCCAAAAGAGAGAGAGAGAAGTTTATTATCTTACAGATGTAGAGCCCCAGGTCTACAGAAAGAGAGAGCATGAGAGTCCCTCTATGTATTCATTATATTGCGAGCAGACCACATCCCCAGGAAAACATCCCTTTAATTGGTTGGCTACTCATTGCCTCTCATCATAGAGCTAACTATGCCTGTATTCAGTTTCATCACCATAAAAATAAGTACATCCCAACTGCTTTGTTGTTGATGTTAAGCTTCCAAAAATCTTGGCCTAGTGGAGTTGGCATAAATCCCTAAACATTACAGTGAATATCTATATTTCTTAGCAATCTCACTCCCACTATCTTTGAGTCCTTGTGTGGCGCAGTGTGTTCATACACCAGACTACAAAGCTGTTTGAACTGCAAAGTCGGAGGTTCATGCTCACTAGATGCTCCTTGGAAACCCTATACAGGGTCACTGTGGGTTGGAATCAACTTGATAGCACTTAACAACAACAACAATTGAGTCACATCTGATTCATAGCAACCAACACCTAATGTATAGCTGTACCGGAGCTCCTTTCAAACAGATTAGCATTTATTAATAATATTAATAGTAATATTCAATGTAAGTAAAACATTTATTGAGCACCCACACAGTGCTAGAGTCTGTTTTAAATCCTGGGGTAACAGTGGTGAATGAAACAATGTCCATTTGTATAGTTGTTGTTGTTAGGTATCATAGATTAGGTTCCAACTCATAGTAACTCTATATAGGGTTACCAAGGAGCAACTGATGGATTTGAATCACCAGTATTTCAGTTAGCAATTCAGTATTTATCCTGCAGTGTTACACCAGGACTCCTAGCATAGAATTTTAGATGGTAACATATCTTAGGGACTGACGGGAGGAAGGGAGTGTTAAAGGTTAATTCCTTAGGGTATCCAGAAAGGGCTTCCTTGAGGACACATTATCTTCGAGGAAGGCCTATAAAATAAAAGGAAGTGGTGATGTTTTGGGGTGATATCAGTTAGAATACTTTTGACCATAAGTAACAGAAGTTTATGAATGGAATAATATTTAAAATATGGGTACTTATTAGCCCATGTAACAAGAAATTCCCGTGATAGGAAGGTTCTAGGAATGGGTAATTCAGCGCTCAACCACAACACAAAGACCCAGCCAGGTTCATCTGTCTTCACACCTTGGGAAGCCATCTCTAGGGGGTCAACCTGGACCACAGACAGCATCCCTCATGGCAATCAGAGTTCCAAGCATTACATCAGGAAACAGCAGCCAGAAATGCTCCAGTACAGTTCCCCTTAGATCTCATCTGTTAGAACTGACCCAAATCCCCAGCCTTAAAATCACTCACTGGCAAGAAAATATCATTAACATGACTGGTGAACCTTTTTTTTTGAAAATTGCTAGGTAGGAACTATTTCAGGCGTTATAGATCCAAAGGCAAATTTGAAGCCATTATATAGGTACTTTTATACCAAGAGAGAACACACATTTTCACACTTTTTAAATGATGAAATTTGAACTATAATAATAATTAAGTGCATTGCAATCCAACAGACCTACTGATATGAAGAATGAGATTTTCTTTGAGTGGATCACATTTTGCTTAATTGAAGTTGAAAGTGGTTATGAATTGGGCTGCTAATCTCAAGGTCAGCAGTTCAAAATTACGAGCTGTTCCGTGGGAGAAAGATGAGGCTTTCTGCTCCCGTAAAGGTTTACAGCCTCAGAAACCCTGTGCAGGGTCACTATGAGTTGGAACTGACTCCAGGGCACATAACCACCACCACAACTACCTTAAAAACCCTATAGAAGGTCGGGATGAGTCAGAACCAACTTGACAACACTTAACAACAACAACCATTAAAATGGAGTCCTGGTGTGGCACTTTGGGATAAATCACTAGTGTAAACCACAAGACCAGCAGTTCAAACTCACCAGCCACTCCTTAGAAACCCTATACAGGGTCGCTATGAGTCAGAACCGATTATGGCACTTAACAACAACAATCATCAAAATCAGCAGGATATCTAGTACCGTAGTGGGTTACAAGTTGGTCTGCTAACTGCAAGGCCAGCAGTTTGAATCTACCAGTCACCCCACAGGAGAAAGATTCTGTGGCACATAACCACCACCACCACCAGTTTGTGTAGCTGGAGTCCTAGTTTGGCACTGTAGGATAAGCACCACACTGCTACCCACAAGGTCAGAAGTTCAAACTCAACAGCCACTCTTCAGAAACCCTACACAAGTTGAAACCAATTCAACGGCACGTAACAGCAACAATCATCAAAATCAATGGCAAATGTTTACTTGTTAATGTTGATGTATAGTGAGATTTTTACATATTCATATTTGTAAATATCTTCACACAGATAGGTGATATGAATGACTGACGGAATGCAGGCCATACAAATGCCACATTTCATCCATGAGCTGAAGTTCTCTGACTCTTACTCTCGACTAATCAGAATTTACCATGGATCGCGTAGGAACAGCCTTTGCCTGCAAACATCAAGGTGGAAAGAGCAGTTGGGTAGACAACCAACTGTGTTTATTTAAAGGGAGAAAAACTGTTTGCATTGAGTAAACATCAAATACAAAAGTCTTCAGGCAGTCAGGAGGTTGGCATGAATATTCCTCAGTAAAGAGCAGAGAAGAGGAAGTGAAGAATGGCCCTAGGTTAGCACAGAGAGGGTGAGAAACTTCAAGAAGGCTGGAGCAAATTCCACAGATCCTTTCCCCAGTGAAACAACATTAAATGTTGAGTGCCATCAAGTCGGTTCTAACTCATATCGACCCTATTCACAACGGAACGAAACACTGCCCCATCCTATACCATCCTCACAATTGCTATGCTTGAACCAATTGCTTCAGCCACTGTATCCTCACAATTGCTATGCTTGAACCAATTGCTTCGGCCACTGTATCAATCCTTCTCATTAGAGGTCTTGCTCTTTTCACCTCCCCTCCACTTTATTAAGCATAATATCCTTATCTAAGGAATGATGTACCTACAGATAGTAAAAGAAGGTAAGTACATTTCTGTAGAACTGGTGCTCTAAATTCGGACTTATAGCTTCTTAAACTGTGAGAGAATACATTTCTTTTTGTGAAAATCATCCACTTAAGGTATTTCTGTTATTTTTGTTATTGTTCAGTGCCATGGAGTTGGTTCCAACTCATAGCGACCCTGTGTAGGTCTCTGAGGAGCAGCTGGTGAGCTTGAACTGCTGACCTTATGGTTAAGACATGACTCCTTGTGCATATGAACAATATTATTTGTTGTTGGGCGCTGTTAAGTTGGTTTTGACTCATAGTGACCCCTTGCACAACAGCGCACAACACTGCCTAGTACCAGCCTCATAACTTTTATTATGTTTGTTTCCATTGTTGCTACAATTGTGTCAGTTTATCTCACTGGGTTTCTTCCTCTTTGTTGTGGACCTTCCACTTTATCAAGTGTGATGTCCTTTTCTAGGGATGGCTACCTTCTGATAACATGTCTGAAAAATGAGAGACTGAGTCTCACCGTACTGGCTTCTAAGGAGAATTCTGGCTGAACTTCTTTCAATACAGATTTATTTGTTCTTCTGGAAGTCTATGGTATTTTAAATATCATTCAGTGCTTTAGTTCAAAAAGCATCAGTTCTTCTACCTTCTTCCTTATTCACTGTCCAACTTTCACATGTATATGAGTCAAAAGTTGGGCTGTGAATAAAGAAGACTGTAGGAGAATTGATAAATTTAAGTTCTGGTGTTGGAGGAGAATATTGAAAGTACTGTGTACTGTCAAAAGAATAAACAGATCTGTGTTGGAAGAAGTACAGCCAGAGTGCTCCTTGGCAGCCAGAATGACCAGACTTCATCTCTCTTACTTTGGACATATTGTCAGGAGGGATTAGTCCCTGGAGAAGGAAATTATGTTTGGTAAAATGAGGGTCAGAAAAAGAGGAAGACATCCCCCAGCGAGATGGATTAGCACAGTGGCAGCAGCAATGGGCTCAGGGGAAGCAACAATTGATAGGTCAGCTCAGGACCAGACAGTGTTTTGTTCTGTTGTGCGCAGGGTCCAAAACACCTAACAGCAATAAATGAGACTATTGAAAATATCATAGCTTGGGTCAGGCACACCTTAGTTCTGAAACTGACATCTTTGCTCTTGAACACTTTAAAGAGGTCTTATGCCTCAGATTGGAGTCCTGGTGTGGAGCTGTGGGTTATTGCACCAGACTGCAAAGCTGTTTGAACTGCAAGGTCATCCGATGGTTCAAGCTCACCAGCTACTCCTCGGAAACCCAATACAGGGTCGCTATGGATTGGAACTGACTTGACGGCACTTAACAACAACATGTTTCAGATTTATCTAATGCAATATCTTTTGATTTCTTTTTTTTTTTTTTTAACTTTTTATGGTGAATTGAGTGATGGTTTACAGAGTAGATCATCAGTTTTACATTCAGTAAGTCATATAGATTGCGTCATTACAAGGATTGCAATACTTTCCATGTACCATCAATGTACAGTTTTTATTGTTAAGTGCTGTCCAGTCAGTTCTGACTCATAGTGACCCTGTATAGAATTTCTGAGAAGTTCAAACAGACTTTACAGTCCAGAGTGCTAGACCCATAGTGCCACACCAGGACTCCAGTATTTACCTCTATTTCTTTAACTCTTGCAATTCTCCCTGTGTCTCCTGCTACCTTCATCTTTCCTCTGCCAACCTCCCTCTTGTTGCATATTGCTTGCCCCATCACCCATATTAATATGTCTCTACTTTCTAGCCCATGGATAATTCTCTTCTTCCTCACCCCATAGAAACTATCATAGAATATTTCATTTAGCAAGAAAATATGTTCTTAACTTTGTATAACAGTAGTGTCATACAATATTTGTCTTTTTGTGTTTAACTAATTTCATTCAATGTACTGTCCTCCAGATTCATACGTGTCATGAGGTGTTTTGCAATATTATCGCTATTATTCAGGATTGCATGATATTCCGTTGTATGTATGTACCAAAGTTTGTTTTATCCATTCTTCCCTTGATGGGCATTAGGCTGTTACTATTGTGAAAAGTGCTGCAGTGAACATGAGTGTTCATGGATCTAGTCGCATTATTTATTTATTTCTTGAGGCTATATGCCAAATAGAGGGATTGCTGGTATTTCTATTTCTTATTTTCTGATGAAGCACCATACTGTTTTCTACAGTGGTTGCACCATTTTACAGTCTCAATGCAGTGTAGGAGGGGACCAGTCTCTCTAAACCGTGACCAGCATTTGTTGTTTTATGTTCTTTTGAACTTTCTTATTAATGCTCGAGTAAGATGGTATCTTATTTCTGTTTTGATTTGCATCTCTCTAAAAAGAAATCCTGATGTGGTGCTGTAGGATAAGCACTAGACTGAACCACAAGGTCAGTGGTTTAAACCCACTGGTTGCTCCTTGGAAATCCTATACAGGATTGCTATGAGATGGAATTGACTTGATAATACTTAACAACAACATCAGTGGCTAATGATCTTGAGCATTTCTTCATATGTTTGTTGGCCACTTGGATGTCTTCATTGATGAAGTGTCTGTTCATGTCCTCTGCCCATTTTGTAATTGGATTGTTTATCTTCTTGTTATTGAGGTGTTGAAATGTTCAATAATTTTGAAGAGTAGTTCTTTGTCTGATATGATATTGCCAAACATTTTTCCCAGTCTTTCAGTTCTCTTTACTCCTTTGGTGAAATTCTTTGATGTGCCTAAGTGTCTAATTTTTTAGGAGGCCCCTGTAATCTATTTTGTCTTCTGCTTGTGTGTTTTCAGCTATGTTTGATAGTGTAATTATGATAATGTA
>NW_006408564.1:9914796-9929676 GCF_000296735.1 Chrysochloris asiatica
TCCATCTACTCTTTTATTGTTTCCTCCTTTTTTTTTTTCATCTACTTCCTCTTTTTTTCGAACCTTCTCATTCCAGCAACCAGTAATTATCAATACATCTTGATTGCATGTTTGATCGAGTTTTAGACTGAATATGTTGTTAGAATTCTTCAGTTTCATTATTATTGGCTTTGTGGTTGATATGGAAATTTGAATAGTATGTGAGGTCTTGTGACTACAACTGAGAAGGAAGCAATCTCATTTTGCAGTTCACCTGTCTCATTACATCATTTGTTGGCAGTCTTGGATGACGTCTATTCTGGGAAGTAGCCATATGTTTTTGAAAAGATAAGGACTCTTCTTCCAGCTATATTGATGACCATGAGATCATGACATGAGGAACGAGATTCTAATAGTAAATATTAGCTTTAAAACTTTAGGCCAGAGGTCAGCTACTCAAACACTTTTAAGGCCAACAAAATCACATAATACCAACTGAGATATACCTACTTTCTATTAGAACAGCAGTGAGCTGTGGTTATCTGAAAGTTAAGTAATTTACCTAAGATTACTTAGCTCTCTATATTTTTTAGAATTATCTGAAGTCATTATTTTACAAAACACCTTGTCTTTTTTTTTTCCCCCTTCATTTTTTTTTTTCTTTTACCCTTCATTTTTTTTTAAATTAAATTTTTTATTGTGAATTGAGTTTACATGGGAGAATATGGGTTTTACACTCATCGTTTCATTGTAACGATTACAGTCTCCTCTGCATCATCATTCAACAGCATTTGCTTCCATTCCCTCTGTTTTTTGTTTGGGGGATGGGATGTACACAAAAACACTCAGGAATATATAATAATTTAAACAATCAGAGGGCACATTCTGTAAGCCTGCTGCCAGCACTCAATCCTTCTCTTTCCATGAGTCTAGAGTCCTCAGCTGCTCTCTCTCCATGTCCTCATCTCTGCCTCTCTCTCTCTGGTGTTGCTGTGTCTCTGGATAGGGTCCTACATTTTTTATCATGCTCTTCTCCCTTGATGGTCCTAGGTTCTGCTGTTCCTGGACTGTAAAATAACTAGCCCTCCCCCCACCCACCGTTATAAAACTTATACCTTTACAGTTGTGACAATTGCAGTTGGTCATGGTAAAACACCTTGTCTATTTATTGTAACTTCATTTATGCTGTGTCTCAAGCATTTATATGAATTTCAGCTTAGATTTTTGCCACGTGCCATGGATGTAAACATTTATTGAAATATCTTTTCAAGGAAGGTAAATTCAAAACGGCTTGGAGGGGCAGAATAAGAATTCTGTCACTAGAACTAAAACAAGACCTTCTAGATGTTGGTCTAAATCAGGTCTTAACAAACTATAATGTTGTTGTTGTTGTTAAGTGCCATTGAGTTGGTTCCGACCCATAGCAACCCTGTACATTGTTTCCAAGGCTGTAAATCTTTACAGGAGCAGAAATCCTCATCTTTCTCCTGCGGAGTGGCTGGTAGTTTCAAACTGCTGACCTTGCAGTTCACAGCTCGATTGGTAACCACTACGCTACCAGAGCTCCTTAACAAACTATAATACATGGCTCAAATATAGCCTGTCACTTATTTTTATAAATAAAGTTTTATTGAAGCACAATCACACTCATTTATTTATACATAGTTTATGGCTCTTTTGTTCTACAACAACAGATTTGAGAGACTGCAACGAAAACTGCATGTTCTGTGAAATGAAATTATTTACTGTCTAGTTCTTTACAGTGAAAGATTTCTGTCTTAATTTTTTAGTGCTGGTATAACAGAAAAATCCTAAGTAGATGCATAACTTTAACAAACAATTTTTTTTTCTCTCTCATAGTTTAAGAGTCTAGTCCAAATTCAGGGTGCTGGCTATAGAGGAAAGCTCTTTCTATCTGTTGATTCTGGGAAAAGGCTCTTGTCTCTGTTTAGAATTTGTAGGCCTAGCATTCCTTGGAGAGATCCATGTGTCTTGGTATCCACCTTCCCCTGGATCTAGGAGCTTCATGGTGCAGAGACACCAGATCAAAATGATGAATTACATCGCTGGCTCTTCTATCTTGAAGGTAGTAGGTCCCTTTTTTCTGTGCTCACTTTTCCCTCATTAAAAGATAAATAAAAATGTGTCAGGTCACATCCAAAGAAAACTCCTCTTATACAGGATTCCACCCTTACTCTCTTTACTGATTTCTCTCATCAGATCACATCATGGTGGATCATCACATAGCTGCCACATTATTATTATTATTATTACTATTATCATTACATTATTGCCAAAACACGGAGAATTTTGACCCAGCCACACTGACACTTATTCTGTGGGGACACAATTCAAATCATGAGAATTGCCAACCTCTCATCTAAGAAATAAATGAATACCATAAACACAGTACATAGATTATTTCAACCAATCCTGTAATCTCTCCTACTGTATTTCTCCAGTTTTTGGCAATGAAGCAAATCACTACGGCAAATAAACCCCTTAATGAAAGGAGCTCTGGTAGCGTAGTGGTTACGAATCGGGCTGCGAACCACAAGGTCAGCAGTTTGAAACTACCAGCTGTTCCTCTGGAGAAAGATGAGGCTTTCTGCTCCCGTAAAGATTTACAGCCTCGGAAACCCTGTACAGGGTCGCTATGAGTCGGAAACGACTCCACGGCACATAACAACAAATGAAATTCCACCTCACTTTCTGAGATGGGTAAAGGTATTTTTCTTTTCTTTTAGTTTAATTGGTATTTAGAGGGGCCAAGCCACTTGCACTAGGTCACAGAGCAGGTTGTTGGTAATACTGAGTAACAATAGAACACCTCACATTTATTGAGTACTTAAGCTCTTTGCGTCCCGTGGCTCTCGGAATCCTCATGACCATTCTCATCCTCTAAAGTAAGTCCTATTGTTGGTGGTGGTAAGTGCTGTCTAGTTGGTTGGACCTCAGCAACACTACATAGGGTTTCTGAAGAGCGGCTGGTGAGCTTGAACTGCCGACCTTGCAGTTCAAACCGACCTTGCAGTGCAGTGTATTAACCCCCAGTGCCACATCAGGACATCCCCAGTTTTATAGATGAGGAAACTGGGATCCAGATTAGGACATTGCCCAAGCTTACATGACCTTCTGTTGACTCCAAAAAGGGTGCTTTTAATGACTATGTATTTTAAGGCAACCTGAGCTTTGCCTTAAGGGCCCACTCAGGGAACTGGTGGAACTAAATTCTGGAGAGTCTTTGGACTGAAGGTCATTTGCAAGTGTCTTATCTTGTTGTTGTTATGTGCCGTGGAGTTGGTTCTGACTCATAGCGACCCTGTACAGGGTTTCCGAGGCTGTAAATCTTTACGGGAGCAGAAAGCCTCATCTTTCTCTTGCAAAACTGCTGGTAGTTTTGAACTGCTGACCTTGCAGTTCACAGCCCAATTCGTAACCACTAAGCTACCAGAGTACTGCATGTTTATTTGTTTTCAGATGTTTGTAAAGAGACAGACATCTTCCAAACAACAAAGAATCAGTTTCAGGATTTGAAGCAGTGAATTTCTCAGCTATAGCAGTGCCGGACTAGGAATCGAGTGGACTGTTTTGTCTTTTGGTGCAGGAACTTCTCCCTGAAAAGGGTATTGCTCTGACTGACTGCACCCTGAGAAACTCTGCATTAATGTTGGAAGGATAAGGGGCTATAGGTGACTTGATTGCACCTTTGGATTCCTGTTTTCTACTCCTCTCTAGTCCTCTTGAGCTATTCTTAGAATCCTTGTCTTTGCTTCATCTCTATCCTGCATTTATCATATAGTGTTCCGTTTACAAAAAGGGGAATAAATTTGTTGTTTAATTTATGAGGATATAATAGTATATTCTTTTGCCTGAAATGTATTCTTAAGTATTACCTTGGTCTGTACCTTAATTGAATTGGATAGAGACAGCACATTGCCATTGTTAAGGTTAACGACCCAATGATTTACAAGACAAGGCGCATTTACTGGCAAATAGATTTTCGTAATTGTTCCACTCCACAGTGAGAATAATGGTTTGTACATTGATTTACCATATCCTGAGTTGAAGCTTACCTGGAGGAGACAGAAGCCCACAGTCCTAGGGGAAAGTTATGAAAGAGGATCCATATGATTGAAAAGGTTAGCGGGAGTACAACCTCTTCTACTAAGAGTGATTGTATGCAGGGAATCACTGGTGCCCTCAGGTGGAGAAAATAATGTTTTACAAAGTGATCATGATTTAGGAGTGCCAACAAGTGTCAGTAGAGTCCTGGTGTGGCCCTGTGGACTCATGCGCTGGACTGCAGTCATTTGAGCTGCACGGTCAGTGGTTCAGGCTCACCAGTTGCTCCTTGGAAACCCTATACATGGTCACTATGGGTCGGAACCAATTCGACGGCAGTTAACAACAACAGGTGTCAACCTTTTTTTAAAAAAATGAATATTGGTTAGCTAATTTTTATTTTATTTTATTTTCTAATCTGAGAGAGACACACAAAGCCTGGTACTCTGGATATATTCATTTGGGGATTGAATTTGACATTTCTAAGTGGAAGGGATAAATCAAATGGTTTGAAAAACTGCTAGGGTGACTTGACCTTGTTTTTCTAAAAAGAAAGAGAGAAAGAAAGAAAGAAAAATCTTGTCATTGTGTTTGGGACTTAGTATGTAGGTCCAGTTCTCAGGCTGACTAAATTTCTTCTTTGGTGCTCTTGGCTCCATGTGTGTTGAGAGTCGTGGAATTGTCTGTGGAAATATATCCACTTCAAATATATCAGGATAAGTCTGTGCCTTTTTGTTTTGTTTTGTTTTTCTCCCAGCATCTCCAAAAGTATTGGCAAGAGGCTGCAAATTCTCTTTCAAGGGCATTTCCAATTATCTCGCATTAACCGTGACAAGAGCTCAAATGGGGAAATCAAAGCAGGATTGGGTTGAGGGCGCTTGAGAGTATGTGAGAGTGGAGGAACTGGGCTTGACGCCCTGCACAGCTTCAGGCTTTTATGTTCCGTCGCCATGATGGAATGGGATCCTCTTCACATTGCTCTGTGCTATTCACAGAGAAAGTGATGGATATAAATCAAACACAAGAAGAGAAAGCTGTATTTTATTCTTTTCCCAAGCTTGTTATTTATAGTCTATGTAAAGCAAATAGCCTGAAGAGCACATAGGACAGGATATGGGAAAGAGGAGCCAAGTTGTAGAGGAAAGACCGTTAGCATGTGGTCACACTTTAGACCTGCCATCCATTAAGAGAGAGTCGATGAAGGACAGCATACCAGGCTGGAAACAATTTCCCTTCCCCTGCCTCCTCTTTTCCACACTCTCCCCTAACATAGTTATATTTTCTCTTTAAAACTTCAGGTTGTGAATTGCCATACTTTCAAATAGGGATATGCAATGTACATTTACAGTTTAAGTTAAAAGAAAACAAACACCAGTTAAAAAACAGAACATGGTCTGTGTCTGGATTCCCAATGGATCCCTCCCTAGTTTCACCTCTTTTTTCTTTCACAGAGAAAATGTCCTGTGGGGTTTATATAACGATTTCATTTTTAAGAGATACATATCTCTAAAATTAGTTATTTGATGTAATTCTAGTTCAATTTTGGAAAGATTTGTATAGCTTTGCATTGTATGAGTATACCACAAATGATTTACCGTTCTTTCTCTGATGGGAACTTGTGCTATTACCAGTTTTCCTTATCACAAATAAAGCTGCTATAAGTTTGCCCGGCATGCCATTGTCACATGGGTGAGAATTCTCTCAGGTGTCTATTTAAGCCCGAACATACCAGTGGAAAGTGTTTGTGCACATTCTGTGCATGCTCAGTTTGACTACCTAATGACTACCTAAGGAGTCCTGGTGTAGTGCCATAAGATACACACTGGACCTCAAGTTTGGTTTGAACTACAAGGTTAGTGGTTCAAACTCACCAGCCACTCCTCAGAAACCCTATACAGGGTCGTTATGAGTCAGATCCAACTCAACAATACTTAACAACAATAATCTAATGACAAATCCTTTCTTAAAGCGGTTGTATCAATTTTTTACTTCCAACAGTAGTGAATGAGAGTTCTCATTGTTCCATACCTTTGCCAATATTAGGTATTATAAGAGTTAACATATAACTTGATGGTGGGAAAGGATACTTAATTGTACTTTGTTTGTAATTAGCTTAGATTGCTAGTAAGTTTGGATTGCTAACAAGTTTGAACACCTTCTCATGTTTATCTAACCTTGTGTGCTGAAGTTGAAAAGGACTAAAAGTACATTCTGATGAAGATCAAAAACTACAGCCCTCAGCATGGATTACAACAAAAATCCTTACAACTGGATCAAATCCTCACAACTGGATAAACAGAAAGAAGATTGAAACTGTCAAAGACTTTATTTTGTTTAGATCCTCTATCAACACTCATGAAAGCAGTAGTCAAGAAATCAAATGATACATTACGCAACTCATATGCACAAGATCTTCTTAAAAGGTTAAAAACTAAAGAGTTCATTCTGAGGACTAATGTGCACCTAATCCAAGCCATAGTATTTTCAATGACTTCATATGCATGTGAAAGTTGTATAATGAATAAGAAAAACAGTAGAAATATTGATAAATTTGAATTATGGTGTTGGCAATGAATATTAAAGGTACCATGGACTACAAGAAGAACAAACACAGCTGTGTTGGGATAAATACAACCAGAATGCTCCTTAGAAGTCAGAATGGTGAGACTTCATGTCTCATAGTTCATACATGTTATCTGGAGGGACCAGTCCCTAGAGAAGGACATCATACTTGGTAAAGTGGAGGATCTGTGAAATAAAGGAAGTCCCACAACAAGTTGGATTGATACAGTGACAACAATTGTATCAGTGACACCAGCTCTAATGTAACAATTGTGAATATGGCACAGGGCTGGGTGTTGTTTTGTTCCGTTATGCATAAGTCCGCTATATGAGTTGGAACCAACTTGATGGCATGTAACAACAATAATGCTGAAGTGAAGGAAACATTATCTTTTGCCTAAAAGTTTTAAACTTCTGTCTTTTACATTCAAGGTCTTCAGCCATCTAGACTCCATTTTCATGTATTGTTTGGAAAGACGTTCAGTGTCACTTTTCCATACAGAGAACCAGTAGTCTCATTCTCTGCATTGAGTCATTCCTTCTTGCCCTAGTGCTCTGCACATCAGCCCCATTGTGTGTCAGTGTTTATAAGGATGCTCTTGGACTCTTTCTAATGTTCCATTTGTCTACTTGTTTACCTCTTTTCAATTACTGCATTGTTTTAATTACTATAGCTTTAAAACAGGCTTGATAATCTGGTGAGGCAAGTTTCCTGGCTTGCTTCTTTATTAGGAATTTCTTGGTATGTTTGGCCTATTAGCTTTTAGATATAAATTTTAAAATTGCTTTGCCTTGTTCTGTGAAAATTCTTTGGGTTTTCTACTCTGACAGACAAGCTTTATGAATTCTGATGAACCACTTGGCCTCTCTGGCCTGTCTTTTCTTCTGTCGAATGGATATAGCATAATCTCATGTTACAAGGCTGTTTTGAAGATTAAGTGATATGATGCATGTAAAGTCCCTAATACTGCATGTGTCATACAGGAAATTATCAATCAATGAAGAATAATGTGGTGCTGTAGAATAAGCACTGAACTGTTAACCACAAGGCCAGCAGTTCAAACCCACCAGCTGCTCCTTAGAAACTCTGTACAGGATCTTTATGAGTTAGAACTGACTTGACTGCATATAACAACAGAGCTGAGACGTGGTGACTGTATTAGTTATCTAGTGCTGCTATAACAAAAACACAAGAAGACAGCTTTAACAAATAGAAATTTCTTCTATTACAGTTTAAAAGGTTAGAAGTCCATATTCATGGAGCTGGCTCTGGGGAAAGAAAGGTCCTTGACACCTTTTAGCAGCTGTAGGCCCCACATTCCTTGGCAATCTCCATATTTCTTGACACCAATCTTTGCATGGACCCAAGAGCTTCTCAGTGCAGGCACTCCAGGTCCAAAGGCTGCACTCTGCTCCCAGCTATTCTTTCTTGGTGGTAATAGGTCCCTCTGAGCTCTGCTTGCTTATTTGTTGTTGTTGTTAGGTGCCATCAAGTCAGTTCTGACTCATAGTAACCCTGTATAGGGTTTCCGAAAAGTAACTAGTGGATTTGAACCACTTCCTTTGTGGCTCAAACTGACCTTGAGGTCATGCACATTGTCCTGAAGTGCTACATTTAATCTCTTTTATGCTTAAAGAGATTGACTCAGAGTTCAACCTGATCCTGTAGATTACTTCTCACCTCAATAACATAATTGAAGTGAAGTTTTACAACACATAGGATAACTAGTTCAGGGCTGATCACATCAGACCACATCATGGAAGGATGATTACATCATATTAGATCTCATCATGGAGGTGACTACTACATCAAAATTGGTAAATCACTGACAATCCTGGCACAACCAAGTTGACACCAAATCTTTACTATCACAGTCATCTCTTTGGGAAGCAGATACTGTTAGAATCCTGCCAGGAAAGGTGACTTTTTTTTTTTCCCCCCTCTGGGGTTTTTTTGGGTGTGTGTGGGGTGGGGGATGTCCACAAAAACACTCAAGAATATATAATCATTTAAACAATCAAAGGGCACATTCTGCAAGGCTGCCTGCTGGCTACTAGCACTTAGTCTTTCTCTTTCCATAGGTCTAGAGTCCTTAACTGCTCCATTTCTCCATGTCCTCATCTCTTCCTCCATCTCTGGTGTCTTTGGTTCTCTGGACAGGGTCCCACATTCCGCTCATGCTCTTCTTCCATGATGATCCTAGGGTCTTCTGTTCCTGGAATGTAAGATTAACTACTCCTTTGTTTTTGTTACAAAACGTCTACCTTTACAGTTGTGATAATTGCAATTAGTCATGATAACAATTAGTCATTATTGAATCATAATAATCTTATCCCCATCTCCTTTCCCAGACCCATGTAGACAAGATGAAAACTATTCAGTGGGTATTCTGCTTTTCTTGCACACTCTGAAACTAAACTCCCTCTTGAAAACTTGTAAACCAGTCACTTTGTACCTTTATAGTCAGTGTTTCTCCCCACCCCCATTTTAAGTAGCCAATATCTAAATTGCCCATCCTGTGCAGAAGGTCGCTATGAACCGGTACAAACTCAATAGCACCTAACAACAACAACAATCAACCCTGTATACAGAGAGAATAGAATTGATACTTGATGTGAAGACTCCCTTCCCTCTCAGTTGATATTTTGAGCTGCTACATCCATAAGTATAGGTCAAGTTCATCAAATTGTAACAATTTACACTTAATGCCTTTATCAAAAAAACATTTGAAAAAAATCTTCCTCTAGTTGAGTTCTGATCATCAAGTCATTGAAGCCAAGTCAAATGGGTACTTTCTACAAATTCGGGCATTCTCATGTGTCTCCCTTCCCTTTATATCAGGTGGATGCATTGCTCTCAATTCTAGAAAGGCTGACTTTTAACTGAGCAGAACTGTAGTATAAGAGCTACAGGCATTGGAATGAGGTCTTTTGTGCTTAATGTCAGTAATACACATACACATTATTTTTCCAATACTAAAAAGTACACAATTTGGAATATTATCACACCTTTGATTATTTTAGATTGTGAGGAACCATAAAAGGCAAGTAAGTATGCCCATAATTTAAATATCTGAGACTGGAGATTCAGCTAAGCCTTGGACACGATCCGAGAATTAGGTGAGAGGTAACAAGGATCATGTATCTACTCAACCACCTAGATACCTCGCTATTCAACCAAGATAATAGCATATGGAGGTGAACATGGGATTGGGGTTGCCAGAGACAATGAGACATCCACCTAAATTTGAGTTTCACATAAACAGTAATTTTTTTTTTTTTAAGTATAAGAACAGTCCTGTTATGGGACTGTAGGGTAAGCCCTGGACTGCTAACCCATAGGTCAGTTGTTCAAACCCAATAACTGATCATTTTAAACCCATAACAGGGTCACTTACTATGAGTCAGAACTGACTTGAGGGCACTTAACAACAACAACAGATGTCCCAAATACTAAATGAGACACACTTTATGAAATATTAGTTATTTATCTTATCTGAATTTGAAATTTAATTGGGCATCTTGTCTTTTCATTTGTTAAATATGACAATCCTAGGTTGGAGACATTGTACACTGGAATAGCATTCTAGGATTTCAGTGCATTCATTGACTTTAGATAGCATGCAGTCCAACTCATTTCTTCAACAAGAGGAGAAACTGAGACCTAGGTTTAACTGCAGAAATTACATGATTCCTGATTCTGTTTTCTTTCTAAGGCTTCAAAATGTGTTTTTTAAAAAAAGCCATTTTTTTCAGTATCTTCTTTATCGCAACATAATGAACCAAAATCTTCATTGAGTGCTGACCATGTGCAGGTTCTGTGGCACACCCTGGATACCAGGCCAGTATCTGGTCACCCAAGGAGTTAACCCAAATCTGAAATGCTCATGATTCTCAAAAACATCATGTCAAACTGGAGTTGAAGGTCAAAAGAATAAACTGCTAGTGTGTCATGGTTTTTGCTGACGTGACAGCCTCATCAAAGCCTTCAGTTACTATGGCGATAGGGACAGGAGAGGCAGATAAAAGCTTAGAAATCTTCAGAGAGAATAAGAACAAAAGAATGCTGAAAGGGAAGGAAAGAATAGCTGATGAGGAAAGATATTGTTACTCCTTAGTATTTGGAAGGAGCTGAGGACCATGAATGGCAGAGAAGAGGAGTTCCACTGGGAGAGGCAAGTGATATAACGAGACTTAATACCAATTTTTTTTTTTTTTTAACTTCTACAATGAGCACTCTTAGATTGAGATAGGGCTCCTATGGGCCTCTTAGAGTGATGAAGAGTCCCATTGCTGAAGTCATTTAAAACCAGAACTGAACAAAGCAATTGAAAGTGAACTGCAGGGAGCAGTCTCCTGGATAACTTTTGGGACAGACGTGATCATCTGATAGGTCTTTTCCTTCCTTCATTGCCTGTGAAAAAAGTGTTTTATTTCAAAACATGACGGTTAGAACTCTCAGGGAGCCAGAACTTGAGAATTTAATTGAAAGTAATTTTCATACAATTGAAGCATAGTTTAGAAATTCCTTGTTGGAGGTTTGCACCTACTCTCAAAAGTCATCATCAGGCCAAAGCTTTGTTTCAACCTTGATGAGCTGTTATGATTCCTAACCTCTAGTTTCAAATTATTTTTATGTGACGCTTAAATGATTGTATCTATTTGACTTCATTTTTTAAGTACATACGCCTTTCAGGAAATAGATGTCTCTGCTTATGCCAAAGCTTTAAATAAACATCCAAAGTTTTATACACTATAAAACACCTATTCTATGGTGCTGATCCAAGGCATGAAATCGCCCCCCTAGTGTTCAATGCCAGCCTGGTTGACCTTCCCAAATTTTCTAATACAAATCTGAGAAACAAAGTCAGCTGTTGTACAGAAACATCAGGCAGAAGCGAACATTAGATGAAAGTTCATGTTTTCAACACAGGAGATGAATTGCTTTAACACTCTACCTGTTAACTACATCCTACTTGTTCTCACATTATAGTCAGCCCCTGGGTTACAAATGCCCAGCTTACTAGGACCCATAGTCACAAACAAAACTTCATAAATTCTATTATATTAAAAGTCTGAGGTACATATAATGGTTCTTAAAAACAAACAGGTGCTACTTTGGAATGCACTTCAAGACATTATTATGATGATTATTACTATATCATGTTAAAGCTGTTTTAGTGTATTTGGAAGAGTTTCTTTAAATTTTTTTAATACATAGAAAGGTACACTGTATACTAAGGCAAACACTTCACTAATTGCTATCAGGTATAGTGACTACTATACCTGTTTTGATTTGCATACAAATTTGACTTAAAGGTGGAATTTGGAATGTAACTCATTTGTAATCTAGAGACTGCCTGTATTTCCCTACATCAGTTCTATTATTCCTGGTAATAGATGTTTTTTAAAGGCAATTTTAGTAGGAAACTATATGCGTTTTGTTTTGGATCTTACTTTGCCCTCCATGCAATGAATTACCAAATATTGTGAATTCTATCCCTCCCTCCTGCAGTTTATTTCCTCTCTGTTCATACCTCTGTGGCCCCAATGCACTACCTAATGGCCTCCCTAACACTAATCTCCTCTGCTGTCTATTGTATATGCTCTAGCCACATTAAACTTTCCAAGGCACAGATTCTATCACTGTCCTGCTCAAAAACTGTCAATAGTTTCCTGTTTTTATATTTCCCAAACATCAGTCTTTTGCATAGCACCTCCATTATCTTTGCTATTTCCCCTTCCATCTGTGCTGGTGTTTACCTCATATTTATCTGAAAATGGAATCATTCTGAGGTGTTTTTTTTGTGTGTGTGTGTGTGTGTGTGTGTTTGCTTAAATATATTCTATAGGAAACTTTATCTGTAAGTAAATGGGAAACCAGTACCATTTATCATGAATAGAAGTTATACAATACTATATAATGAAAAAAAAAAAAAAAAGTAGTGTCTTCTAGTCAAATATCGTTTCCTGAGATGCTTAGCCTGAGACATGTCCTCATTGTGTCCATCAAGGTAGGTTATTATTTAGGTATCTTCCACTTGCCCCTCCATATCTATTTCCTCTCTCCTCATTGCTCTCAGCCCCAGAAGGCTGAACTTTATTTGATTATTAATAGACTACCTTGCCTTCTGGCTTAAACTTGGGCTTACTTATAGGTGGTCATCAGGGCCCTAGGAGAAAAGGAAGTGATTGTGCTAGACTTTTTTCCTTAGCTCCTTGGAAGGTCACCACAGTCTGGCAGTTTGCCCTGTCCAAAAGCTACTGCTCATTTAAGGTGACTTGCTCTACACATCTCTACCCTTCTTGATTCTGGTAAACTTCTCTCCCATTGTCCCTTCAAGTCTAGAGATAGTGACAACTATGCCAGTACTAACTTTGGGTTACTGTACTGGCCTTGTGGTCCTCCTATACCTGTATAGGGTCAATAGTTCCTTTATTAAACCCTCCTTTAATTATCATAATTTGAACCTGCCATAGGTCTCTTGTTGAGATCCTGACTGAAAATGTAATCACCATAGATTAGATGTGATAGCTAGACCAGCATCAACTGAAATGTTCTCCTTGGCATCATCAAGATTGATATGCCACCTGTGTACTGCCTTGCTCCATGATGTGGGCACCAGAGACACATGTTCCCCATGCTGGGGAAAACCTTTCTACAGAATAATAATAATAATAAAAACTGTTTGTGTAAGATAAAAGCTGGATGAAAATCCTGCTCACCATTTCTGTCCTATTTCCTTGCATGTACATTCTCAAAACACGTCAGTGATGTTGATTGGGAGGCAAGTGTTATCAGTCAATAAAAACCTGGACACTGGTTCTCTAGGAAAATTCAAGATACATATTTGCTTGAGACAATATGGGTCTAAATGAAAAAAATCTTCCAATTCCAACAAACTCTAATAAAATGCTTGTTAAATAATAAAGGAGGAACTATTGAAATAACTAGAAGATGTTTGGGGCAAACAGGAACTGCCCTAGCCAGATAACAATTCAACCTAGATCACTGATAAACGTATTCCACAAGCACTTGTGTATATAGAAACTTTGTTTGTTTCATAAATGAACCATGAACACAGGAGACAGTGAATATTTTCTCTGTTGAGTCCATTTTGTGTGCATAACCTCATAGACTCAATCTGGTAGGGGTGGTAGATGCAATGTATATTTAAAAAATAGACTACTATTACTGACCTAAGGGAATTTGGAGCTGATGCATGAAGATAGTAAGTCTTGTATCTTTCTCTTGATCCAAATCATGTAATTTATAACTTGGGAGAGACTACATAGAAGTAACTTTATCATCTCTATCATTTTAAAGGTACTGGAGGGCAGAAACAGGTGAGTTAGTGGGAATGTTTTGGATCTTTCACCCTGGGCAAATAGATGCAACTCCCTTCCAAAGAAAGGAAGAACAGGGCCACGAGATTCCTTCTCCTGGCTTCCCAGAGAAAGCCTGTCTCTATGGAAGTTATTGGCTATCTTTTATGCTACTAATCACAGGGTTGTTATGTGCCATGGAGATAGTTCAGACTCATAGTGACCTTATACGGGGTTTCCAAGGCTGTAAATCTTTACGGAGCAGAAAGCCTCATCTTTCTCTCATGGAACAGCTGGTAGTTTTGAACTGCTGACAGTGAGATTAGCAGCCTGAATTGTAACCACTCTGCTACCAGAGCTCCTTTATAGCCCCCTCATTTTAAGTAAACAATGTCTAAATTGCCTGTCTGTATCAACCTTGTTGACTGTGATATAAATGATATTGTTCAATGTGGTCTGCGTAATGTTAGGTTGTCTTTCTTTGGAATGAGCATAATATGAATCTCTTCCAGTAGAATGACCAAGTAACTGTCTTCCAAATTTCTTGGCCTAGATGAATTAGCACCTCTAATTCTGCATCAGCTTTTTGAAACATTTCAATTTTATATTCCATTAACTCATGGTGTCTTGTTTGTCACCAATACCTTCAATTAAGCTTGGACTTCCTCCTTCAGTATGTTTGGACTTCTTGACCATATGCTACCTCTGAGTATTCCTTCCATCTTCTTTTTTTTGGTTTTTACTTTTTTTTTTTTTAATTTAAGGTTTTTATTGTGGATTGAGTGAAATCCACAGGGCACATCATCAGTTTCACATTCGACAATTCATAACTTGTTTCATTACATTGATTATAATCCCCTCCCTATACCATCAGTTAAAAGTATTTCTCTTTATCCACTTTAGCTTTTTTTCTTAAAAAACACACAAACAAAAAAACCCACTCAGGCA
>NW_006408564.1:9932455-9950512 GCF_000296735.1 Chrysochloris asiatica
ATAGTCACCAGAATGGAGGTGCGCAGACAGCAAGGGACCAATGAACAGCTACCAAAAGAGAAGAATGTCCACACCTTTATCTCAGCGGTTCTGCCAGGCGTCTGTGGCAGCTCCGATCGTCCCCCCACGTGGTCTCACTCAAGATGGCGGCTCCTGGAGCAGCTGAGCATCCCGGACTAGAAAGCAATAGATTTCTTGCTTCTGCCTCGAAACCCCCCAGCTGTGAGCCTTCTAACCTTCTAAGTATTCCTTTATATGTGGTTCAGAGTTCTGGGACCATCCCCTGAAGCTGCTTGGTCGGGTATTCTGTTTTGTTGTTGGCGGAGCTCTCTGCTATACATCCACCTGATCCGCCATCTTGTTTGTTTATCTCCATCTTCTTTTGATGCCTCCTTTCCTCCCATGAAATTTTGCTGAAGATAATTTAAAAACAGATGTATCAGTTTTATATGTTATTATAAGGGAGCAGCCAGAAACTCAACCCAGATTTAGAAGAGGTCATGGAAAGAAACATATTGTTACTGATTTAGATGGATCCTGGCTGAAGGCATGCAGATATTTACTTATGCATTATTGACTATGCAAAGACATTTGACTGTATGAATCATAATAAACTATGATAGCATTGTGAAGAATAGGTATTTCAGAATACTTCATTGTGCTCATGAGGAAACTACATAGACCATGGTGATGCTGAATGGTTTAAAATCATGAAATGTGTGCAGTAGAATTTTATCCTTTAACAGTATTTATTCAGTTTGTATGCCAAGCAAATAGTCTAGATACTGGATTATATGAGAAAGAATCTGACATCAGGATTGGAGGAAAACTCATTAACAACCTGTGTATATAGCCTTGCTTGAAATACTTACTGATTAAGATTAAATACTGCAGACTTCAATATGGATTGAATCTCAATAAAATGAAAATTCTCACAATTGGACAAATGAATGACATCATGATAAACAGAGAAAAGTTTGAAATTATCACAGACTTGATTTTGCTTGGATCCATAATCAACACTCTTGGAAGCAGCAGTCAAGAAATCAGACAACAGATTGCATTAGGCAAATCTGTTAAAAAAGACTTATTTTAAGGGTTAAATAGCAAAGATGTCACTTTGAGGACTAAGTTATACCTGACCCAAGCTATGCCACTTTCAGTAGCCTCAAATGCATTTGAAAGTTGGACAATGAGTAAGGAAGACCATAGAAGAATCAAAGTATTTGATTTATGGTGTTGGTGAAGAATATTGAAAGTACCACAGACTTCCAGAAGAACAAACAAATCTGGCTTGGAGAAAATGAACCAGAATGTTCTTTTGTGTCAAGGATGGTGGTACTTTGTCTCTCATACTTTGGATATGTTGTCAGGAAGGACCAGCCCCTGGAAAATGACATCATTCTTGGTAAAATGAAAAGTCAGTAAATGAAGAGGAAGACCCTCAATGAGGCAGATTGACACCAGGGCAGCAATAGTAGGCTCAAGCAGAATTGTGAGAATGGCATAGGACCAAGCAGTGTTTCATTCTGTTGTGCATAGAGCTGCTATGCCAATAACAATATGATTTCATAGCAGTAATTTTGACTTACCCTCGCATGTGTTTAAAAAGTTTGTTAACCACCTCTCCTTCTAGACTGTACACTTCATAAGGCAAGAATTTTGTGCCTAGAAAATTATAATTATTGAATGGATGTGTGAATCAGTAATCCACATATAATACGTAGGATTTAAGGCTATGTACCAGAAATTTTGAACAACTAGTTCTGTCCTTTTTGACACATTGTCTCACAAACTTTGTATAATTCATTCAGAGAGATTTTCTTAGACTACTAATAAATTCCTAGGGGGCACAGTCCCTTTAATGCTATGAAATCCACCACCATCACATGTTCACAAGAAATGATTTTTAAAATCCTGTGGGACTATGCTGATTCTAAATTCCTGAAGTGTTGTGGCTGAGCTCCTCTTTTTCTCAGACTATACAATGTGGGATATTGGCATCTCTTTGTTTGGGGGCATTTATAGATTCTGGGTTGAAATATGGGTAGAATGAAGCAGGAGAGGGATTTCTTTTTTATGAAGTCTATTCCTGGCATGCATTTTAACAAACACATACATGACACTTGCACACTGTGTCTGCTTACATGCCTTGATAATATGATGTTCTATGAATAGGGTCCCCACATTGTGGTAGGTAGAAAATTTAAACCTATGTCATGTACCCTCATGAAACGTGAGGCATTTTCATTTTTCTTTTCATAACCTGATAAAATTGAGGCATGCACACACACTAACATAAAGTGTAGTTTATCTGTGAGCTTCCACCCACCAAGACATCACCCACTAAAGCACCTCAAATAGGGAACAGAAAAAGGGCCTTGTAAAGCTTTCATTCCACCAGCTTATTTGACCTTTGCCAACTGATTTTGCAAGTGTTCTCAAAGCCATTCATTACCTCTGCAGGTGTGAAGAAACCTTCTGCAGTTCAAGGGTTTGTGAAATCATCTGAAACAGGATTGAAAGCTATTCTGGCAAAGTGGCGAGAGTCACAATTAGCTATGTCACACAGGTTAGTGGACACGTACCTCCTGTTTTAAATGATGTTATTTATATCCAACTGCAAGGATCCCTGGTTGCACAATGGTTAAGCACTTGATTGTGCATCAAAAGATCAGCTCAGTGGTTCTGACCCACAAGAAACTCTGCAGGAGAAAGATGTGATGATCTACTCCCACGGAGATTACAGTCTAGGAAATTCTATAGGGTAATTCACCTCTGTTATAGAAGGTCACTATGAGTTGGAATGGACTTGACAACACACAGCAGTAGCCACAATAATAGGCAGCTGCTGGTCCTGAAGTCTGCTGTTGAGCATCGAGAGCATCAGCACTAGCCAATGGGTCGGTCTTATGAAACTCTGTGTTTGAGTTCAGAAGGAGTGCATTTCATTGATATTGCTGTGTATGAAGTAACTGCTAGGAGTTCTGGACATGCTATTCTAGCCCAGAAGGTTGTGAATTGAGAAGCAGGAAAGAGAGAGGCCAGACTTCTGATTTCCTTAAGTAAGCCTCTTTCTGAAAGGAGAGAAGGTAGTTACAGACAAGTCCATAAATGTCATTACTAAGACTCATTGTATTTAGTCATTTGAAGGGGCTTCAAAAACTTCATGGAAAAATTCCATTATCTCTTTTCATTCCTTTTCCCATGAATTCTTTGAAGTCATATTGGGAGAAAGAATAGTACCTAGCTCCCAGAATTGTTGAAGAATCCTCTAAGAGAATGGAGGCATGGATCTTACACAGTGCCTGGCTCGTGATGAGCATCCACTGCACAGCCTTAGCCAATCAGGGTTAGTTAGTGTGACTCTGCAACATGTCTTCTTGATCAACTGTGTGTTAGGAGTTGTTGTTAAGTGCTGTCGAATTTGTTCCTGTATCACAACATAGTGATCCTGTGTAGGGATTCTGAAAAGCAGCTAGTGGGTTTAAACTGTTAACCTCATGTGGTTCGCAGTCCAGAGCTGAGTAAAGCCTTGAAATTGAAAGGGTGGATGTAGAAGTGAGGACGTAGGATTTGGCCAGGTCTAGTTCCTATGGATTATAGACCTTTTTAAAGTGTTGAAGAGCAAAGATGTCAGTTTGGGGACTAAGGTGTGCCTGACCCAAGCCATGGTATTTTCAATAACCTCATGTGCATGCGAAAGCTGGACAGTGAATAAGGAAGACCATAGAAGAATTGATGCCTTTGAGTTATGGTGTTGGAGGAGAATATTGAAACTTCCATGGGCTGCCAAAAGAATCAAGAAGTGCAGCCAGAGTGCTCCTTAGAGGCCAAGATGGCCCAACTTCGTCTCTCATACTTCAGATATATTGTCAGGCGGGACCAGTCGCTGGAGAAGGATATCATGTTTGGTGAGGTGGATGGTCAGAGAAAAAGAAGGAGACCCCCAATGTGATGGATTGGCCAAGTGTGGCAACAGTAGTGAGGCTGGCCCAGGATCGGGCAGTGTTTCGTTTTGCTGTACATAAGGTTGCTATGAGTCAGTCCCGATTGGAAGGCACCTAACAACAACAAAGTGCCTATGGAGTCCTGGTGTGGACCTGTGAGTTAATGTACCAGACTGCAAAGCCATTTGAACTGCAAGGTTGGTGGTTCAAGCTCACCAGCTGCCCCTCAGAAACCCTATACAGGGTTACTCTGGGTCAAAGTCGACTCAATTGCATTTAACCACAGCAAAGTCCATATTTGGGCAGGTAGTAGGTGCTGAGATTCTGAGCCACAGTGACTGCCCTTTGGATAAATAAAGTTTTGTTCTTTATGTTTGTCTTTTTCCGTAAGGGCTCCGGATAGAGGTAGATCTAGAGCCTTTGTGTTTTGGATACCTAAACTGAAATCCTTTTATAGAAACAAATATAAACATTTATTACTCACTGCAGCCCTGAAAATAGAATTAATATACTTTCTCTCAAATGCAGTACATTGTTTTTTTAAATATAATAGTCAGACTTCTTAACATCATTACCATATTAGAAGACTGTTGGGCTCAATCGTGAGATACTAGCCAAGATTTAAGTCAACTCACTGCCTTAATGATTCCAAATCTTTGACTCTAGTTCCCTAATACAGAGCCGGGTAAAAACACTGTCAGAGGTCTGGGTCTGGGAGAGTAGCCAGACTCAGGTGGCTAAATTCAAAATTGCTTCAAAGGGTCAATATTTAGCTTAAGAATTCATACAAAGCATTTACTTTATTGCACTCTATTCCATATTTGTTTTACCACTGATATTATTGTTGTTAGGTGCCATCGAGTTGGCACCTAACTCATAGAGACCTTATGCACAGCAGAACAAAACACTGCGCGATCCTGAGTACTAAATAGTGGAAATTACTGTCCCCAAATGCTTGGGAACTTCATGAGTCAAAACAGATTTGATTTACAACAAAACCTGCAAAAAATTTAAGTATAATTGAGGTCTATAATTTGGGTGACTCCCAGCACCCCACATTTTTTTTTTACTTTATAAATAGATACAAGAAATTAAAAGCTATAAATCTTAAAACGTTTTATTGTGAATTGAGTAAAGGTTTACAGAGCAGATCATCAGTTTTATATTTAAAAAATCACACATATTTGCTTCATTACAATGACTGCAATTCCCTCCTGTACCATCAGGTAACAGGAGTCCTGGTGTGGCGCTGTGGGTTCATGCGCCAGACTGCAAATCTGTTTGAACTGCAAGGTCGGCGGTTCACGCTCACCAGCTGCTCCTTGGAAACTCTATCCAGTTTTGCTATGGGTCAGAATCGAGTCGATGGCACTCAACAGCAACTTTTACTGTTGAATTATTCCCTGTGTCTCCCACTACCTTCATCTTTTCCTCTGCAAACCTTTCTTGCTATATATTACCAGCCCTGTCACTCGTATTAACAGTCACCCATATTAACCTTCTAGCTCATAAAAAAGTTCCCTCCCTGTTACCCCCTGTAGCCATCTATAGATTGTTTCTTTTATTAAGAAAACCTTTTCTTAACTTTTTACAACATTGCTCTCAACAATATGTGTCCTTTTGTGATTGCTTAATTTATCTCAGCATGATGTCCTCTAGGTTCATCCACATTGTAATATGCTTCTTAGACTCATCATCAGTCTTCAGTGTTGTGCAGCATTCCATTGTGTGTATGTACCAAAGTGTGTTTAGCCATTCCTTCATTGATGGACATTTAGGCTGCCTCCATCCTTTTGATGTGTCTTTTGTAGACCTTACATTGAAGGATCCTGTATTCTTATCTATTTTGCTCTGTTTCTTGACTGGTGTAATTAAACCATTTACATTCAGTGTAAATATCAATAGATATTAATTGATTGCTGTCATTTTACTTTGTGTGTTTTGTGTGTGTTTGTGGTGTTGCTGGTTTTCTTTGTTCTACATAATTTTCTGCACTGAGTTCATTTTGCTTGTGAGTTTTCTTTTCATTTTCATGTCTGTTGTGCAATGTTTACTAAATTTTTCTAATGTTCTTTTTTTTTATTTTGATGTGGAGGTACATTGATTTTCAGGGTAATTTACAGGTTTCCCTTTAATTTATTATATTTTACCCTATTTATAACTGTCTGTTTTATAATTAAATCTACTTGAATTCTTCACCATTTGGAAGTTCTGTATCTACAGTATTTCCTCATTTTGCTTTGTCATTGACTGCATTATGCATTGATATCTCTCTTTCCCGATTTTCAGTTTTGCAGGTTTGTTTTACTTTAAATACTTCTATATCTAGATTATCCGCGGGAGAAAGATGAGGCTTTCTACTCCCGTAAGGATTTACACCCTCGGAAACCCTGTACAGGGTCGCTATGGGTCGGAATCGACTCGACGGCACTTAACAACAACAACAATATCTAGATTATAGCGTAGAGGTTACAAATTGGGCCGCAAACCTCAAGGTTGGCAGTTTGAAACTACCAGTGGTTCCACGGGAGGAAGATGAGGCTTTCTGCTCCCGTAAAGATTTACAGCCTCAGAAACACTGTACAGGGTCACTATGGGTCAGAATCGACTCAATAGCACTTAACAACAACAACAACATATCTAGATTAAGTCCTGGGTGATGTTGCCATGATTGGTAATCTCAGATTGTTTTCTTCTCTTGTTCTTAGTCCAAAGAACACCCTTTAGTATTTTTGTCAAGTTGATCTGGTCATTACAAATCCCTTTAATTTCTGTTTATCAGGAAACATCCTAATTTCACCATCATATCTGAGGGACCACTTTGCTGGATAATTTTTTTTTTCTTTCTTTCAGAGTATTATAATGTCATTCCACCTCCTCCTTGCCTACAGGGTTTCTGCTCAGAAATCAGAGCTTAGTCCTACTCATTCTCCTGATCTGTTCTCAGAGCCCTTTCCTTGTCTTTGGTTTTGGAAAGTTTGGTTATGATATATCTTGGTGATTTTCTTTGGGATCTATGCTGTTTGGGGTTCATTCTGCTTCCTATATGCTTATCTTCTCATCTTTCATGATGTTAGGGAAGTTTTCTTCCACCACTTTCAACAACTTTACTGTGCTTTTATTGTCTCTTCCTGTTCTGGAATTTCAATCATTGTGATTTGTTCTTCTTCAGGGTGTCCCACATAACTCAGGATTTCTCAGATTTTTTCATTCTTTTTACTGATTGTTCTTCTAGCATGTTGTTGTTGTTGTTGGAGTTGGTTCCAACTCATAGTGATCCTGCACAGGGTTTCCAAGGCTGTAAATCTTTATGGGAGCAGAAAGCCTCATCTTTCTCCTGTGGAATGGCTGTTTATTTCGAACTGCTGACCTTGAGGTTAGCAGCCCGATTCATAATCACTGCTACCAGAGGCTATTTATTATCAGTCTCACTAATTCAGTCTCCATTGCTTTAAATCTACTCCTTTGCCCTTCTAACAAATGACTTCCCAAGGATGTTGATTAGCCTTGCCTGCTTTTAGTTAGGTGGTCAAGGACAGTTGGTTCCAATTCAGTAAAAAGCACAGTGAAAGTTGCTGAACAGTTGTTGGAAGAAAACTTTCCTAACATCATAAAAGATGAGAAGATAAGCATATAAGAAGTGGAACAAATCCCAAACAGGATAACCAAACGTTCCAAAACCAAAGAGCATCTTGGACCATAGCATGGTGCTCTGACCAGATCTAGTACCCCTCACACAGGGTAAGGAAGGTTGTTCATTTTGCCCCAGAATATGCATTGTGAAAACTCCTATCCCATCTCTGTTGTTCTCTATACATAAAGTTTGGGGATAGCTATCTAATTCATGGGATGATTGTCATGGCTTTGCCTTTGCAAGGAGTAATGTTCCCAAATCAGAAGTGTATTTGAATAATTAGGTCTTGGAGTCTCTATT
The DNA here is from genome assembly GCF_000296735.1 of Chrysochloris asiatica. Classification (NCBI taxonomy): domain Eukaryota; kingdom Metazoa; phylum Chordata; class Mammalia; order Afrosoricida; family Chrysochloridae; genus Chrysochloris; species Chrysochloris asiatica. The sequence continues at coordinate 9,940,340 of NW_006408564.1, forward strand.
TTCTATGACTTCTCTGGAGTCTCCAAGTTTGTGGATCTCCCCGAGCCACAGAGCCAGTACTGTGCAACCAATAGAAAATGGAGCAAAAATGAACTTTACATAGACTATGTGTTGGAACCAAGTGAAGACAAATGCTTCCATGGCATTTGTAAACAAAATAGTGATATGAACACTCCAGATTCACAAGAACAACATAGAACTGTAAATATATTTTCTTGTCACAAGTGGCAATTTCATTTGACTAAACCTATTTCACTAATTAATATTAATTGTATAGGTTTTATAGTTTAGTTTATTTCTAAATTTTGTTCACTTTGTAGTTACATCCTTTGCTGTTGTTGTGAAGTGCTGTTGAGTTCGTTCTGACTCATACGGACCCATATAGGATTTCCAAGGAGCAACTGGTGAGTTTGAACTACCAACCTTGTGATTAGCAGTGTAGTGCTTATCCTACAACATCACACCAGGACTCCATAATTGTATCCTAGAAGGGATTGTTATACTTTTATATATCAGTAAAATGAATAAGTAAACATTAGCGTTTTCATGAGAAAGATTTTTTCTTCTAAAATAGATCTTTAAATTCACCAACTTGGCTAAATACTATTCAAACTGGTAATGTTTCCAGAAGCTGAGTAGGCCGACACTCTAGCATTGCTTAACCCCAGCCAGAAGCAATTACAACTAAAATGCCAAATGTATGACTTGAGTAATTAACTGGAGACCTTAGAACGTTTCAGTTCTTAATCTGGTTACTTTGATATTTATTTTGCTTTGGTGTCATGTACATATTTAAAAAAAATAAAAAATATATCCTTTCACAACAGAAAAAGAAATTCTTTTAACTTACAATAATGCAAATTAAGTGTTTTATTTCAACTATCCTAAGAATTTTAGAATGCACCTAGAAATCTAACTACCCACTTGAAAGTATTTCACATTCAAAGTATGCGAATGTGTTTCTGAGTTCTAAATGATGAATTTTTTTAAATAAAATTTCAGGATATTTATTTTAAATGAGTAACTTCCAGTAGACAAATTCTTCATTGGGTGTGTTTGTGTATGCTGTTGTCAAGTGAGTCCATTCTTCTGTGTGTATGGGTATATGTCCTCTCTACAAGCCATCAAAGAAGAAAATCTGATTTACAATCAGCTCAGCACTGTGTCATACGTCAATGGTTCTCATACTTGAAGTTCATATGGCCCTGGTTGAAATGAACACTTCCCCAGGTGAGAAACAGCACTTCACCTTGTGAAATGACCTTGCCTGTTGGCATTGGACCAACCATGTGCTCTGGGTCAGAACACTTTGTCCTTCTGAACATCAGCAGTTATCTTTACTGAACACCTACTGGGAGACAGGTACTTCTCTACACGCACTGAATTCTTATAAGTTTATTATGCAATTTGTTAGTGTTTTGTGTGTGTTAGAGGTGAGGAAACTAGGGTTCAGAAAAAGCAAGCTGCTTACCTGCCTGTTAAGTAAGTTTGTTGTTGTTGTTGTTAAGTGCCATTGAGTCAGTTTCCTCCCACAGTGATTCTGTATAGGATTTCCCAAGGGGTGACTGGTGAGCTTGAACCACCAACCTTGCAGTTCAAACTGACATTGCAGTCCAGAACATTAATCCACAGTGCCACAGCAGACCTCCATGTCGAGTAACTAGTGATGGATAAAACTTCAATGTGAAAGTTGTTTCATTTCAAAGGCTACTACTCTAGAAAATTGCTTTCTGGGTAAATGTTAGTGCCTTCAATCCCTTATGACCAACTGAGCTCACCTAAGGGATAATTTGGTTCTAAACCCTACAAGTATGACCCAGTTGGTTCTGGCTTCAAAATGAGCTCACTTGGCTTCTTCTCCCATCCTCCATCCCTCTCTCCTGCCTGTCAACCCCTGAGCCTTCATTGCCATTCTTGTATGGCCTTTACCATTTGTCTTCAAATCCTGAGTAGCTATCCTTGGTCAATTTCTGAGTTAGTGAGCTTGACAATTGTTTTCATTTGAGAAGGCAAGCCCCTTTGCTGTGTTTGGCTTAAGTTAGCGCAGCAGAGTAGTGATACTGTGGATTTAGCTTTAATCATCGGCACTTGGAGCTGATGTTGGTCTAACTAATAATCCTGTTTAGATTAATATTGCATATTCAAGAGACAGAGCCCACTCTTTCCACCCTCAAGGATGAAGGGCAGTGGCTAGGTGGCTTTCCTCAATAGTAGCAGCCAGTGTGAGCTACACGTATGGATAAATTGCTATTCCCCCAGAGAGTACTGGTTGTAGAAAAGTCTACTAGACACCCTAGCAAGGCACTAATCTATTCCTGCTAGTAAAATCATTCTATCTGGACTTTTGACAACTCAGTTTGTTTGGTGGGTAGATGGGTTTCACCATACCTACGATGATTGCCTGAAGGACGACAGTGAGGTGTCTGAAAATAAGATGAAAATCAAACTGTAGATATAGCCATGAAGATTTATAGTCTAATTTGAAAATAAAAAAGAAAAATAACAACCAAAAAACATTCATTTTAAATTAAAACAGTGATGAGGAGATATCTGGAGGATCATATCCAATATGTCCTCAATACAAATGGAGTTTTCTGGTGACTGATTTATTTGCATGGCCATGTTTTTATTCATTACTGAAAATAGTGTGGTTCTGTGGGGAAAGAGTTGGAGAAACATAAATTAATGGTGTATTTGTTGTAATTAAATCATTATAATACAGCTTTCAACATACTGATAAAACCCAAACTAAGATTAGACCAAAACCTCAAGCACAAGGTATTTCCTCACATCTGTAACTTTATATCTGGTAAATTAAAAAAAAAGATTGTATTGTTCTACCATCTAATCTCAAACAAGGCTCCCAAATGCAGGTCAGTGACTTCTGGTTTTCAATAATACCATGAAAGATTATTTGACATTGATATTTGACATTGATTATTTGACATTGATAGTTCTGAAAACCCACAGAAATTTATGACACCATGTTCTTCTCCAGTCTCTATTGAAGGCCTTAAGTGCAATTATTGAAGTGGGGTAGACACAGGAGAAATGTAATTCCCTTATATTTCAGATAACTCTAGATAACCTGCAAGTTTGCCTGGCACACCTCCCTTCCACTTGATCCTTCACTTTCTTTTTTATGTACGTTTTTCCATTTCTCTGCTAAGTTCCTTAGTCTTAGTACCCACTTTGTTGTCCTTCCCTTTGCTTCAGTTCATTAGCACTTCCTTTTGGACTATGCTTACCACAGGTGATAGTAATCCATAGGAATCAGGAATAAGTGCTTTACTGGTGTTACAACAGGCAACAGAATGTCAAGGATTGCTTGGGAAATTTTCAGTTTCTCATTGCATTTTCTTTGGTTTCTTCTTATGCTTATATAGTATCTATGCTGTGAACGTACCTTCGGCTGGTGAAAGGCCAAGAGTCTTACTTCCCAGAAAGCATACCCCAATCACTTAGAGTCTCATCTTGCTATCAACATGTGGTCTATAAGTCAGCAGCAGCTCTTGGGAGTTTGTTAGAAATGCAGAATGTAAAGTTCCTTCCCAAAGGCACTAACATAGAATCTGCATTTTAACAACCTATAAGGAACTGGTATGCATGTTCCTTATTTGAAAAACAGGAGAACTTGCATAGCTGGCGGGAGGAGGTTAACATGAACTAAACAACAATACTTCAGACTTGTCTTTTCCTTGAGAATATTTCATGAGTTTATTTTATTATAAATTGATTAGATGATGGTACTCTAAGATGCCCTACCAATTTCCACATTTTCCTTGTTTTTTAGCTGAAAGATAGTAGAATTCATATGAGTTAGGTGAGTAACATTAGAGTTAGTATGAGATCATAAGAGTCATTGTTAATATTCCTTTGGATGAAAAGGAAAGCCAAGTAACTATTCTGCTGACAAGGAGAAGAGGGATTAACTGATTAAGAGGCAGCCAAGTGATATGCTTAGAGATGTTTCTTGGATATGTGAGAAAGCAAATCATTTTGTGATTATTAACCAAGAGTGTTTGCTTTCATCATTAGTTGTTTAAGAAGGCAAAAAGACTATTTATTTTGTCTACGTACAAAGATATTTATGTCCTCCTTACTCTTTCCCCTGCAAACCAGCAAATGTTTGGTGAGAATTGACTGTATGCCATATGCTGGTGATATGCACAAAAACGTAAAGGAGCAGGTTTAATAGCACTTCTACCAATGTAGTGAATTTTTATTTCACAACCTTGTTATGTCTAATATGAAGATTAAAACAAGCCCTGGTGCATAGTGTTGGGCTGCTAATCACAATGTTGGTGGTTCAAGTTCACCATTCACTCCAGAAGGGAAAGATGAGGCTTTTTGCTCCTGTAAAGATTTAGTCTCAGAAACCATAAGGAACAGGTTTGCTGTGCCCTACAGGGTCACTATGAGTTGGAACCTTTTAATTCCAACACTGTGTGAGGGTATTTTTGACTTAATGAATGTGAGAAATGTTGTTGATACCAACAAACACTCAAGTAATCCAGTCTGTGCTCATTTTAGCAAGAGTGATGATTTCTTTATTTGATTTTGCAAAGCCGGGCACCCAACCCAGTAGACATGGGTAGATGCACTGCGTGGCCAGCCAGCAAACAGTTTTATTCCCCAGTCTTGAAAAAGCCCCTCCTCCATTTCCCCTTTTTCTGGGTACTATGAAGGAGTCCTGGTGTGACGCTGTAGATAACCTGCCAGACTGCAAAGCCGTTTGAACTGCAAAGCCATTTGCATTGCAAGGATGGCAGTTCAAACTCACCAGCTACTTCTCAGAAACTCTATACAGGGTTGTTATGGGTTGAAACAGACTCACAACAATGAAGTTTTCAATCTGCCCCAAAGGTCACCTAACATTTCTTACTGGGAACATTCTCATTTAAAGTTAGGTTCCCCCCTTCCCATTAGCTGCCCCTATTTCCTTGATGGCTGTATTCTTATTTTAAAGTATCTAGCTGGTCAAACTAGTACTTCCCCTCCCCTGAGTTCCTTTTGTTATGCTAGCCTGCTACCCCCAAGATGCCCCTCATTCCTGAAGATGGACAAAACCAACAAGAGTTATTTCTTACATGAAGATGAAAATTATCTCTGCTCAGCATTCCTCTTTTGGCCTCTTTCTTATTCCACATGATTCCAAATTGCCCCATGAAAGGGGTAGGCACATGGCCCTGACAGTTGAGTCTTAATGAAATGGATGATCTATCTAAGCAGAGTCAACTGATGTCTTTGTCAATGACTAATAAGCCCACTGAGGAAGTGAAAATCTCTTTGTTGTTTACTGAGCCAATGAGATATAAGAGCCATACTCCTTTGTAGCTGTGTGTTGATGTTTCCTGTCATGTTAAAAACAAATGTAAAAAGGCTTTGTTATTTGAAATCAAGTGGAAGGAAGCAGAAGTAAGAGATAGGTACAGAACTCTGTGAAAACACCTACTCTATTTCCCAAACATGAATCAATAAAGTCTTAATTTATTTTAGTTAATTTATTTATTTTGCTTAAGTTAAGGAGCTTAGGTAGCATATTGGTTACGAATCGGGCTGTGAACCGCGAGGTCAGCAGTTCGAAACTACCAGCTGTTCCTCAGGAGAAAGATGAGGATTTCTGCTCCCATAAAGATTTACAGCCTCGGAAACCCTGTACAGGGTTGCTATGGGTCGGAACTGACTCCACAGCACATAACAGCAGCTTAAGTTAGTTTCTTCAATGTGCTAGGACTAATGGAGAACTCATTAAAAGAGCGGGATCTACAAAACTAGGAGGATATGGTAGTGCCCATCTAGATAATTTAGAAAGAGAAGATCTGAGACCTGACAGGGGAAGTTTTGGTAGGGACATTGGTACCCTTTGGGTTGCTGACCTATATTGCTAATTGACTGACCCTGGTCATTCCTCCTGGGAACCTGCTAATCAAAAGACTGGAGAATGGAATGAGACAGGTAAAAGTTCATCTTCAGCTCAGCCATTTTCTAGGAATGTGGTATTTGACTAACTTACTGAACATTTGCTATAATCACACCTTCAGAATGTTATGGGAATTCACTGAAATAATGTAAGAATTGTATTGTTATATAACACAAATAGACTCTCATTTATTAGTTCTTAACTTCTTTCATAAAGGATTCTAAGTAGTTTATGATCAGAAAACATACTATAAAATGATGGAAAAAGATAGATGCTTAAAGAGGGTGTAGTATAATTGTTACGAGATGGGTTGCTAACCTCAAGGTCAGCAGTTTGAAATTACCAGCCATTCCATGGAAGAAAGGTGAGGCTTTCTGCTCCTGTAAAGATTTACAGCTTCAGACACCCTATGCAGGGTCACTATGAGTATGAAGCAACTCCACAGCATACTCCCACCACCACCACCAAGCATATAAGTAATAGAAGAATAAGATTAAGGATAGAAGGCACACACACACACACACACACAAAAGCAATATGTAAAAACCTATAATATTGTGAGAATTGTTTCAGGTTTGGTTCTGAGCCTCTGACAGCTTGACAAAAGACCTAATGGGGAGCGGGGGATACTCATAATTCTCAATATCAAAATGAAAGAAATATGTAAGTTATTTTCCAAAGAAGTAAAGCAATCTTTAATAAGAATTTCTAATATGGGTTTCAAATAGAAAGAGAGTCATTGACTAGTATGACAGACGACATCCCTACACAACCTAATGTTGATAATGGGTCTTTCATGATCCATTGATGAAAACCAAAGGTATAATGTTAATGTCTATTCTAGGGAAACAGATTCTATGGGCCAGATGAACCTGTGGATGATGGAATGTGGAGGGTCTAGAGTATGCGATGAGCTTTTCAAAGGCTTGCTCCTGACTATCTGTAATAGTTGAAGTGAGTGAAAATATAAATATAAATGTCATTGAGTCCTTTTGTTTGAAGTTCAAAGCTCATGGCAGTTTTCAACTCCATTTTTCACTGGGTCCTTCTTCAAATCTAGTTAAGTTGTGGCTTGGCACATCTTCAGCCCTACTATAACATATTTCCAGTATGTTGATGCCTAGTTTGAGTGTCTAATATTCCCTATTTTTCTGCTCATTGGACTCTCCTAGGTTCACTGTGATCCAGTGTAGGAAAACCCACATGATTCTTAATGAAGACCTTCAGGAACTTTAGGGAATTTTAATTTTCAGACAGGTACATTTCTTTAACATAATTTCAAAAATTACAATCAGAAAAAACCATTAGAGAGAGTAAAATGAAAGTGCCTTGTTTAATCAATTCCCTGCTTATGGAGATTCATGGGCATCCTGTCCAACCAGTTCCCCGTCACAAAGCAAGGGCAAGGGAGACTAAGCATTTGTGTTGGGAGTTGGCAGGAGAATTCTAAAACAGAAAATGGTTTTTGATGGGGAGTCCATGGGAGTTCTTTAGGCTTGTCTCTGATTTGAATATCATCAGTAATTTAATAATACAAAGAATGTGCTTTCTTGTTTCCTTGTTATAACCACATCATCCTATTTCAGGTATTCTCTTTCCTAGAACGAATGATACTGACTTTTTTCTAGTAGTAGATCAGACCTGGTCATAGACCTAAGGAATGAGAACTTTTTGAATCCCTAAACTAGGCACTGCAGGATAATGTGCTAGACCGGAAGGTTAGTTTGAGCCACAAGGTTAGCAGTTCTAACTCACCAGTCATACTTCAGAAACCCTATACGGGGCTGCTGTAAGTCAGAATCTACTCGATGACACTTAACAACAACAAAAACAAGCTAGATTTTATGAATCTACAGTCACCAATTATAGAAGAATTTCACTATAGATTAGAAATTGTGGCACCTTTTTGCTTACAGTAGACTATTTCAAATCAGAAGGCAATTGCTACAGAAAAAAATCCATATGTTGTAAGTGCAGTATTTATAGAGAAGTTGGCTTTTTAAGGATACAATATAAATATTTAATCAACTGGGTAATAAACATACAGAAACAATTCCCCTGAGTGTTATAAGAAGAAAATAAGCCCCGCCCCCCAAAAAACAACCTCCAAAAAACTGTATGTGCATATGTATTGTTGTTGTTGTTAAGTGCTGTTGAGTTGGTTCCGACCCATAGTGACCCTTTACAGGGTTTCCGAGGGTGTAAATCTTTATGAGAGTAGAAAGCCTCATCTTTCTCCCGCGGAGCGGCTGGTAGTATGTATAATCTTGATTAAATTAGCTGCCTTTGAAAGAACTGTTTCTCTAAATATTTCAGGCAGGAACAGACTATAACAGCAGGGAGGAGAAGCTCAATTGATGGGTACATGACACCATTTAAAACGTGTGGGGAATCACTCTGTCAAACAAGAATGAAGGATTGAAATTAAACAGGTATCAAAATTACATGCTTTCTAGAAGAGTGGCTTACTCTGGAAAATTGACTAGTGGGCAGGGGGTATGAAAGTAAACTGCTGTCTTTGTAATTTCATCCTGTCACCAGGTAACCACATTGTAGTCAACATGCTAATAGCAACATAGGGGCCTGTCTACTGTACACTCTGAAGGAGCCAGATGACAAGCCATCTGGGTTCCTCAGTAAACAATCAAAGGACCCCTCCCAGCACTTAGAACACCAGCAGAATCCCAAAGGGCAGACATTGTCAAGAGCAGTGAAGTTCTTTATATGCAGTATTATTATTTCTAAAATATTCTTCAATGTGAACATAAAAACATAGGATGAATGAAAATAACACATAGATGATGACACCGGGAGAACAAATTGTAGGCAAATCAAATCAGTTGCCCTCAAGTTGACTTTGACGCATGATGACCCCATGTGTATAGGGCTTTCAACGACTGATTTTCCAGAAACAGATCACCAGACCTTTCTTCCAAGGTCTTTCTCAGTGGACTCAATTCTCTATCTTCCTATGAACTGTGAAGTATTTAACGATGTGTACCACTTAAGACTTCAAAGACAAGAAAAACACTATATTTATAGTTTATGGTAGCAACAACTCATTATGATATATCAACAAAGGCCATTGCCCATAAAACTGTGGCAAAGAGGTGCCAGGCTAGAGGCTACATTCCTGCAGCTGTTGAAGCTCCTCCCCGTTCTGCCCACAAAGCCGTTTGAGCAGTACATACTGCTTTTTTGCTATTTCCAGAAAGATCCCCAATATCTACCCCACCACTCCTCATCTGTTTTCCTCAGCCAGTATGACAGAGCCCAGCCAGGGATCAGAAACAGGGGTGTGATATTAAGAAATCTATCTCAGTTCTGGTTCCAGAAAGTTGCTTTAGCTCCCAGAACTCCTTGGCCTGTGCTCACTGCTATCTGAGACCTTTGGACACTTCCTGACAATGTACAAGTCTATCAGTGTACTTTATTTACAGCCAAAAACATTTAAAGAAATATTCTACAGGGCCATTCCACATGGACATTTCAGTTATGCCTTCAAGAGCTATACCAGGCATACCCTGGGTCATGTATACACAGTTCACGATGTTCTGACTCTTATTGTCTCCTGTTCATGGTAAAGCAGAAATTATCAAATATCAACCACATAGGCGGATTAGGTGGGCAGGCCCAGACAACAAGACTTTTCCTTTTGATAAGGAATAAGGAGACATTGGAATCTCTCCCCTGTAAGACACCTGTGATGGTAAATATTATGTGTCAACTTGAATACACCAGGATTGTTATTGGTATTATGTAATTATCATCCATTTTATAATCGTCCAATATAAATGGATATTCTGGCAGTGCTATCTTTCTTGATTCTGCATCCAACTCATTGTCTAACCACCATTCTTCAGAAACCCTATACAGGGTGGCTATGAGTCAGAACGAACTCAGTGGCACTTAAGAACAGCAATAACAATCCATTTCTAAGGAGCACTGCTGGTGCTGTACATAATCATTGGATTGCTAATCACAGGGTCCACAGTTCAAACCTACCAGTTGCTCCATGAGTGAAAGATGAGGCATTCTGCTCCCATAAATAATTACAACCTTGGAAACCCTATACAGGGTCCTGAGTTGGAATTGAATTGATGGCATCTAAAAACAACAAGGTAGCGTAGTGGTTACGAATCGGGCTGCGAACCATAAGGTCAGCAGTTCGAAACTACCAGCTGCTCCGCGGGAGAAAGATGAGGCTTTCTACTCCCGTAAAGATTTACACCCTCGGAAACCCTGTACAG
>NW_006408564.1:9957612-9958270 GCF_000296735.1 Chrysochloris asiatica
GAATTGGCAAAGAACAAGGCACCAGGAATTGATGGAATGAAAATTGAAATCTTTCAAGAAAGTGAGGTGGCACAGGAGGCACTCACTCATCCCTGCCAAGAAATTTGGAAGACCACTATCTGGCTGACTGATTGGAAAAGATCTGTACTTGTGCCCATTCCAAAGAGATGTGACCCAACGGAATGTGGAAATCATCGGACAATCTCTTTAATATCCCATGTGAGTAAAGTTTTACTAAAGGTGATACAGAAACGGCTGCAAGCATACATTGACAGAAAACTTTCAGAGGCTCAAGCCATGGAACGAGGGTTATCATTGCTGATGTCCAATGGATTTTGGCTGAAAGCAGAGAATATCAGATAGATGTTTACCTGTGCTTTATTGACTACGCAAAGGCTTTTGATTTTGTGGATCATGGCAAGCTATGCACAACATTGCGAAGTATGAATATTCCGGAACACTTAATTTTGCTCGTGAGGAATCTGTACATGGACCAAGAGGCAATTGTTTGAATAGAACATGGAAACACTGATTGGTTTAAAATTAAGAAAAGTGTGCAACAAGGTTATATTGTTTCACCATACTTATTCAACCTGTATGCTGGGAAATAATCTGAGAACCTGGGTTCTAGGAAGAAAAACGTGGCATCAGGATTGAA
>NW_006408564.1:9960244-9964892 GCF_000296735.1 Chrysochloris asiatica
CCAGCTGCTCCGCGGGAGAAAGATGAGGCTTTCTACTCCCGTAAAGATTTACACCCTCGGAAACCCTGTACAGGGTCGCTATGGGTCGGAACCGACTTGAAGACACTTAACAACAACAACAACAAAAACAACAAGAACCATCTATTTCTGGCAACTCCAGACTACTTCATATTCCATTTAGAACATTGTTCTCTAACTTATTCCACCATGATACACAGTTTATAGAATAATATCATTATTACATATGTTTAAAAAGTTAATATAAGTTATTCTAGTGATATTTTGGAGTCCTGGTGTGGTGCTGCAGGTTAATGTGCTGGACTGCAAGGTCAGTTTGAATCTCAAGGTCAGTGTTTCAAGCTCATCAGCTGCTCCTTGGAAACCCTATTCAGAGTCGCTGTGAATTGAACTGACTTGAAGACACTTAACAATGACAACAACAGTGATATTTTGAATAAATATAAGAGAAAATGAAACTCAATACTCCTAAAACCAAACAAGAGTGGTGCAAATGGTTAATGAGCTCACCTGCTAACTGAAAGGTTGTAGGTTTGATACCATGCAGAGACCCCTTATGAGAAAACCAGGTGATCTACTTCTGAAAAATCAGAACTTATTCTGATACATTGGGTCACCATGGGTCAGAATCTACATGACAAAAACAAACTACACTGGCACTGCAACCCACTAAACTGATTAATTCCATGACCTTTGTAGTGAGTAACAGCCCCCCACTTTAAAGAAGATGACTGAGTGTCCAGAGATCATGAACAACAGGTAGTTATTCCTCAGAACGAGTAAATACACCCAGTTGCAATCTCTCTCGAAGTTGGTTCTTGTTTGTATTTTGTTCCCTTCCAGGAAAGGTTTAAGTTCATGTAGGTGTGTTGCAAGGGAAGGTTCTCTCAGAGATTCCTCACTCCATTCTTTAACTCCCTGCTCTGTATACTCCAGGTGCACAGATATCTCTTCATTCATTAGGTAAAAAACAATGATTCATATCGTCAAAGATGAAATGTAAGTGCCTATAACTCTTGCTAATACTATACTATAAACTTCATCCAGTTGCTCTTATAAAAGAAACACAGCATCTTTAAAGGTATATCTTCAGTAGAAGACATGCTTTTAAAAAAATTCACACACACACATACACACATACACACACACACAGAAATCTTATAGAAAGGGGGAGTAGGGGTGGTAGAAAAGGAGCTAACTCTAGTTATTAACTTCCTCCTTATCCCCTTGCCTGGCTTTTTCATGTAAGGTAGAAAGAACCAAGCCAGAACTGTTTTAGCTCACCTGGTGTGGCACTGTAGGATAGGCACTGGAGTGAGAACCACAAGGTCAGCAGTTCACACCCACCAACGGCTCCTTGGAAACCCTATACAGGGGCACTTGATGGCACTTAACAACAACAACAACAATGGCCCTATCTGTCTATCGAAAGCAAAGTGTGGGTAGATACAAATGATTTTCAGACATTAGTAGATACATTAGTAGATACTAATGTCTGAAAATCATTTGAATGTGAAAATTTTTCTTACTGGAAATAAAATAATACAGAATGGGCAAAGAAATTGCTATGCATGAGAAAGCATTAGAAAATTTTCAAAATGTGTTGAGTTTCCTACCCTATGTTCTTAAAAGATTATGGAAACTTCAAATAATGTTCTTTTGACTGTATAATGCTATATAGCTATAGTGGCCCATGCTGAAAGTACAAAGCAAATATAATGGGTAAAAACCTTTTTCTCGCTCTTTATATTTCCTCCCTTTTAATGTAATTCTTTCTCTTTTATTATGACCTTTTATCATGTTCTTCTTTGTATTCCTCGTTCACTCTAATTGCTTCCCCACATCAATTTTCTCTGGTTGTGCCATGAGATTATTCAGTTGTCTGTGTATATATTTCTTTGTTTTATCATGTTGTAGCTTTTTAACACTTGTATTTCTGTTTTTTCAAATCCACACAATCTATCATGAATAAAGCAACAAGAACACCATAGACTGGTCTCCTCCACTGTGTACCCCCTCCAAGCACAGATTTGTAATTATGTGAAACTCATTTTAATTAAGATTTTTCTGAATCTCACTCTGGCAAATTACATTTGTTTTATGGAACCACTTTTAATTGCAGTAGCTTTGTAATCCTGTCTTTCTTTAGCACAACTGACAGATTTATTTTTCTATATTACAACTATAACATACTTATTTTGATGCCTGTGGAAAGTCTTGTTGTTTAGAATTCAGAATTCAGAAGTGAGAACTGCACATATATCATCGCACCTCATCTTCATAACCCATCTGCTATCACTTGAAGAAAATACCATTGGTTTAACAGCAACAATATGCTAGGCATCTTCGAGAATGTCCAGTGTTCTTGAGTGAGATCCTTCATTTGGAGGGCACCATCTAAAATAGGGAGTCCTGGTGTGGTGTTGCAGAATAATGCACTGGGCCACAAAGTCAGTTTGAACTGCAAGATCAGTAGTTCAAACTCACCAGCCACTCCTTGGAAATCCTATACGAGGTCATGCTGAGGCATCGCTGACTCGACAGTACTTAACGACAACAAAATCCAAAATAGAAAGAGCCCTGGTAAAGTACTGGGTTCTGAGCTGGGCTACTAATGGAAAGGTCAGCAGTTCAAATCTACCAGCTGCTCTGCAGAAGAAAGATGAGGTTTTCTGTTCATATAAAGACTACAGTCTTGGAAACCCTATGCAGGTTGGTTATTAGTCAGAACTGGCTCGATGGCACACTACCACCACTACCACAATGGAGAGAAACTGAAAGCATTCCATCTGTGAACAGGAACCCGATGAGGATGCCACTTATCAATACTCCTATTCAATATTTTATTGAAAGTCTTAGTCAGAGTTTTAAGACAAGAAAAGGAACTTAAAGGCACCAAAAGAGGATAAAAAGAAGTAAAACTCTCTCTATTTGCAGATGATAGGCTCCTATACATAGAAAATCCCAAAGACTCAATAAGAAAATTATTGGAATTCATTGAAAGATTCAGCATGTGAGACTCAAGAGAGTAGCTGCTTATTCACTAAGTATCCAAAACGGTGCTTGAGACATAGTTGGCGACCCCAACACGTGTTAGAAAAGGCTTTAGGCCAGAAAATCTGGAGTTTGTATCATGAATTAACTCTGTGATGATAGAACTTGTCACAGCATTTATAATATACTTCCTCTAAAATATGAGATTAATAATTATATGTCACAGTTTATTTTTAAAATCAGCAGATATAAAGAATAAGAAAACACAGAACAACATAACATATTTTAAGGATTGTATGTATCTAATACCATGTTGTTTGTATTACAATCTTTCTTTTTTATTTCTTCAAGCTGTACAATTCCACAGTTCAGGGTCAGCTCATTCATCATGTCCAAGATAAGTCTCTTGTGAATCTTTTATTTGGGCCAGTATTTCTAAATGGATTAAGTACCATTTTCCTCCCTACCACTCTCACACATACCATGTCCTGTAACACATGCTCAGGAAAAAAGTAATGTTATTTTCTTCCTAACTTGACATAGAGATCCAAGTATGATGGATTCTTGTATAGAATGGATTATTTGTGCAGCATGCAGGTCAGTGTTACATAAAGACTATTTGGAAACTTTTCAAATTTCAGCTCATTAGCAGGCCTATATGTTACATGGATTCTTAGGATTGATGGGTGGTAGTGGTGGTGGTGGTGGTGGTTGTGTGCCACTGACTTGGTGGACCCAACAGTTGGTGGAACTGAGTTGGAACTCATAGGGTTTCCAGGGCTGTAAACCTTTAAACCACCACTCATCTGTCAGTTTGTCATACTGTGGTGACTTGTGAGTTGCTGTGATTCTGAAAGCTATGCTACCAATATTTTAAATACCAGCAGGGTCAACCATGGTGGACAGGTTTCAGATGAGCTTCCAGAGAAGACAGACTAGGAAGAAGGAGTGACAAACTACTTCTGGATATTTAGTCACTTAAAACCCTATGAATAGCAGAGAAACACTGTCAGATATAGTGCCCCAAATGAGCCCTTCAGGTTGGAAAACATTCAAAATATGACTGAGGAAGAGCTACCTCCTCAAAGTAGAGTTGACCATGATGACATGAATGGAGTAAAGCCTGTGGGAGTAAAGCCCATGGGACCTTCATTTGCTGATGGGGCACCTCAAAATGAAGAGAAAAAGCTGTAAATATCCATTGAAAATCGGAACATGGAATGTACGAAGTATGAATCTGGGTAAATTGAAAGTTGTCAGAAATGAAATGGAACACATAAATATTGATATCTTAGGCATTAGTGAGCTGAAATGGACTGGTATTAGCCATTTTGAATCTGATGACCACATGGTTTACTATGCCAGAAATGACAAATTGAAGAGGAATGGTGCTGCATTCATTGTCAAAAAGAACATATCCAAATCAATCATGAGGTACAACGCTGTCTGTGACAGGATAATACCCATGCGCCTACACACCAACTAGTAAAGCCAGTGAAGACGAAGTAGAAGAATTCTATCAACTTCTTCAATCTGAAATTGATCAAACATGCAATCAAGATGTATTGATCATTACTGGTGATTGGAATGCAAAGGTTGGGAACAAAGAGGAAGGATCAGTATTGGAAAATATGGC
>NW_006408564.1:9966537-9976176 GCF_000296735.1 Chrysochloris asiatica
ATCAACACTCATGGAAGCAGCAGTCAAGAAATCAAATGACGGATTGCATTAGACAAATCTGCACAAGACCTTTTTAAAGTGTTTGAAAGCAAAGATGTCAGCTTGAGGACTAAGGTGCACCTGACTCAAGCCATGGTATTTTCAATCACCTCATATGCATGAGAAAGCTGGACAGTAAATAAGGAAGACTGTAGAAGAATTGATGCCTTTGAGTTATGGTGTTGGAGGAGACTATTGAAAGTGCTATGGGCTGCCAAAAGACCCAACAGATCTGTGTTGGAAGAAGTGAAGCTAGAATGCTCCTTGGAGGCCAACATGGCCAAACTTCGTCTCTTGTACTTCGGACATATTGTCAGGAGGCACCAGTCACTGGAGAAGGATATCATGTTTGGTAAAATAGAGGGTAAGAGAAAAAGTGGAAGACCCCCAATGAGATGGATTGGCTAGGTGGCAGCATTGATGGACTCAAGCGTGGCAACAGTAGTGAGGTTGGCCCAGGTTCAGGCAGTGGTTCCTTCTTCTGTGTATAGGGTCACTATGAGTTGGTACTGACTCGTTGGCACCTAACAACAACAACAGTAAACCTTTAAAGGAGCAGAAAGCCTAATCTTTCTCCAATGGAGTGACTGGTAATTTTGAACTCTGATCTTTTGGTTAGCAGCCCAATTTATGACTCACTAGTAGTCCTGGTATGGCACTGTGGGCTAATGAGCCAAACTGCAGTCATTTGAACTGTAAGTTTGGTGGTTCAAGCTCACCAGATGGTCCTTGAAACCCTATACAGGGTTACTATGGGTCAGAAAAGACTCAATGGCTCTTAACAACAACAGTGTTACCAGGGGTCCTTCTAAGTGAGTCTAAATGTCACTGTCCTCTTAGGAGGCTACATGGGTGATGTAGCAGTTCAAGAAAATGCATACCTGTGAGTAAATTTCTCCAAAGTGAGAACTGTAGAGAGCTAGCACCAGGGTGTCTTTTCAACATGCAACTATGGATTATAAAATGCTTCTGAAGGAAAGATGCTGAGAAGAATGGAAGAAAAGCCTATCATGCTATAATATAGTTTCTAGGTCCTTAAGGAGGAGTAGGAAGAAGGTTAAGAGCCTTGTGGCACAGTGAGTTACATGTTGGACTGACAACGGCAAGTTCACCAGCCACTCAACAGAAAAAAGAGGTTTTCTGCTCCTGTTAAGATTTGTAGCCTTGGAAACCCTACACATGGTCTCTATGAGTTAGAACTGACTCCAATGCACATAACAATAATAACAACAAGGAGAAGGTTGGGAATTCCCTAGAACACAAAGACATGGGCGTGTACACATTGCCACTCAAATTCAACAATACTTTAAGTGGTCACCCAGAAATAGTGAGCAAAATAATGCACACTGAGAAATCCGTCCTTCATTTATTCTACTCTGGTTCAACTATCTCTTTCACCGGTCTTTCTTGAATTGTGGAAGGTGGCTTTTCTTTAGAACAAAGCACTGCCCTTGCATTGCAGTGGAAATATTCTAAGCTACGTTACCTTAGCTGTTCTCTGTCGATAACACAATATTAGATTGCACCTGCCTAGGTCGGAACTTGTCTTTTCTCTTGATGATAACTATTTTCAAAGGCAGTGTTCTCATAGTGGTTATTGAAATCCACCACCGATAGCAAAATCAGGATAAGGATGATAGTTAAAATCCAGTTCAGAATAATTTGGTTTATTCCAAATTCCCAGCAGCTGATGTTATTGTTAAGTGACGTCAAGTTGCTTCTGATTCATAGTGATCCTATATAGGATTTCCAAGGAGCAGCTGGTGAGTTTGAATTGCCAAACTTGTGGTTCAAACTGACTTGGTGGTACAGTGCTTACCCTACAGTGTTACAATCCAGGGGCACTTAGTAACTTGTGCCTTCTGGCATAAATCTCAGAGGTGCATTATATAAGGGCAGGAAGAAGAAAGGGAGTAGAGGTTGGCACAATGAAAGATTATCAAATAAAGCACAATCTAAAATACAGTTTAATTAGAATTTCACAAAACATAACAGATATTTTTTTGGAATAAGTTTGTTCCATGCAATGCTTGGCCAAGAGGGGAGACCCAGAAGTGACAGGCCTCCAACATTACTTGGGATTTGGGATGTGTTCACAATTGAATCAGAAGGAGTAAAGAAAAAATGTGTTGATACCAGTAACAAAAGGAAAATTTAAAACTATCACAGTCACTACATTTGGAATGGTAAAAATTAGACTGGTGGAAAAAAATCTTTATTTTAACCTCTGAATGTTTTTACTTGTTTTGTTTAATTCCTAAAATTTGAAGAATTTGTCTTTTAGTACTTTTACTATGAGACTTTCTGTAAAACTTTATAGCCTCAGAAACCCTATAAAGGGTTCATACGAGTAGGAACCGACTCAAAGGCACTTAACAACAATAACAAATTCCCCCTCCTCCTCAGGGCCCAGAGACCCAATCAGGGACTTTCCCTACTTGCTCTAGTCTCTCACCCAGAAGCCCCTCCAAGGACCACAGCCTCCAGGATGAGGTGCCCACTATTCACCCAATACTACTCCTGTTCCCGTGAACTTCTGAGCTCTTCCCCACACTCACAGGAGCCATTCCCAACCACAGACCTCCCTCCACATATTCACACCCTCAGAGGCCCAGTACCAGGACTACAGGGCTTCCTCCCTCTCCCCCTGGTGCTCTTGCAGGCGCTCATCCCTCCCACACCACAGGTCAGCCCATAGAACCCATCCATGGTAGTGGGCACCTCCAGTCTACTCTGTTTGCTGCCCTTCACACTACCCCCAGGCTAAGTTCATGGCCACAGCCTCATGTTCCTGCATCCCCATGCCCACCCCACCCTCTTCCTGCATCTCTGGACCCACTCACCACTAATCCTCCTATGTGAAATTCATTCAGCCTTAGAAGCTGCTGTGGGTCCCAGCTGACAACCTAGACAGCCTGTGACTGGTCACTGTGTGGCTACTGTCCCTGAAAACCAATGTGAGTCAGCCATGTTCCTCCTGCATGTCCACTAGGGGACCCTAGTCTGCCTAGCCCAGCAAACTCACCTCCCTGAAACCACATGACCTGCTCTTAAGATAGTCCTGCTCTTGGTACCCATTCACACAGTCCCCAGGCCAGCTCTTGACACCTAGTCCCTGAGGGAGGGGGAGTGAACCCCTTGGTGCCTCCTCTGACTTTTGTCTTTGGTCATTGTCATCATAGCCACCCCACTGCCATAAAAGATTCCCTATTGTCCCCGATAGAAGATATCAAATAATGAGATCGTCAGTGGCTGAAAAGTAGGTGTATTTGAATATGGTATAAAAAAAAGTTCACTACTTCTGACCCACAAATAAAATCAAAGATAATATTTGAACATTTCATGATGCAGTTGTCTCCCAGGCTTCCAAGAGGGAAATCTGGGCATTTTGAATAGAAATACAGATAGCACCTCTATTTCTCTTGCCTACCTCAGATTTGAGTTCACCTTAATTTTTCCTACTATCTCAGAAGTAGATCCTGGCCAGCATCTGTTGCTTCATTACCAAATGTGATCTCCTTCAGTGTGCTGTACAGTTTAGTGTTTTCCCTCGGGTGAAAGGGTGAAGCGTCTCGTTTCAATAGCTTGTGAGCAGAGATTGTACCTGAATAGCAACCCTGGTGTTCATCTGCCCGCAGTTTCAGTGGGAAAGGATCAATCTAGCATATAAAAGCAGGCACAGATAAATTGCTAAACACTGTAGTACAATGATGGCATACATCTCTGAAATGAGAATCTTGAAAATCAATAAGAATTGAAATTGAAAAAGGAAGAATTGTAGCTGTCAAAATGCAGAATGTCAGTGGGCTATTCAAGTTGAGGTCCGTTCTGCCTTCTCTGATGCCCAAGAGAATCATCTGTTAAGAAAAGTTGTATCTAGGGTGACCTTTGTCATGTCTCCTTGAAATAACTATAAGTCTCAGCCTAGGGGCTGGATTCTCCTCCTAAATCGTAATTGACTTACACATTATGATAGGTGCACGTGTTGGGGAACATTCTCCTCGCTGAAGGAACGGTGTCCCAGGCGGAGGTGAAAGATGGCAATCAGAGGCTTCTACAGAGCTAGGGTCCCTATATAGTGAATCCAGCATAGACCAGAAGGACTGCAGTTGGGGATCAATTTTGCAACTTATTATCTGTCTCTATATTTTAGATCTGAAATCCTGGAAATCAAGGACGTTACTACCAATATCACAATAATAATATGCACCATTTATTTAGCCTTTGTATTTACCTAGCGCTGTGCAAAGTATTTAAGCATTCTTTTATGATGACAATGATGGTGATAAAGCTGATAATTGTTGTTGTTAAATGCCTCTGAGTCATACAACCATGTATAGGGTTTCTGAGGAGCAGCTAGTGGGTTTGAATTGCTGACCTTGTGGTTCCCAGTCCAGTTCTGATCCTACAGTGCCACACTAGAAGTCCGGATTATAGTTAATAAGCTGAGAATAGTTAATTTTTTTGAGTCTGTATTAACAGTCATTACACATCATGATGTTAAGACCTTCTGACAACCCTGTGAAGTATGTGCTATTATTATCCACATTTTATAGATAATGGAAATGAAACTTAAGAAGGGTTGAGTACCTCGCCCACCATCACATAGTAAATAAGGGGCTGAGCTAGAATAGGAAGCCCAGTTTGTCTAGTTCTAGAACTTTTCTGTATATTTTAGAACCCCCAGCAGTTTATAATTTGGCTTCCTTTAATGCTCTTTGCTTCTAATTCTATGATTCTGCAAATTCTTGATCTTCAAATATAGGAAGTCTTCCTCATGTCCAGTCTACTTGCACCTTTTAATTTCTTGGACATGTTTCTTTTTCACCAAAGAAGAGATGAAATGCTCTCTTTGGCATTGAGAAATCCATTTTAAAAAGAAAAAAACCTAAAAAATTTCTCCATGTGCTTCAGATATGTGGGTTTTTGTTTCTGTTTTTTACTAATATATAAATTCACCACTATATGTATGTGCTGAAAGGATGTTTTAAATTTTGTCCACATGTATGACTGAAAACAAAAATCCATTGTTCAAGAAACTCGCGAAGAGTACAGGGAACCACAAGATACAGTGGAGAAAGAATTTGCCACAAACTGGGAGACCAGAACCCTCACTTGTCTCTCAGGAGATGTAATTCAAACTTTCCTTTTTAAAATGAATCTTTTTTTTTTTTTAGCACTTCCATTTTTAAAAAATGAATCTCTCTCT
This sequence comes from Chrysochloris asiatica, assembly GCF_000296735.1. NCBI lineage: Eukaryota > Metazoa > Chordata > Mammalia > Afrosoricida > Chrysochloridae > Chrysochloris > Chrysochloris asiatica. The sequence goes on from NW_006408564.1 coordinate 9,971,786, forward strand.
TTTTTAAAAAAAATACTTCCATTTTCAGAAAGATTATGTTAAAGGGATATATCTGTCTGCATTGGCTACTATAAGATGTAACGAATTAGCAGATTTGTTCAAGAGAAAAATTTTGCCTTTTTGAGGCACATTCAACAGTGTAATTCATAGACTAATACCATCAATTCCTCTGGCAAATTGTTTTTGAAATATGTATTATCAGCAACTTGAAGATAAAGGAGATAATGCTCAAAACACATACTTTCATGAGCTTAGCCTTTACTATTCACATCTAAGGTTTCAGGGATAAAATTCACTAAAGCAGCATTTCTCTAGTCTTAATGTGCAGACAAATCACCTGTGGACCTGATCAAAATGCAGACTGTGATTCAACAGGTCTGAGGTGGGACCTGAGACTGCATTTTCCCCAGGAGATGCCAATACAGCTAATCAGAGATTCACACTTTGAGGAACGTGGGTCCCTAGTAGAGTATAGATTTTTCTACCATGAAGAATATATAAAGAACATTATATATGTATTAGGCATCACATCAATAGGATTTAAAATAAACAACTCTTTGTTTACTTGTCTGCTTTCCAAGATACAGCTGAACTAGTTACATAGGCCTAGATTTTCAATTTTTCTGAAATGCAAACTAGACTCTAAGCTGGTTGCTGCTAATTTGAATTAATAAGATCCAAAGGGTTTAGACACGGGGATCAGCTTTCCTTGCTTATGATGAGCCAAAGATTCTGAGGCTGAGTCTTGTAATGTTGACAGCAATTAGATGGCCAACGTAAATCAATAACTTGTTTTGAAATCCTGTTTTTTCTACTATTGTTAAGTGCCATCAAGTTGGTTCTGACTCATGGTGACCCAGTATAGGGTTTCTGAGGAGCAACTGGAGAGTTTGAACTGCCAACATTGTGGTTAGCAGTCTGGTGCTTATCCTACAGCCCCACTTAAAAATGTTGTTGTTGTCGTTAGGTGCCATTGAGTCGGTATGGACCAATAGCGACCTTAAGCACAGCAGAACGAAACACTGCCTGACCCTGGACCAACCTCACTGTTGTTGACATGCTTGAGTCCACTGATGCTGCCACTAGGCGAATCCATCTCGTTGGGGGTCTTCTTCTTTTCCTCTGACCCTCCACCTTACCAAACATGATATCCTTCTTCAGCCACTGCACCCTCCTGATAATATGTCCAAAGTATGAGAGACGAAGTTTGGTCATCTTGGCTTCTAAGGAGCACTCTGGCTGCACTTCTTCCAAGACAGATCTATTGGTTCTTTTGGCAGCCCATGGCACTTTTAATATTCTCCTCCAACAACATAACTCAAAGGCATCAATTCTTCTACGGTCTTCCTTATTCACTGTCCAGCTATTGCATGCATATGAGGTTATTGAAAATACCATGGCTTGGGTCAGGCAAATCTTAGTCCTCAAGCTGTCATCTTTGCTCTTCAACACTTTAAAAAGGTTTTGGGCAGCAGATTTGCTTAATGCAATATGTCGTTTGATCTCTTGACTGCTGCTTCCATGAGTGCTGATAGTTGATCCAAGAAAAATGAAGTCCTTGACGACTTCAATCTTTTTTTCCATTGGTAAGAATGTTGTTTATTGGTCCAGTGGTGAGGATTTTTGTTTTCTTTACATAGAGATGTAATCCGTACTGAAGGCTGTGCTCTTTGATCTTCATCAGTAAATGTTTTAAGTTCTCTTCACTTTCAGAAAGCAAGGTTGTATCATCTGCATGTCGCAGGTTGTTCATGAGTCTTCCTCCAACTGGTTTTGCAGAATTCTATCATGCATTCTCCAGCATCATTTCTATCACCAGGGCCAGATTTTCCAACTACTGATCCTTCCTCTTTGTTTCCAACCTTTGCATTCCAATCACTACTAATTTGAAGTGTCTATCCTTCTTCTCTTTCTTCCTTTATTTCCTTGCTTTCCGTCTTTCCACTAGACTTCTCTCACATATGTTATGAAAACTAACATAATGGCTGTTGTGAAGTGCAGCTGAGTTGTTCCAATTCATTCCCACCCTGTATAAGGTTTCCAAGGAGCAGTCGGTGAGTTTGAACCACTGACTTTATGGTTCAAACTGACTTTGTGGTCTAGTGCTTTATTCCACAGCACCACACCAGTAGCACTTCAAATGTTTAATATTTGAGTAAAATAATATTTGCAAGTACCACCTGAATATGCTACTGCATTTTCGTCCTTGTTAAAATATGGTTTACAGAGGAGAAATCTGGAAAACACTGCCTTGGCCAGGAAATCAAGGTTAGCATGATCAGTGATGAGTCATATTGATAACAGTGTGCACCCCTTAATATGAGATCATGAAAAGGGCACTCATGTCTTGGGTATTTTTACCTTAAACTCCTAACTCCTGTGTAATAATGAGAAAACCATCAGATAAACCTCAATTAAGGAACATTCTATAAAATACCTGATCAGAACTTCTCAAAAATGTCCAGTTTATAAAACAAATAAACAAGGAAAGACTGAGTACTAATGAGACGTTGTATGTAAGTCAGTGCAATGTGAGCACCTAGACTGGATCCTAGAATAGAAACATGACATTATGGAAAAGCTTTTGAATCATGTCTGGAATTTCATTAATAGTAATGTATCACTGATGATTTCCTTCTTTTGATAAATGTACCAGAGCAATTTGGTGACAATAGGGTAAACTGAACTGGTTGAGGGGTATTCAGGAACTCTCTGTTATCTCTGCAACTTTTCTGAAAATCAGAAATGATTCCAAATTGCAAAGTTCAAATTGCAAACTTTGTAAAATTTGGTTTTCAAAACAGGGGGTGAAAGTATGAAAGGAACACTGGACTGTATTCTTCAAAGTCAACATTTTTCCATTTAAAGTGTGTGTGTGGGTGTGTGTTTGGAAATGTGTCTTTTGCTAATGATGCACTGAGAAAATAAAACAGCGCAAAAATCAAAGACAACCACTGGTGAAAACCAAACACAAGAACATGCCAGTCCCAAAAGCCTGGTGTCTTTAAGAAAAGTTCTTAGTCATGAAAATAATTCCAGATTAGCTGACATTTACCAAATTGATTTAAAAGGAGACAAAGTCTAGAGAGGAACCATTGAAAATATTGTTGAGTGACTAATCCCAAGTTGGATCCCAATGGAGGAAATTGGAGAGGTCCATTAGGCAGACAAGGCTGCCCATTTCCTCGTAGTAATCGACCGTGGCGATGCCCTTGCTCTGTGCATGTGCCACTGGAGAAGCACCCCTGCCTGAATCAAGTTAAGTGGAAACATTACAATCAATAAAAGACACTCTATTTTCCATTTGCTCATTTTTTTAAGGGGTTTATTTTGTAACAGCACAAGAAGGATTCAATTTAATATCAATTTACTTTCTGGGTGGGGAGAGGACTTCCAATATTGACTTTTGGGGCCTGATAAAGTTTGTGACAAGGCTGGGTTTGCTAGTATTTTGACCAAAGTGCAACCACATCCTTGAAGGATCCAGGATAAGCAGGGGTTCAGCATCACTTCATGATACTAGAACCCCTTCTAATACAGTATCAAACTCAAAAGTGAATGCCAATTAAGATAGTGAACCAGCTAATCAAGGACCCTGCTCCTAGATTTCAGTTGCCCAGAGTTTATCCAGATTGGGTTTTCTTTCTTCTATACTTAATAGGGCTAGCATTCGTGGTCCTCAGCCACTTATACGATTCTTACACTGACATATCTAATAGTGACTTAATTGATAGCTTTTAAAGCATTATTTGATTGTTGACCTTGCATCTTTTTGTTTCTAAGTTTGGTTTTTGAGTTTGCAATGGTGATGGCTGTTGTTGTTGTGAGGTGCCATCGAATTGGTACTGACTCATGGAGACCCTATGTACAATGGAATGAAACACTGTCCAGTCCTGGGCCAGCCTCACAATTGTTGCCATACTTGAATTGAGCCCATTGATGCTGTGAAATTGGCCAATCCATCTCACTGGGGTTCTTCCTTATTTTCTCTGACCCTCCACATTACCAAACATGATATATATATATGTATTCCTAAGTAAAATATTGTGTGGATCATGACAAGCTATGGACAGCATTGTGAAGTATGAGTATTCCTGAACACTTAATTGTACACATGAGGAATCTGTACATGGACAAAGAGGCAGTTTTTTAATAGAACATGGGAACACTGAATGGTTTAAAATTAAGAAAGGTGTGTGACAAGGTTGTATTCTTTCACCAGACTTATTCATAGAACCCAGCTTCTCATATTATTTGCTCAGCATACAGGTTGTTCAGGAATACTCATACTTCACAATGCTGTCCATAGCTTGTCATGATCCACACAATTGAAAGCCTTTGCATGGACAATAAAGCACTGATGATGATGGTGACAGTGGTGATATGTTATA
>NW_006408564.1:9976276-9984973 GCF_000296735.1 Chrysochloris asiatica
TTTTGTATCCCTTCCTTTCCCACCTTGGTAAAAGTAATGAGATGGACATGGATTTACTATTACATTTTGGGTTTTGAGTACATTTAGTGTATGTAGGAATCCTGGTGTGGCACTGTAGGATGAACACTCTGTTGTAATGTCAGTTTGAATCACAAGGTCAGCAGTTCAAACTCATTAGTCACTTCTTGGAAACCCTATACAGGGTCGCTATGAGTCGGAAATGACTCGATGACACTTAACAACAATAAGTATATGTAGGAGGTTATTTACAAAGAAGGTGGAGATCATTCCTGTCATACATGTATGCATATTTTGCAACGTGACTTTGCTGCTCCATCTTTAGGTGCAGTCTATTGCACTGTTCTTGGTTTGGCCAGTGAGATATTAGCAAACATGATATACGAAGATACTTGAAAAGCGTGTACTTATTGGGACTTGCCTTCTTTTGTTTCTGAGAATCATCTTGTTGCTAAATTTACAAGCTCAGGCTAGCCTGCTGGATTATGAGAGACCATGAGGAGAGAGTCTTTGGCTGTTCCAGTTGTCCCAGCCAAGACCCTGGACTTGTGAATGAGGTCATCCTGCCTCAACAAATCCAAATCAGACTCAGACCAGAAGAATTGATTCAACTAATTCACAGAACCATGGGAAGTAGTATATGTTTGCTGTTGTAAGCTACCATGTATTAGAGCAGTTTGTTACACAGTAGGAGGTAACCCATACAGTACATACACTTATTAAAATTGTTTACCATTAATTGGTTCTTTTTCCTTCCTTAAACTTAATCTTAATTTGTATCAAGAACCAGTCAGATACCCTGTGTAAATAGATTTTGCCTTGAATTTCAAGTCAGGTATAATTGTTCCTCTCTTGATAAACCTATGCAACTCTTATATTTTACACGTGACAGCTATGCTATTATTCATTATAACTTTATTTTTCCTGTCTGTGGTAACTTTTTTCCTAAGCTCTGAATGATAAGACCTATCGACCTTTGATGCTTTGCTTACTTACTTTACTATGTTGTTGTTAAGTGCCGTTGAGTCGATTCTGAACCATAGCAACCCTGTATAGGGTTTCTATAGAGCAGCTGGTAAGCTTGAACAGCCGACCTTGCAGTTCAAAGGGATTTGCAGTCTGGCACATTAATCCACAGCACCACACCAGGACTCCAAGATACTGATATTTGCTGAATGAAATATAGAGAAGTTCAAAAAACTGCTTTCCAATGAATTCACATATTCTTTGAGCTAATAAGGTCTTTGAGAGAACCCAATAAACTTCTTTTCTTGCAGAGTTTTGACCAAACTGAGAAATAAGAAAGAAGAGGTAACAAATGAAGGTCACCTTATTATTACTTATTATTACTTATGACATATAGGTTAGAGCATAGGATTTTATGTAAGACAGCATGCTTTCCAATTTTCAATCCCAGAATTAAGCACAACACCCCACTCGGTTGCAGGCAATGCTGTACTAGATTGTGCTTAAGCTGAGTACTGGAAGATGACCTGCCTGCCTTGCCCTATTGTAAAGCTGACTCCATCTTTTCCATGTCTCTGTTGTACATATGTCTAGATTGCTGTTCTTGGCATTTCCTGGCAGTCTTAATAAATGCAGGTTTTTCTTACCCTCAGTCCCCCAGACTGAAATCTTCTTGAATCAAGGTTTAGTATCTTAATTATTTCTTTATCTCTGGTACTTAGCTAAGTTTCTAGGCACAGAGTTCATGGTTTGTAAACAGATGTTGAATGACTAAGCCCTATGATTCTGGAAATAATTTGATATCACCTTTCTCACTTAATTGACATGAAAACCATCACAGTTTTTACACAGCAGCTTCTTTTATGACACTTAATAGATGCATGGGCAGAAGGGAAATTGAAGTTGTATATGACATACTGTAGATGATATTGATTTTAATAGGCATGTGTTCATTTAAGGAGCACAGTTAGAACTTTCTACAATAATAAGGGGTGATTTATCACAACTTAACCACCCCTCACAGTGTTTTTAAAAAATTATTTAAAGATAATGTGAACATGACATGTTCTGAAAACTGATTAAAGTTTTAGCTGACTTTTTTTTTTTTTCTCCTAGAAATGATTATTGACAGATGTCTTTGAAGATGCTTCTATAAGGAATATAGTTCTCAGATTCAAGTGGGATGTTGGGGTACTTGTTATGAACACAGATTTCTGGTCTCTATTCCAGCAACTTCTGACTCTGAAGGTGTTGTCCAAGACCAGAATTTGGTGTGATCAATGACTTTCTTTGGGTGGTTTTAATAATTATTATTTTTTTTTTATAAATTAGGCAACCTGTTAGCTTTTTAGTAAGGACCATTGCAGTTGGAAGGGACAGAGTCTTTCTCAAAGCCCATGTTTCTTTTGTAAAGAAACAGATCTCCCAGGAATCCAGGGAGGCTTATACAACCAGACTTCTGGAAGGTCTAATATCGAGATCTTCTCCAAGAACCACCTCGATCTTTTGCTTTCTCTGATTCTTTCAGCATGTCTGCTTTTTTCTTCTCATTTTCAACCATTTTCCTTTAAATCTTTAGACTCTCAGGACTTTGGCATCTAGTCCTTTTCTTCACCTGAAGTTCTCACCATTTGGGAACTTACCTCTATATCTTTATTTATTTATTTTTTTTAAATATTTAGAGATCATTTGCTTGGATAGTTCTTCCCCTGGAGCTCAGCCTGATGCACAAATCAAGGGTCACAGAACAACCTCGGTGAGAAAAATTATGGGTTATATATCTACTGCTTGTCTAATTAGCTGTATGTTGGTGGGACTGGTGGTAGAATAGACTATTTTATGGAACAAAATTCCTGGGGGATTTGATTGTTGTTAGGGGCCATAGAGTTGGTTCTAGCTCATAGCAACCCTATCTGTATACTACAGAAGGAAACACTGCACAGTCCTGAACCATCCTCACACATGCTGTTTGAGCCCATTGTTGCTTCCATTGTGTCAATCCATTGTGGGTCTTCCTCTTTTTCATTGACCCAGTACTTTATCAGGAATCCTAAGTGTGGAGCTGTGGGTTAAAACACTGGACTTCAAGATCATTTAAATTGCAAGATCGGTGGTTCAAGCTCACCAGGCACTCCTCGGAAACCCTATACAGGGTCACTATGAGTCGGAATGCCTCAAAGGCACTTAACAACAACTACAACAACAGTACTTTACCAAACAAGATTATCTTTCTCTGTGAACTGGTTCCTTTAAGAACATGTCCAAAGTATATGTCTCACCATCCTCCCATGGTGAGCATTCTGGCTGTACTTCTTTCAAAACAGATTTGTTTGTTCTTCTGGAAGTCCATGGTATATTTTTATCCAGCACCATAATTTAAATGCATCACTTCTTTTTCATTGTCTGGCTTCCACATGCATGTGAGGCAATTGATTATACTATAGCTTGAGGCTGGTACCTTTTAGTCTTCAAAGTGACATCTTTGCTTTTTAACACTTTAAAGAGATCTTTTGCAGCAGCTTTTTCCAATGCAAGGGCATTTGACTTATTGACTGCTATTTTCATGACTGTTGATTATAGATTCAAGTAAAATGAAATTTACCTGGCATCCTCACCACTTGGGTCTCTGTTCCTATATTTATCCCTTCTTTGACACTGATATTATTTTGATCTTCGGTTGACCCCTCAGGTCATTTGAATTCGTTGTTGAAGTTTTGTTCTGTTCGGAACACTGATATCTGTCGATTGAGTTTCAGGTGGTGTTGCTACACCTGTCAATCTCTGCTTGTTGTCTGTTTTTGTTGGGTTTCAGTCCAAGGAACTCCCTTTAGGATGTTTTGAAGTACTGGAATGGTTTTGACAAAATCTCTTAGATTCTGTTTATCCTAGAATGTTTTGATTGCACCATCGTATTTGATTGACAGTTTTGCTGGGTAGATGATTCTTGGTTGGCAGTTTTTTTTTTTTTCTTTTAGGGTTTTGTATATGCCTCCCCATTGCCTTCTTGCCTGAATGGTTTCTGCTGAGAAGTCAGAGCTTAATCTGATTTGCTTGCCTTTGTAAGTGACACTTCTCTTCTCACTGACCACTTTTAGGATTCTCTCCTTGTCTTTGATTTTAGAGAGTTTGATTATTATATGTCTTGGTGACTTTCTTTTGGGATCTATCCCTCCTGGGGTGTGTTGAGCTTCTTGAATGTTTACCTTTTCATTTTTCAAGATATTACAGAAATTTTCTTCCAGAAACTCTTCAGCTATCCTCTCTGTGGACTTCTCTGATCCTTCCTGTTCTGGTATGCCAATAATTCTTAAGTTGAATCTTAGACTCTCTACAGATTTTTTAAAATCCTTTTTTCTGTTTGCTCTTCTATCTTAGTAGTATTAAGAGATTTGTCTTCCAGCCCACTAGTTCTGGCTTCCATCTCTTCTGTTTTGCTCCTTTCTCCTTATAGTGTATTGTCCATTTCTGATATTTTATTATTAATTATCCCGACCTCTTTTTACAGGTTTTGAATTGTTTCCATTGCTGTATCAATCTTGTTTGATTGCTCTTTCTGACTTCTTCCTTGTTTTCCTCCACCCTTTTTCAGAGCATTTGAATTTGTTTCTATATCATTCTTCTGAATTCCTTCTCAGGAAAATCCAAAATCTGCTCTTCCTCTTCTGGGGAACCTTTGTCTGTCTCTAGCTCATTTGTCTCAGTTATTCTTTTCTGTTTTTTAACATGTTTTGAGATCATTTGTTGTGATTTGTTGTTCCAGTAGTTTTTCCAGTAGTTTTGTGGGTTTTTTAAATGCTTAAATGGATGTTTGTTGTTGATTTATTAAGCTTACTGGGTGTCTCATTGTGGATATGATCAGGAGATAGGCCTTCCTTTTCACATGTAATGCTTAGCAGCTATTATTGGCTCTTGTCTCAGTGATGGACTATCATGGGGTACGCTTGTAGCTTGGCTGTATGGCCAAAATTGCTGTCTCTTCTTGGGTAGCATAGGGAGAAAAAGCTGCCACCTCCAGGAAAAAATGTGGGATCAAAAGGACCAAACTCAGAAACAATAAAAAAGCAGAGACAAAAGCCATCACTTTGAAACAAAACCAAAACTGGCCAACTGGCCAGTTGCCTTGCTACACAGGTAATGTTTGTGCACCGTAGGATCCTCCAGCAGTGGGTGGGTGTGTCCGCTGACTCAGGCCTCTCCTCTAGTCACTATTGTAGAGATGCACAGATAGATATTGATAAGTTAATAGGAGAGAGATTGTTTACTACTATTTTTGTCGCTGAAGGTCAATTAGGTATCTGTGTGTACACAGCATAATTCTCAAGATAGTTGTGTCCTTTTATGTTGGGGTTTTACAGATTGTTCATATGGTTTGTCTGTCAGGCCAGACCAGGTTTTTTCTTGCTGGATAGGGCAGAGTAAAGGGTCCTGCACAAGTTAACTTTAGGGCTGGTACCCACAGGCTGACATCATAAACAGCTGCCAAGCTCTTGCTCTCTGTGCTGTGAGAAAACTGTGGGGTCAGCACTGGACTTTTTGGGGGGGTTATGCACCCACTGCCTGAAGGCATCTGAGCTGGGAAAAGAAGGCATGACAGAAAGAAGAAAGAACCAAATTTAACACATTAACACAGCATCTACAACAATTAGAAACAGTCTAACAGAGGGACTCTATAATCACCAAAAGCAAAGAAATAAAGATAAGAGCAGAAATAAATTAGATGGAAAACAGAAAAACTATAGAATCAACAGGACAAGAAGCTGGTTCTTTGAAAGGATTAATAAAATTAACAAACCATTAGCAAACCTAACCAAAGAAAAGAGAAAGGAAAAGACACAAATAACTCACATTAGAAACCACAGGGTGATGTCACAACGGAAAGAAAGGAAATCAAAAGGATAATAACAGAATACTATGAAAAGTTGTACTCCAACAAATTTGAAAACTTAAAAGAAATGGATACATTTTTAGAAAAACACGACCTAGATAAACTTACAGAGTGAAGTAGAAAACTGGAACAGACCCATAACAAAATAAGAAATGGATCAGGTCATCAAAAAATTCCCAACCAAAAGAAGTCCAGGCCCAGGAGGCTTCACTGGTGAGTTCTACCAAACATTCAGGGACGAGCTGTCACCAATTCTACTCAAATTATTCCAGAATATAGAAGAGGATGGAAAACTCCCTAATACTTTTTTATGAAGCGAGCATAACCCTCATACCAAAACCAGGGAAGGGCATCACTAAGAAAGAATACTACAGACCAATATCCCTCATGAACATAGATACAAAAATCCTCAACAAAATCCTAGCCAACAGAATCCAGCAGCACATCAAATAAATAATACATCATGACCAAGTGGGTTTCATAAAAAGGATGCATGGATGGTTCAACATTAGAAAAACAATCAGTATAATCCACTACATAAATAAGAAAAAGGAAAAGAACCACATGATCATATTGATTGATGCAAAAAAGGCAGTTGACAAATCCAACATACATTCCTGTTAAAAACACTCAACAAAGTGGGAACTGTAGGGAAATTCCTCAACATAATCAAGAGCATATATACAAAATCAACAGCCTCCATCACTCTCAATGAAGAGAAATTGAAAACCTTCCCTCTGCGAACAGGAACCAGACAAGGATGCCCTTAGTCATCACTCCTTTTCAATATTGTTTTATAAGTATTAGCCAGAGTGGTTTTGGAGGAGAATATTGAAAGTGTCATGTGCTGCCAAAGGAACCAATAGATCTGTTTGGGAAGAAATGCAACTAGAGTGCTCCTTGGAGGCCAAGGTGGCCAAAGTTTGTCTCTCATACTTCTGACATATTGTCAGAAGGGACAATCACTGGAGAAGAATATCATGTTTGGTAAGGTGGAGGGTCAGAGAAAAAGAGCGAAAAAAAAAGGAAGGCTCCCCAACAATATGGATTGGCCAAGTGGCTGCATCAATGGACTCAAGCTTGGCAACAGTAGTGAGGTTGGCCCAGGATCAGGCAGTGTTTCGTTCTGCTGTGTATAAGATCACTGTGGGTCAGTACAGACTCGATGGCACCTAACAACAACAACAACATAAGGCAAGATAGGGAAATTAAAGGTATACAAATTGGCAAAGAGGAAATAAAACTCTCTCTATTTGCAGATGATATGATCCTATACATAGAAAACCCCAAAGACTCAGTAAAAAAGCTAATAGACATCATTGGAAGATTCTGCAAAGTGACAGGGTATAACATCAACATACAAAAATCAGTTGGATTCCTTTATAGCAACAATGACAGTGCTGAAAAAGACATTAGGAAAGAAATACCATTTACAATACCTGCCCAAAGGATGAAATATTTAGGAATAAATGTTACCAGAGAAACCAAAGACCTATACAAAGAGAATTACAAAACACTGCTACAAGAAACCAAAAGAGACTTACAAAAGTGAAAGAACATCCCATGTTCCTGGAGAGGAAGACTCAACATCATGAAAATGTCAATACTACCCATAGCAATTCATACATGTAATGCAATCCTAATCCGGATTCCAGTGACATTCTTCAAAGATGGAAAAGAAAATTACAAACTTTATCTGGAAATGAAAGAGACCCAGGATAAGCAAAGCACTGCTCAAGAAGAAGAACAAGGTTGGAAGCCTCTCACTCTCCGATTTCAAAATCTACTTCACAGCTACAGTGGTCAAAACAGCTTGGTACTGGTACAATGAAAGATACATGGATCAATGGAACAGAATCGAGAATTCAGAAATTAACCCATCCACATACAGCCAACTGATTTTCGACAAAGTGCCTAGGTATGTTGCATGGGGAGGAAATAGTCTCTTTAACAGATGGTAATGGCAGAACTGGAAAGCGATATGCAAAAGATTGAAGGAAGACCTTTACCTCATACCCTATACAAAAACCAACTCAGTATGGATTAAAGACCTAAATGGGAATCCCAAAATTATGAAAGTCATCAATGAAAAAATAGGGACAAATGTGAGGACAAATATAGGGAATACACAGACTACCAAACATTTTGAAATGTACACAAACAAAATTAGACAAAATAGCTGAGTGGGACATACTAAAAATTAAAAACTTATGTGCATCAAAAGACTTCATCAAAAGAGTAAAAAGGGAACCCATAGAATGGGAAGAAAATCTTTTGCAATGACACATCACACAAGGGACTCATTTCTAATATATATAGGAAACTACAACACCTCTACAAGAAAAAACAAACCCAAATAAAAAATGGGCACAGGACATGAATAGACACTTTACAAGGAGGAGATCCAGGCAGCAAAGCATATGAAGAAATGTTCACGATCACCAGCCATTAGAGAGATGCAAATCAAAACAACAATGAGATATCATCTTATACCAACAATAACAGCAAAGATAAAAAATGTAGAGGACAATAAATGCTGGAAAGGATGCGGCAAGACTGGGACCCTCCTATATTGTTGGTGGGACTGCAAAATGATCCAACCACTCTGGAAAGCAACATGGTGCTTCCTCAGAAGGTTTGAAATAGAAATACCTTATGATCCAGCAATTCCTCTACTTGGTATTTACCCACAAGAAATACGAGCAATAACACAAGTAGATATATGCACACCAATGTTCATAGCAGCACTCTTTACAATAGCAAAAAGATGGAGACAGCCTAAGTGCCCATCAATTGAAGAATGGATAAACAAACTGTGGTACATACAT